>NC_137200.1:32028008-32098008 GCF_960531495.2 Zeus faber | reverse complement strand
GACCCCCACGCCCACCCACGGCCAGCACAAGGGGGGAGGCCCGCCCCACCGCAGCCGACCAGTGCAAAATGCCCATACACGAAGCAGCGAGTGCACGGCGCGGGGCATATACCTTGTTTTATATGGCCAATGTGGAAAAGAAAAATACAGTAAAATCTACAACGTTCCTGTTTTCACAAATAGAACATTACTTTTACAAATCAGAAACTGTGTTAGTAATGCAATATTATAATATAGTCCAGGTTTCACAGCTGTAAGTACAGATCGAGACGTGGTTTTGATGTTTTTGTCTCTCACCGCTCCAACCCAGGCCATCCGACGCCTCTTTGTTGTGTCCTTTACCTGCTGTTTGTCGCCCTTTTTCCAGGTGCTTGTCGTGTTCAAAATTTCCAAATCCGGAATGATGCGATGAAACTGGAACTTTGAGCTACGGAGAGTTTATTGGACGGTTTGAGAATCTACAAAAAACAACAACTTTATAGGTCGACGTAGTGAGTCCTAAGCTGCGTGTCTCATCTAGCAGACATTTCACCAGGAGAGTGCTTAAAACTTCTTTTCCTCATGCCTTTGTTACAAACGACACCCCCCCTTTGCGGGGCGGTCCCTCCTTTGCTGTTTCCCATCCTCCGAGGGTCTCGTTTCAGACTCCCCGCTGTGTGCGCGCCAGATTAACCGTTTCAGTGCCGGTTTCTAACTAGTTGCGTAGTTACACCCAGTGTCTTTATACATGTTTTAATTCTGGCTCTGGCTGATCAATGAAACTGTATTCCATAAGTACCCACAATATGAATGATAGTAATGTACATAAATACATTCATGTAATGTATACTGTAGTACACACACATGTAATTTTGCTATCGAGGATTAGTTCAATCTGTAACGTTATAGTTATAGTTATAGTAGTATAGTTATATATTGTTATATATAGTTATGTTATAGTTATAGTGTGTGTGTGTGTATATATTATTTATTTTTTCTCTCACAGTGGGAAACCCAAAATACCTTGCCTCGTGGTCAACCTTGCTACCATTTCCTTCCTACTACTGCAGCTCCGCAGACAACACGCGCGGACCATTTCACAAGACAACGCTCTGATGCCATGACAACATGGCGATTACACCCAAAATGCACCTCGGTTGTCGCCAGTTTGACGTCTTCTGTCATTACCCGATGACAAATGAATGAATACTGAGGTGTCTGGAAGGTTTGAGGTGAATAGGTTACTGAGCTCCCAAAGCTGAGATATAGTGCGGTCATAATATTAACTATGTTAGTATCAGATTTATTGCCTCGATGTCATACGAAGAACGAAAACAACAATGGGTCTATTGAGAGGTCCTATGGGAGAGGAATTTTGTTGATTCTTCCAGCTCGACCAGAGGAGGAAAGGTTTACATTTAGGACAGGATATAGGCTGAGCGGCACCTATGGATTGGAACCAGATGTGGTATGTTATCTTTGTACCGCTTTAAAAGCGAGTGCAGAGCGTCACTTGGCAGAGATTCCATCCGGCTCGGGTCTCTCCCAGGACATCCATGGCAAGTCTGGTTTGATGCTGATTTGTGTAATAAAACTATTATTTTATTCAAGTCAGTGTCAGCGGTCACTCCTTCATTCTTCAGCACATCACACCCATCAAGAAACTAAACTACAATACATAACCAAATTAATCGATAAAAATACATAATTAAACAAAGCAGAATGAATAATAAATAAATAACAAATAAAATGAATAATGGCAGAAAAATAATAACACCCGCCTGCAGATTGTATCGCTGATTTCAGATTAGAATTAAAAGGAAACTCCGTTTCCACAGACCAGTTCCACCTCAGAATGATACTAAACCACCAAAAAATGTCACTAAATATCAGTTCATGCCGATTCTTCAAAATGAAAGCCATCTCAAATGTCAAATATCAAAATTTCTATAAATTATCTTCCTGACATGATTGATTGTTCTATTATATATCTATAGATCCGTGTGATTTCTTTCTATGTATTCTAGATCTATTCAAATAATAATCCCGCTCCTTCTGATGTCATTGGTCACGTGGTAATGGTCCGACACGTGCTCCAATACGGAGCCGTAAAGAGAGCAAGGGTGCAACAAGTCAAGATTCAAGAGGTTTTTTTTGTCACATACATACGTTCATACATACTGTATATGCAGTGAAATGTCTTTGCAACGCACCCAGAGTGAGAATATGCACGATAGTTACTAAACTGTATGGTTATGGGATAGGCTATTTGTGTATATATATATAGATATGTGCATCAAAGTGGCATGTGAATAAAGTGAGGTAGTGTGTGTGGAGATATACAGTACAGTATACAACAGTACGGCACAGCAATACAGTAACACCGAACAGAACAGCAGTACAGCACAGTATGCAGTAACACAGAACAGTAATACAGTATGCAGTACTGTATGCTACATATAGCACAGTAAGGCAGTGGGGCCTATGTAAGTGTCTCAGTGAGGACCCATGGTGAGTTCAGCATTGACAGTTCTTATGGCTTGAGAAAGAAACTCTGTCTCAGTCTCTCTGTTCTTGCTGTGTGACTGAGGAGGCACTTTCCCGACCACAGCAGCTGGAACAGTCCATTGTTGTGGTGGTGAGGATCCTTCATGATCCTGCGGGTTCTGCTTCTACACCTCCTGGTGTATAAGTCCTGCAGGGAGGGGAGTGTAGTTCCATCTGTATGTTCGGCTGAACTCACCATCCTCTGCAGGGTCCGCCCGTCCTAAGCAGTGCAGTTCCCAAACCAGGCAGTGATGTTGCCTTTCAGGATGCTCTCCACTGCTCCAGAGTAGAAGGACTTGAGGATCCTCACCAAGACCCTGAATTTCTTCAGCTGTCTGAGGTGGTAAAGACAATGCCTCACCTTTCTCACCAGAGTGTCTCTGTGTGTGTAGTCCATGTTAAGTCCTTTGTGATGTGGACTCCCAGGTATTTGAAGCTGCTCACCCTGTCGACAGAAGCCCCATTACTCACCAATGGCGTGTGCGTCCTTGGTTGTAATCCCCTCCTAAAGTCCACAATCAGCTCCTTAGTTTTGCTGACGTTCAGCAAAACGTTGACGTTCAGAGTGACAGGTCAGCCACCACCTCATGATAGGACTTCTAATCGCCGTCGTTGATCAGGCCCACCACGACGGTGTCGTCAGCAAACTTGATGATGGTGTTGGAGCTAGACCTGGCCACACAGTCATGTGTGGCCAGGGAGTACAGTAGGGGAGCTGAGGACGCAGCCCTGGGGGATCCTGTGTTCAGAGTGGGGGAGCCGGACATTTGCCTCCCCACCCTAACCACCTGGGGCCTGGTTGTGAGGAAGTCCATGATCCAGGCACACAGCAGAGTGTTCAGTCCTAGCTCCCGCAACTTGACAGCCAGTCTGGTGGGGACTATGGTATTGAAAGCTGAACTGTAGTCGATTAACAGCAGTCATGAGCCATGAGTGTGGTGTGCGGTACCTGGGAGACCGCGCCATCCATGGATCTGTTCAGCCAGTATGCAAACTGCAGCGGGTCCAAGGTGCGGGGGAGGGAGGCGCAGATGTAATCCTAATCACCCTCTCGAAGCACTTCATGACCACCAAGGCGAGGGCCACCGGACCATAGTCATCCAGGTAGGCAGGAGAGGCGATCTTCGGGACAGGGATGCCGGTGGACCTCTTGAAGCCGGCCAGGACCACAGACTTGGCCAGGGAAGCATCGAATATCCGAGTGAGCACCGGGGCTAGCTTTTATGCACAGGTCTTCAGAAATATCAGAACTTTAACTGTGGGAACGATGCTGTCCGCTAACATAGCTATGAAGCTCATAACTACTTCCGTAAACTCGCTGACATCACTGGAACTTGATTGGAACATGCCAAGTCGACGTCCCTCAGAGCGTCCTGAAGCGCGGTCTCAGATTGGTCCGACCACTACTTTATGTCCCTAGTCACTACAGTTCCACACACGGCTTGTAAACTGGAAGTAACGAGATGGCGGTGTGATCCGACATACCAAAAGCAGGGAGCGAGACGGTCTTGTATCCGTTCTGTATCCGTTCCGTTCTTTGCATTGGACCCATAACTGCATTTGACCCAGTCTTGCATGACAAGGCAATATGTACATATTAACTTACTAACTTAAAACATTGTAAGAAGTCAGCTATAGTAACAGTATGTGATATCCCCTGTTCTTTTCATACATACAATAATTGAGAGCCAGAGCCAGGGTGAAGAGTAAATTGCATGTGGAGAATGCAACCAGTGTGACGATGAGCCGCAACAGGACCTACATTGGGCTTGGACTGAAGAAAGTCTTCGCTCATTCGCTGGACTGCCCTGTTTGGATTGTGAGGGACGTTAAAGGCAGTTGGTAGAGTATTCTGTTACCTCAAGGCAGAACTAGGGGAAGATGCCTGGTTTGACTGAGACCATGAACACAAGACCGAAAACCTACTTGTAGGCATGTTTCATAGCGAGACAGTCCCGTAGAACAAAAGCAGAATGCGGTCATCCTTCAGTGGGAAGGGTAGCAACATCTTTTGGCATGGGCTTAAATTTTCCCAACGTATCCCATGTGGTCATGTATGGGCTACCAGAGGATTTTAGAGCTATCAAACAATCTCCAAGGGTTGATGAGGTTATGAAAGGATTGCTCGACACAAACACAATTATCTGCTTTCGAAAAGCCCCGTACAGTCAGTACGTACCACATACATACCACAAGTGTGAAACCAGGCCCTCTATGCTGCACCAATTAGAAGAAGAATCTTTACTCATCACACAGCACAGACACACAACACATCCACCCATGTGGCAACGGCAACTAACACACACACTTCAAATGGTGACCGGTAAAACTTGTTCTCTGCATTTAACCCATCCTGGCTTGTCCTTCCTCCAGGGGGCAGACAGCAGAGGGCAGCATACAGCGAAGTGCCCAGGGACCAATTCCAAACATCCATAACTTGGAGGACACACCATCATTTGCCCCAGCATTACAGTAAAGCTCAGAACCAGGCTTGTCAGCACTGAGGTCCTTGGACTAAATCTAAAATAATGCACACACTTAGGAACTAACATGTTTTGTAGAGAACATAAAAACAAATTCATGTGAACACAAAAAGAGCAGCATATGTAACCTTGTTTGAACAAGGATATATTATATAAATAATAATATATTTATAAATAATTTATATATTATATAAAATCTATATTATAAATATTATAAATAAACACGAGAATATTTACAGGATTGATGTGCTGCCCACACCCAAGTCTTTAAATTGCGAAATTTCTCCAGTCCTTAAGCTTGGACCTCATCCATCGCCACGACTCATTGTACTTGAGCTTTTTTTTACAAGTTTTTGTTGAAGTCAGGGAATTACATGCCATTGTCTGTCTGAAGGGTGCAACGGATCACAAAAGTTAAGGTTCGGATCATGTTACGTTTTTCAGTCACTTTTCGGATCAGCAAAAAAATTCAATATTAAAAAAAAAAAAGAGACAAATGTAACTTTCCATTTATTATGTAAAACACAAAATGAAAACAACATTCAAGATGTCCAATGTATATATAATATCTTAAAATATTAAAAATATTCAATACTCAATTGTTAAATTATAGTGCAATATGAGGCATGCATGATACCTTCTAACTTTGAATATAGTAGTGAATCAAAAAATACGATTTGATCTGCCCCAGTAACTAAATTTAATTCCAATAAGAAACAAATATCATGGTCAATTTCTCACGTTTATAAAAAACAAAATTTCTTGGAAATCTATTCAGAATTAACTGAGTTACAGATGATTTTGTAGAGAAGTCTGCATCTCCAAGACATCTCGAGACCGCTCCCATATGGAGGACGAGCAGACGCATAGTGACATACAGCAGCTCAGCCACTACATGTCAAAGTAGCAGCAACACAGCGCAATGTACCGTGAACCTATTCATTGTGCTTGAGAGTAAAACACAGCAACATCTGTCTTTTTCTTCTTTTTACTGCAACAAGATTTATGGAATTATTACTTTAAACAGTAACAGTGGCAGTAAAACTGTATTTCACTATGATGGTAAAATATTGCAATTGATCCACAGTTCACATGCGAGCCGAACTGTGCGGGTCATCCTACGGATCAACTACGTTCCGTAACACCAGGAGTCTGCCTGGCTGGTTTTTCCAAAAGTTCATACCCCTTCTCTCGAGCTGCATGGTGGCTGCCCCTCGGCCTTGAGAGCTGTTGCTCTGTGTCCGTTTTGCTCCTTGAGGACCCCAATGAATCGGCTGATCCTGTGTGCCGACTCCTCTGTCGGGCTTGACAGGAAGAAGCCAAAGAAGCCTTTTTCTCTTGTTTGTGGTCCTGGTTAGTGGGAGGAGTTGTCCCGGGCCCTCACACAGAAGGTACCACAAGGTTGTGTTTGTTCTTTTCATGAGTTTCTCTCGCTTTAAGGTATGTGTAGACATTTCGACACCCGTCCATGCGGCATCGAAACTGCTTCTTCAGCAGGGGCTCTGTGGAGGTTTCTCTGCCACCGCTTTCAGCTCTTGGGACATCACCCAACATGTCAAATCCATCGACAATATGTGATACCCTTTCATGCAGCCAGCTGCTCTTTACCTCTGGTGACCCAGCACTGATGTCCTCCGGAATTAAATCACCTGGGATTTCTGTCAACACACGGAAGAAAGATTTTGACCAAAAGCAGAGTATTATGAGCACAATAGGCATCACCAAAGTCAAATGTATTTTTAGAAACACTTTGCAATACAATTGCAAATATGTTAGTATTTTACTTAATTGAGAATTGAGTCAATTCTATTCCAAGATCCTTTTTAAAGGGGACCTATCATGCTTTTCCTTATTTTCTGTCATACATGCGCACACACATATATATATATACACATACATACATATATTTATATATACACACACACACTCACACATATATATATATATATATATATATATACACACACACACACACACACACACACACACACACACACACACACACACACACACACACACACACATATATATATAAACACATATGTACATATATATACACACACTCATCTATCTATCTATCTATCTATATATACACACACACACACACACACACACACACTCATATATATATACACATATATACACATGTGCAACTACCACATTTCTGTCATTTCAAGGTCACACAGAAAGCCTCGTTATAACAAACGCCGATGCAATCTGGGTCACCTCAGGTCTGCAGCAAACATCATCTGCAAAGACCTTCTCTGTTGGCTTGTGGAACTGTTGATCTGAGGTTAACAAGGCTGACTTTATTTCTGGTTATGCTAACCACCTCTCCTTGGAGCTCCTTGCTTTCACTGAGACGTGGATTAAAGCTGAAAATAGTGCAACCCCGGCTGCGCTTTCCACAAACTACTCATTCTCCCACACCTCCTAACCATCTGGCCGTGGTGGTGGGACTGGCCTGCTAATCTCCAACACATGGAAATTGAACCCACTGCTGCCTTTAAACAACTTTGTCTCCTTTGAATATCATGCCATCTGCCCTGAATATCATGCCCAATCTTCAAATCACCACATGGAGTCAGCGGCCTCATTGAACTGGATGACGATACCACTTCTTGGCTAATGTCCCAATTTCCTGTGTAGCCCTACACGAACGAACGAATGATGCCATCTTGGTGACTGCTCTGGTAAAAGCCTATGTGGTTGTCATCTACCGTCCACCAGGACAACTAGGTGACTTCCTACATGAGCTTAAGACCCTGCCGTCATCAATTCCTGAGTATGAATGTCCCATGCTCGTCCTCGGTGACATGAACATCCACTTGGAGAGTGCGAGCTCGGTTGACTTCCTGTCTTTCCTCACTGGGCGTTCGTTCAGTGTGACATGGCAAGGCCAGCTGTCTGTGCCTCACCACCTCACCACAGGGGTGCCCCAAGGCTCTGTGCTGGGTCCTCTCCTCTTTGCCATATACACCACCTCGCTGGGCCCGATCATCCGCTCGCATGGTTTTTCATATCACTGCTATGCGGATGATACTCAACTCTATCTGTCTTTCCTGCCTGATGATCTCACTGTCTCGACCCGGATCTCAGATTGCCTTGCGGACATATCTACGTGGATGAAGGATTACCATCTCCAACTAAACCTGGCAAAAACTGAACTGTTGGTCTTCCCTGCCAAACAAGGTATTTATCACAACATTGATATAAAAACTGACTCTTTATCGCTTGCTCCTACCAAGGCTGTAAGGAATCTAGGCGTCATTATCGATGACCAACTGACATTGTAGGACCATGTCGCCGCCGTCTCTCCGTCGTGCCGCTTCGCACTATTCAACATCTGAAAAGTCAGGCTGTACCTGACCCAATATGCCACTCAACTGCTGGTACAAACCTAGGTGATTTCCCGCCCCGACTACTGCAACGCTCTCTTAACAGGCTTGCCGGTTTGTGCGGTGAAGCCACTGCAGATGATACAGAACGCGGTGGTGCAAATGGTGCTCAATCAGCCAAACAGGGCACACGTTACTCCGCTGCTTATTGAGCTCCACTGGTTACCTGTAGCCGATCACATCAAGTCGAAGTCTCTGATGCTTGCCTATAGAGTGATTGTTGGGAATGCTCCCACTTACTTAAATGCTCTTGTAAGAGCACATGTTACCCCCCGGATGCTGCGTTCGTCAAATGAGCGTCGCCTGGCTCTGCCAGCTGCACAACCGCGGCAATCCAGGCTATTCTCATTTGTAGTTCCACATTGGTGGAACAAGCTGCCAAAAACCACCGGAGCAGGGGCCTCCCTCTCTGTCTTTAAGAAGCACTTGACAACCCAGCTCTTCAGAGAGCACCTCCTCTAACTTACAATTACTTAGCACTATTTAGCAGTATTTATTTATTGTTACACTAATGTTTCTGTTGCAATGTAGCTTGAATGTTATTTTCCCTTGTAAGTCGCTTTGGATAAAAGTGTCTGCTAAATGTAATGTAATATACACACACACACTCACAAAGACACAAAGACACACACGTATATACTGTATATATAAACACCGGTCGAACTTGGTCCAACTTCACAGGGGCTTGTTTTCTTAAATGTTGTTTTATCTACTTCAGTGAGGAGGAAGCGTGGTGCCGGAGCTAGATCCGGTGGACCAGAACGCTCCCGACATGGACATTGTTTTGTTCATTCATTCGTTTTATGTTTGAGCTTTTGGCCAGCGACCCTTTCTGTTCAGTTGCATATAAAACTACGCCAGCTGAGGCTCCTCACTGACAGTCTGCCTCCCACCTTGGACCCACACCTGTGGCAGGGGAAACTGTCACAGTCATCTGCCGCATCGGATCCACTTTGCATTTCTCCAACCAAAACCAATAAATAATAGTGGGTTTTTTATTTGATTATATTTTCTGACATTTACATGAAACAATTCCCGCATGCAAGAGTCCCGGTGCGTCAGGTTGTGGTGTCCGTGTCTCCAACAAGCCTGGAGCATGGCAAGTCAGAACAAACTTTTACATGAGGCCTTGTAGATCTAATGGGTTAAGATTCAGCATCTGGATTGATTATTTCTCACCTCAAATTTGTTTAGAAACAGATGAAATCCGGTGAAATCAGTGAAAGTTTACTGAGTAAATAAAACCAAGCCTGGAGTAAAGCTCAAACCCCATTGGCTTACAGAACCAGGAACTTGTGCTCAAATCCCATTGACTCAAAATGAGGGGCTCAGCTGCTCATTCACAATTAAAGCTACACACTGAAACAGCCATGCCACAATGGCTCAAATACATAATCTAAGTGGTATTTTCAGCAAAAAACTTAAGACCTATATAAGATATAATATAAGACCTATATTAACATGTGTAAAAAGGAACATAATAGATCCAATTTAAAATCTTCCCACACAATGTTGCTGGTGAATTATACAACGATAATTAAGGAAGTCTATGAAAGATTCACTTTGTTTGCACAATACAATGAACCCACGAGTGCGGCCTACCATTGCTGGAGCACCATCAGGCCACTGTTAACAAATTCCAATAAAGTGTGGAAAATAAATTTGCCTCTAGTCTGTCTTTTCAATAGCAAAATGCTGAGTAGCTCATCTTTTGCCCTCATGTCTCCAAAAAATAAAAAAACATTCTGAAGAAAACACACATCTGTGCCAAATCCACTCGCATGCATCAATGTCACTGTTCAGTTTCTCCTCCACATCTGGCAATTCCCTCGCATCACCATGTAAAGGTATTCCAGGATAATCTCACGTCCTTAAAAGCAGCCACGATATCCGCTTTATGCTTAAAGTCACTGAAGAGTGCGGCTGCAGCCTCGACAAACGCTTCTTTCACAACTTTGTCGTCCTTGAAAAGATTTCTCGTGTTTAGCAAGAACGCAACTGATGCGCTAAGATGCTTTCATTGCAGCCTTACACACTGTGTTGGGCCTTGTAAAAAAAGGCTGCTGCTGACCCTTCAATTTCAGCACTTTGCGTGGAGCGGTTTTAGCAGGGAAATCACCCCAAATCAGTGCGCCACCCCAACTCCTCCCTCTCACCCTGGGGCATGCTGGGAAATGCAGTACGCTACTTCCTGCACGCATTATATTATACACTTTACACTATGCTGGTTCACCAAATTCACTGCGGCTACTTTAACTTTAACTTCTTGCGGGTGACGGACACTGCCACCAACAATGTAAACAGCTTATAGAGGAGCGCATGCTGAACGGAAATACATTGAAGGGTTGATTCTTAAAAAGTACCAGCTAAACAAAGTATTAACTATTGCATTATTTTACAAAATAACCTAATTGTACCTGTGAAATCACTGTTTGAGGGTAAAATCCGTGGAGACAATTGAGGGGCACAGTCTTGTAAATGACATCTGAACAATGGCACACAACCTCTCTTTGGTATAAAACTCTCTTGGTCAGTAGTTGGGGTAGACTGATCAGAACACTGCTTTGGAGGAGGTCTGAATCTTTCTCTTTATTCTGCAGAATAAATGTCTCTAATACTCTGTTTTGTTTTTGTGTAGCGGGCAGATTAACCTCACCAACCACGCAGGAGAATTTCTTCAACAACGCTCAACGTAAAGCGAGGACGCATAATATTATATATTATATTGACTACACCTCTCACAATCTACTGGGAATGAGTCCGCCGCCTAGGCCTAAAGCGACACACTGAGACAGCGTGTCAGGAACAGTCCGGGTTAGAGAGGCATGTTCCAAGATATGTTTCAACTTCCAAGAAAAATTAGTATAATAGGTCCCCTTTAATAATCACTCAATGATTTGACCAAACTTTAAATGTCAATAAAGTTTAATTAGTATTGTGAAGATGTGTAGTGCTCTTATCACTTTGCTTATTTTTATTAAATGGGCTGAAACAACAATTGAAGTTATTACATGCTGATATTCATCTGGTCAACAGCTTGGTATGACAAAAAATAAACTTACCTGACTGAGTTTGTCTGGTCTCCTTCCGATCTTCGTCACTGTCTTCAGTCTCAGTTTCAGAAGAGTATAAGGAGAAGAGCTGCTCAGCACCAGCTGGTTCTAAACCAGCAGCTGGATCTGAGCTACTGGCTGTTTCTGACACTCCCCAGTCTTCTCCATCACCTTCTGTTTCCATCTGTTCAGTTGAGGTAGCGGTTTTGCTGCAGTAATCGAGTGACTGGATATGCTCACGCACACCGTGACTGAGGTCACTCCGTTTTGCACGCAACTGATATTGGCGACAGCCCTCCATTTCACATTTCGTCAGATGTTGTTTGCCCCATGTTTTGCATTGTACATGTATTGGCACACGGAAACCACAAGTACCTTTTGGGATGGTATCAACACCTACGCTTTTAGAGTGAGATACAGCTGAAATGTATTTTCTTCTTCTATGTTTTCTTTGTATGTGTACTAACAAGTTATTTTTGTATAGAACAATGGAGCAGGGAGGGCACTTCACTGGCTTTACATTTGTCACACGTGAAGATGGAATCTTTATCATTTCAGGCTGTGCAGCAGCACTGACTGCTTCCTTGGGTGAAAAACCACGTGATTTGGAGGTCTCTGAAGGTGAAGTTGAGGGTGGCTGACAAGACCGTGGTGAAGCTAAGGGAGAAACTGCGTATGAGTGGTCTAGATGCACTACTGATGCTGAGGGAGGAAGTGTGTAAGACCGGGCTATACTCACAACTGATGCTGAGGGCAGAAGTGTGTAAGAATGGTCTAGACTCACTAGTGATGCAACAGAATCCTCTAGTGTAGATAATGGATGGTGGGGCACATAGTGAGGTTTTGGTAACATCTGTGGATGTGCTGAAATCTCTTGGGAAGCACAGGGAGTGAAGAGCAAGGATGAGGATGGCACAGACGGGCTGATTTCAGCTGAAGGTGGCACTGATGAGGGTAGCACCAATGAGTTTGGTTCACATGGGGGTGGCACCATATCACATGTCTTTTGGCATCCAGTCACATGAAACGTCATATCCTCTTTGCGCATGATTGTTTTTGCACAACACGGGCAGTGGTAATGACCCGTGTCTCGGCATGACAAGTTGGATCTGAAAATGATTGTGTCTGCAAGGGAACAGTTAGCTAACATTAAAAATGGCTTTACAGTTAAAAAACAGAAAAATGTACTTTTTAGATCCAATATACAATGTACCCCTTTGCCCGTTGATGCCCCATTGCACAGTTTTTATTTATTTATTTATTTTTAAGTGTAAATTGGCATCGTGGTAGCAGTTTGTCTGGGCAAGATATGTATATCCATGAGGAACATGTCCTCGGCGCACCAGCGATGTGCCCACAGTGGAACCCAGATCACGGGTGTCCTGAAACACACCATCGTGGCGTGATCTGCACCATGACATGCTGCTGTGTTTGCCAAGAGTGGCAATATGCCTTAAACTGGAAGGCCGTGTGCCTTTTCTTTTTTTTTTTTTTTGAGCACCTACCCTGCTCTGCACATGACTGTAGAGTGGGAAATGAGACCCGATCGCCAGTGGTTACTTATGGTAGTGGCTTGCTTATTTTTTATTAAATGGGCTGAATCAACAACTGATGAAGTACCGTATTTTCCGCACTATAGGGCGCACTGGATTATAAGGCGCACTGTCAATGAATGGTCTATTTTCGATCTTTTTTCATATATAAAGCGCACCGGACTATAAGGCGCATTAAGCGAAACAAAATAGTCAGATAAGTCAGTCAGTCAAACTTTATAAAACGTGTTCACAATAACTCTCAACATTGTTCAAACGTTAATGAGCGTATTCACAATAACTCCCAACCTTGTTCAGTTGTAACACGTAAAAAAAAGTCTGATACCGCTAAATCAAACGTTAGCGTATTCACAATAACTCTCAAAATTGTTCAGTTATAACACGTAAAATACAACACAATACACTCACTTTTTCAGTTCATTCCTCGTCCACAAATCCCTCAAATTCTTCATCTTCAGTGTCCGAGTTTAACAGTTGGGCGATTACGGCATCCAGCATGCCTGGATCCTTCTCATCGTTATCCGAGTCAGTGTCCTTGCTGTTACCTGGCGGTTCAGTGATGATTCCTGGACCCTGTTTTCTCCACAGTGTGATTCACGGGGATATCAAAGGTGAGGGGAACCTCGTCCATGTTGGTGATGTGCTCTGGCCGGATCTTCTTTTCAGTGATCTTGTTTTTGCAGTATGCGCGGAAAGTGGCCAGCTTTTCTTCGTAATCTTTTGGCAGTTGCTGCGAGACGGTAGTTCGTGTGCCGTTGGAGAGATTACGTCTTTTCATAAAACGAAAGCACCAAGAAGGAACGCCTCGAAAGTCATTGATATTCATGTCACATGCTAACGCTGTTGCCTTCAGTCGAATAGAGACTGTAGAGACGCTTCTACCTGCTGCTCTCTGTTCAATAACCCACTGTTCAATTTTGTCCTCTAACTGTGGCCATCTCGCTTTGTTCCCTCTGAAACTCTGTGTGGTCTTCTTTACTTGGCGCAGGTCATCTTCTTGCTTCCTCCACTTCCGTACCATTGATTCATTAATGTTGAATTCTCTCGCAGCTGCTCTATTCCCATGTTCTACTGCGTGACTGATAGCCTTGAGTTTGAAGTCCGCGTCGTAAGCATATCTCTTGACATTTGCCATTTTGGGGTCCTTATACACACACACTGTATTATTATGGTGAAGCACAGTATGTATTACTCCGCGATGCTCCTGACTACGGTAGCCGTAATGCTGCAAGCGGTGCGGCTTTGTAGTTTACCAAAGTCATACTAAAACATGTTGACAGAGCGCCGTGTACTACACAAAATCCCTTCGAGGTCAGTAAGCACAACCAGAATTAATCCATATATAAGGCGATCCGGATTATAAGGCGGACTGTCGTTTTTTGAGAAAATTAAAGGCTTTTAAGTGTGCCTTATAGTCGGGAAAATACGGTAATTACCCGCTGACATCCATCCAGTCAACAGCATGGTAGGAGAAAAAATAAAAGCTTACCTGACTGAGGTTGTCTGGTTTCCATCCAATCTTCATCACTGTCCCCAGTCTCAGTTTCAGAAGAGTGTAGAGAGAAGAGCTGCTCAGCACCAGCTGGTTCTAAAGCAGCAGCTGGATCTGAGCTACTGGCTGCTTCTGACACTCCCCAGTTCTCTCCACCACCTTCTGTTTCCATCTGTTCAGTTGAGGTGCTGGCTATAGGTTTTGCCTCTCTCTTCTCCTCAGTAGGTCTTTGATGGAGCTGGGACCACTGAGCGTACTCTTCATCATTCTCAGTCTTCACAGGGAACTCCTCCTCTTCCTCTTTAATGTGTTGGGGCTCTGGCTCCTCCTGGCCCAGACTGGGGCTCCACTCCTGCTGCTCAGGGGGGCGCTCCTCTTTACAGACAGAGAGCTGCTGGAACTCTGGAGACAACACTGAAATACAGACACACAGAAAGATGTGTGAAACCTTAGGAATGGTGCATTCTACTATATACACCAACTAAACACTTCATTAGGAACACCTGTACACATACTTATTCATGAAATTATCTAATCAGCCAATCCGGTAGCATCAGTGCAATGCATAAAATCCTGCAGATAGGGGTCAGCAGCTTTGGTTAATGTTCACATCAGCTATCAGAATGGGAAAAAATGCATGGTCATGGGCTTGGTGATTATTGGTGCAATCAACAATTGCAGTCGGTCATCTAAGTGAATGCCCAGGTATCTGTAAGAGCTCACCTGTCCTATCCTGTGGTCATGGATTACCACTGGAGAGTGGTCACCAATGGATTTGGGGTCAAACACTATCTTGTGTTTTACTAACGTTGAGGGTGAGACAGTGTTCACAACACCCCTGAACAAAGCTTTGGATCAGAGACTTATGAACTTGACGATCAGAGTAGTTATACTTGAGACCTAGAATGATTGTATCATCTGAGAACTTAACCTTGCAATTGTGTGCACTTTGCGAGTAATTCCACAGATGTGGCAATGAAAGTGGGAAGTAAACCTGACAATCACCGACAGAATGTCCTCGAGTAAAGAGGTTCCAAACCACAGGCATTTGCCACTGGGCCGTGAGAAAGCGGGCAGGAATTTTTTTCGGGAGTTATCTTTCATCTGCTCCACAGCGGAGTAGCAGCAGGTAGCTGAGTAAATAAAATACATCCAGAGTTATTATTTGCTTTGTTTGGAGACAGGATCGCTTCGATCCGAGGTGCAGAACCATGCGTAACACCACCCTGTACTAAATTTGAGCATTAAAAATTAGATTTTTAAAAATAATAAAGCATACAGATTCAAATGGGATTATAGAGGAATATCTTCAGCACTAGTTCCCATCAAACATTTTGCTAACTATTTAACCGCAGCTCAGTCAAATAAAATGTGATATGTAATATAATGCAAAACATGTGAATTCGTTTAGGACATGAAATTAGAATTACCCAATACATGTTTGTGAAGAAGAGATGAACAAAATGGAGGTGGCAATTGAGGAAAAATTGGAGTGGTCTCTTATTGTTGTACCTTCTTTGTCAATACTTGGACCAAAAGGCTGATTGCTTGGTCAAAGAGAGAGATAGGTGGGCAGAGAGATGATAAATGTATCCAAATAAAAGCGATTACTGTTCATACAGACCTGCTCTGTGTAGCATGACTTCAGGTTTCAGTATTAAATCCAGTAGTTTGTGCAGCCTGCAGAGCTCCTGGTCCGAGCGCCCCAGTCTGTTCTCACAATCCACCACAGATTCTTGACAGTTGCTGAGAATGTCTTTGCCTGGTGCAGTCAGTTTCTCACTCAATAAAATGCTCACTTCTTTACCTACTTTTACCTTCTCACAGACAAATAAAACTTCTTCAACCGCAGCAACGATACGCTCTTGTACCGAAACAGTGAAAAGTGGGAGTAACTCGGCGATCTTTTCCTCGGTTTGGCTTTGATGAACCTGGGAACACTGAGCACCCTCTTTGTCATTTCTACTCTTCACAGAGACAGGAGGGGATAGGCTATTGATGGCAGCCTCTTGACAGCTCCAGTGGTCTTCCTCTTCCTCTTTAATGTGTGGGGGCTCTGGCTCCTCCTGGCCCAGACTGGGGCTCCACTCCTGCTGCTCAGGGGGAAGCTCCTCTTTACAGACAGAAAACTGCTGGAGCTCTGGAGGCAAAACTAACAGAGACACACAGTCAATGAAGAAAACTGGGATAATGTGTCCAAGCTGAGGTGAGAGGACTCTTTGATAGTCACACATTCAGCGCTACCAAAGCCTCAACAAACAGTCCACAATGCTTTTTCTCAAAACAGTTATGTAGTGGTAACCAAAAGGTGCAGTCTGTAGAATTTAGTGGCATCTAGCGGTGAGGTTGCAGATCACAACCAAGTGAATACCCTTCTCCACGGTGGCGACACATGGCTGCCTCCGTGGAAGAGATAGTGGCCGCAAAAAACGCGAATGGCCCTCTCTCTCGAGCTAGTGTTTGGTTTGTCCGTTCTGGCTACTGTAGAAACATGGCGGTGCAACATGGCGGCCCCCGTGGAAGCATACCGCTCCCTGTGTAGATAAAACGGCTCATTCTAAGTTAATGCATACACAACGATTCCAAATTACAAACTAATTAAAACATACTTCTGTATGTATCTGTTCCGTAAATTATACACATTGCACCTTTGAGTGATGTTTTCCAGATCTTAGCAAAGTTAGACAATGGTCTAACAACAATCTCTGGGACCGAAATCTGAGAAGGTTTTACATTGAGATATGATTTGGTCCAAACTTCCATACCTGCCTACACTATGGTTAGAGCGATAACAGTAAAACTAGGTGTCAAAAAGTCATCACTGTACATGCTCTAATGGTTATATGGTCTCGTCAATTTAAATAATGAAGTTTAACTATAAATGGTTAAGCTGGGGGACTCCCTGTTACATCTTGAGGGACCCTTTGGGGGGGAGTCACTAGACCTCTAAGTTCAGAACCACTGGTTTAGATCGTTATATATTATTGTAGAATCTTGAATGTTATTCTCCCTTGTAGTCGCTTTGGATAAAAGCGTCTGCTAAATGACTAAATGTAAATGTAAATGTTATTTATATCAACATTTAAATGTCCTATTATATTAAATATATCTTTATTGTCAACATTTCTGACCATATGTAAGAGGAAAAAATTATGTTATCCATTGTTCAATACCAAAAGGAAACAATAAAGCTCTAAGAATTAAGATGAAATATTTATAGATTGCTTTCTTTGCATTATTAAATTGTTTTATTGTGTCATGTTTTACATTTTTTAGCTGTGTTTTAGAAATATGTAACCTATAGAAATGATCTTCACAAATCAAACATTTCATATAAAGCACCAACTGAATCATAGTGTCAATATGTGTGAAACCTCCAGGTTTCATCATTCTGCTCCTTACGGTTTCAAAAAGCATTATGTTGTGTCATCTATCTTGATTCATCTTTTTTAAGACAGATCAATAGATGAATCTGGGGGGTGGTGGTAGCTCAGGAGGTAGAGCTGGTCGTCTAGTAATCCAAAGGTCGCTGGTTCGATCCCAGGCTCCTCCTGCTAGCATGCTGTAGTGTCCTTGAGCAAGACACTTAACCCCTAATTGCTCCTGATGGCTGCGTCCATCGGTGTTTGAATAATTGTAAGTGGCTTTGGATAAAAGCGTCTGCTAAATGCAATGTAATGTAAAGTAACTGCTAATATTGAAACCTTGTTGTTGTTAAAAGATGAATGAAGAAGTGAGATGGAATCTGCTGGACCTGTGGTAGAGCGAACGAAACGGATTTACGAGTTTCATAACTACACCCAAGAATCATCTGAAGACTTCTCCAATGAGTGAGCCTCTGTGTGTGTCTGTATATACAGTAGATATAAATTGCGTGGCACGGTGGCACCGTGCTCCGGCGGGTTATCTCCCAAATAGGAGCCTTTCTGTGTGGAGTTAGCATGTTCTCCCCGTGCTCACATGGGGTTTCCTCCACCTAACGTCAGTAAGGACCCCCACCAAAAACATGCACCCATCATCATCTGACCAGCGATGAACACTCATCACCAGGTCCCTGGGCGCGTCCACAAATGCTGCCCACTGCTCCTGGCTGTGCCCCCAGAGGAAGGACAAGCCAGGATGGGTTAAACGCAGAGGCCTCATTTCACCGGCCACCATCCAAAGCATGTGCGTGTGTGTGCGTGCATGTGTTGTAGTGTGGTGTGCTTTTGATTGTTCTTATATGTATATATATACACAGACACACACACATATACATACATACACATGTGTATATATACACACACATACATACATATATCTAAACATACATGTACAGTATATATACATACATATACACACATACAGACAGGCGATAGTGGCGCCGCACCGGTCAACTTTTGCACATTTTAGTATTTTTTCCTGTTTTTTTAATATAATGTACGCCAAAAAGCATTGGCAGTTACCTCTTACAGCCACGATGCACTCATGTATATAAAAACTTCCCTAAACAAACAACTTTGGGATTTTTAATCTGTGGAAGCAGAGTGGTTGGCTGAAATTCTACGTGGGAACACGCTCAGCAACAACAACAACAACAAAAATGGAGCCGCTGTTCCACAAGCGGGCCCACAGAGGACGCACCGTGGCAAACGAGGCGGCATTCGGGTCAGAATGAGGACGCAACCGTACCGTCCACCTCTGCCAAGCATCCTTCTTGCCAACGTTCAGTCTCTGGAGAACAAGATGGATGAACTTCAAGCGAGGATTAAATTCCAACGAGACACGAGGAACTGTTGCATCCTCTGCCTGATGGAGACATGGTTGAACCCACTAGTGCCAGATGAAGCCATCCGTCCAGCCGAATCCTTCTCCGTGTTCTGCGGCGACAGATCGGGGAGTCGGGGAAATCCAAAGATGGAGGCGTCTGCCTCATGGTAAACAACCGCTGGTGTAACCCTAACAACACCAAGTCTCTCTCCCGCTCCTGCTCGCCGAACCTGGAACAGCTGACAATCTTATGCCGTCCTTTTTATCTCCCCCAGGAATTCAGCACGGTTATCATTACAGCCATTTATATCCCACCGCAAGGGGATACCGACACAGCACTGTCGGACCTGTATGATGTGTTGTGGGGATTTCAAAACAAACATCCCGACGTGGCTGTGGTGGTGACTGGGGACTTTAACAGGGTGAACCTTAAAAAAGTTCTCCCTAATTTCCACCAACACATCACGTGTGCCACCAGGGGAGATAGAACTTTAGACCATTGCTACACACCTTACAAGAACGGAAACACGATCGTGTCGCTCCCTGCTTTCGGGAAATCTGACCATGCCACGATCTCGCTGGTTCCCGTTTACAGGCCTCTGATCGCACGAGAACTGGTGGTGATGAGGGAAGTGAAGCAGTAGACGGACCAATCAGAGGCTGCTCTTCAGGACGCACTCGCTGACGTAGACTGGACCTGTTCCAATCAAGTTCAAGTGACGACAGCGAGTTTAAGGACGTGGCGGTGAGCTTTGTGGCTACGGTAGCAGACAGCATCGTTCCCACGGTGAAAGTGCGGATATTTCCAAACCAGAAACTGTGGGTTGACAAATCCTTCCACTGCGCTCTGAATGCTCACACGGCCGCTAACAACGACGGTCTTGTATCCGGAATATGGACAATTACAAAGCGGCAACTTATAATCTGCGGAGGGTGGTGAAGGACGCTAAACGGACGTACAGACAGACTGTGGAGCTACAGCTAGAGCAACGGGACACCAGACACTTGTGGCAGGGGCTGCAGACGATAACAAACTACAAGAGCAGCTCCTCCCCAGCCACGAGTGTGGTCGCCTCCCTAGCCAACGAACTGAACTCCTTTTATGCGCGGTTTGAGTCTGGCAACAGCACCGCTAGCTCGCCGGCTAACTGTAGTTACACCGCTGGGGATGAGCGCGCACTCTCAGTGTCCATGCATGACGTCAGGAAGGCTCTGATGTGGGTGAACACCAGGAAAGCTGTGGGCCCAGACGGCATATCTGGGCGAGTACTGAAAACCTGTGCTAACCAGCTAGCTCAGGTGTTCACTACAATATTCAACATCTCCCTGGCTGAATCAGTGGTCCTGTCCTGCTTCAAGAGGTCCAGCGTCGTTCCTGTCCCGAAGATCGCTGCCAGCCTGAATGACTACCGTCCGGTGGCCCTCACCTCGGTGGTAATGAAGTGTTTTTCGAGAGGCTGATTAAGGGTTATATTTGCGCCTCCCTCCCCTGCACCTTGGACTCGTTGCAGTTTGTGTACTGGCAGAACAGATCCAGGGATGACGCGGTCTCCCAGGTACTGCACACCATGCTCACGTACCTGGATGGCCGGAAGGGGGCCTATGTGAGAATGCTGTTCATCGATTACAGTTCAGCTTTCAACACCATAGTCCCCACCAGACTGGCTGTCAAGCTGAAGGAGCTCGGATTGAATACTCCGCTGTGTGCCTGGATCCTGGTCTTCCTCACAGCCCGGCCCCAGATGGTTAGGGTGGGGAAGCACATGTCCAGCTCCCTCACCCTGAATACAGGATCCCCCCAAGGCTGCGTCCTCAGCCCCCTACTGTACTCCCTGTACACACATGACTGTGTGGCCAGGTCCAGCTCCAACACCATCATCAAGTTTGCTGATGACACCATTGTCGTGGGCCTGATCACCGACCGCGATGAGAAGGCCTACCGTGAGGAGGTGGCTGACCTGTCACTCTCGTGCCAGGACAACAGCCTACACCTGAACGTCAGCAAAACTAAGGAGACGATTGTGGACTTTAGGTGAGGATTACAATCGAGGACGCACACACCCTTGGTGATTAATGGGACTTCTGTTGACAGGGTGAGCAGCTTCAAGTACCTGGGAGTCCACATCACAGAGGATTTAACATGGACTTTATAAATAGACACTCTGGTGAGAAAGGCGAGGCAGCGTCTTTACCACCTCAGGCAGCTGAGGAAATTCCAGGTCTCGGTGAGGATCCTCAAGTCCTTCTACTGTGGAGCGGTGGAGAGCATCCTGACAGCGAACATCACTGCCTGGTTTGGGAACTGTACTGTTCAGGACAGGCGGGCCCTGCAGAGGGTGGTGCGTTCAGCTGAGCGTACCACTGGAATTACCCTCCCCTCCCTGCAGGATTTATACACCAGGAGGTGTCGTAGCAGAGCCCGCAGGATCATGAAGGATCCTCATCACCCCAACAACGGACTGGTCCAGCTGCTGCGGTCAGGCAAGCGCCTCCGCAGTCACACAGCAAGAACAGAGACTGAGACGGAGTTTTTTTCCTGCAAGCCATAAGAACTGTCAATGCTGACCTCACCAGGGGTCCTCACTGAGCCACACACATAGGCTCCACTACCTTCTGTACTGTATGTAGCATACTGTACCACGTACTGTGTCACAGACAAAATAAATCCAAATCTGCTCCCATTACATTTCAGACGAACTGAATAGAGAATCTGTATGAACCTAGATACCTTGAGAATTGTATAACTTCAGATACCTTGAGGCTTTGATAAACACTCAATGATCTGACCAAACTATAAATGATAATGATGTTTAATTAAGATTGTAAATATTTGTAGTGCTCTTATTGTTTTGCTTATATTTCTTAAGTGGGGAATCAACAATTGAGAAAGTTATTACCTGCTGACATTCAACCAGTCAAAAGATTGGGAGGAGAAAACATAAAAGCTTACCTGACTGAGGTTGTCTGGTCTGCTTCCAATCAGAATAGTGTGAAAAGAAGAGCTGCTCAGCACTAGCTGGTTCTAAAGCAGCAGCTGGATCTGAGCTACTGGCTGCTTCTGACACTCCCCAGTCCTCTCCATTACCTTCTGTTTCCATCTGTTCAGTTGAGGTGCTGGCTACAGGTTCTGCCTCTCTCTTCTCCTCAGTTTGGCTTTGATGAAGATGGGACCACTGAGCGCACTCTTCATCATGTTCCTTCTTCACAGGAAACTCCTCCTCTTCCTCTTTAATGTGTGGGGGTCCTGGCTCCTCCTGGCTCAGGCTGGGGCTCCACTCCTGCTGCTCAGGGGGAAGCTCCTCTTTAGAGACAGAGAGCTGCTGGAGCTCTGGAGGCAAAACTAACAGACACAGAAAGATTTAGGAAACCATATGAATGGTGCATTCTACTATATACACAAACACTTCATTAGGAACACCTGTACACCTATTTATTCATGCAATTATATAATCAGCCAGTCGTGTGGCAGCATTGCAATGCATAAAATGATGCAGATACCAGTCAGCAGCTTCAGTTCATGTTCACATCAACCATCAGAATGTGGGGAAAATGTGATGTCAGTGTTTTCGACTGTGGCATGATTGTTGGTGCCAGGCGGGCTGGTTTAAGTATTTCTGTAACTGCTGATCTCCTGGGATTTTCACGCACAACAGCTTAATTGATGAAGATTGATAAAAGATTAACGAAAAAGGGAGATGGAAGCTGCTGGTGGTGGAGAGAATGAAACGCATTTACGAGGTTCATAACTATGCCAAAAAACTCACCTGAAGACTTCTATGATGAGTGATACTCTTCCAGATACACCAGTAAACAGCCCTCTGACAAACAAACCTGTTTCGCCGTAACCAACGCTACCTTGCTTGCTGCGATTAACAAAATAAGTGAAAATCAAATAATTCATTTAACCTTGTCAATCAGGCTTTATGAAAGGTAGACATACTACCAACAACATTCGCCTGGTCCTGGATCTATTAGACTATTCCAAACTAATGTATAATGAAGCAAAAATGTTTTGTTCATACCATCTTCAGTATAATAATATCAAAAATAGTTGAGACTCTTTAATTACAGGTACATCCCCTTAATTTGATGTACATAGAGGCAGATGTTCGGGTCCCAAAAGGGATATAAGTAATTTAATAGGTGGTGTTCAGTGCTTTGATGGACAGGGGGACAAAGGAGTGCTTATAGCGGTTGAGCCTACACTGGGGGACTCTAACAGGTCTGTCTGACGAGAGGAGCTGATACTCAGAGTGGAGGACATGTGTCGGGTCGGAAATGGTTTTCTGTGTCTGTCTGATAAAAACAACCTGAGAGTGGGATGTTGCCTGACTCCTACAATGTTCATGGAGGGTGTGGCAGACGTGGGGGGGGGGGTTAAGCACTGGCTCCTTCCCAACTACCGTCCCGAGGGGACGGTAGCTCAGGAGGTAGAGCTGGTCGTCTAGTAATCTAATGGTTGCTGGTTCGATCCCAGGCTCCTCCTGCTAGCATGCTGTAGTGTCCTTGAGCAAGACACTTAACCCCTCATTGCTCCTGATGGCTGCGTCCGTCGGTGTTTGAATAATTGTAAGTCGCTTTGGATAAAAGCGTCTGCTAAATGACGAAATGTAATGTAATGTTCCCGCAGGTGGTGCACCTGTATCGAGTCAGGCCGATTGGACCCCTGGGCACCGGTTAGTCCGACTTGGTGGGGGCAAGTTTTTTTGTATGTTGTTTGTCTGTTTAAGTGAAGAGAAACATGGTGGTGGATCTAAACCCGGCGGACCAGATCACTGCCCGACACACGGACACTGTTCCATCTTTCAGTCTGATTCATTCTGTTTTATGTTGGAGTTTTTGCCAGCGAGCCTCTGTTCGATCAAATATAAAACTACGCCGCTGAGGCACCTGACTGCCAGTTCTACTACATCTCCCTCCTTGGACCCACAGCTGTGGCAGGGGAACTGTCAGAGTGTAACCTGGGCCTTTAGCTGGACAGACAAGTTGCCAAACCATACTGATATGCCATAGCACAGACTATGACCCTAACCCTTTCAGTGGAGACTAGTGTGCTGGATAATCACATTGACTGGTGACCTTTAAGGGGTTCAGATTGCTCTATTTCTTCTGTAAAGATGTTCACAAATAGATTTAATTAAACTGATACATGGAGGGATACCCACCTACTACAGAAATCATATACTGTACATTGTGCAAAAAGTTACTACCAAACCAGTCTAACCCTAACCCTAAGCCAGTTGATTATTGGCTTATTTCCAAAGATCTGAAAAATGTTTTAACAGACATTCTACCTTCACCAATCATCATCATAAGACTATCCATATTTATATTCCTTTATCGTGTTTCTCCACTAACCCTACATCTTCAGACTGGAACCTTAATAGTATTATTCTTAAACATAGTGATGTGGCTGCAGAAATTGAAAGTATGATTAGGTATTACTGGAACAAAGCTCTAAATGAAAATGTGTATAGTAGTAATTAGGTGTTATTAAAACACAACACTGAAAAATAACTTAGGAAATACTGTAGTGAAAAGAATAACAGATGAAAATGATACTGATATTAATGATGATAATAATAATACTGATGATTGCATCTTTAGCTTCCAAGCAAGTAGATATGCTCACCAAATCAAATAGATTGAGCTTACTGAGCAGAAGCATAGGTTGGAAGAGATATATAAGTGTAAAAGTGAAGGAGATGATCAGGTAGAAGATGGCTTGAAGAGGGAGAACAAAACACTGTATACTTTTTTAGATTTGAAAGGCAGCTATCTAAGAACAATACCATACAGCAATTAAGAACTGACGGGACAGTCTACTCTTCTGCTGTGGACCACAACAGTATGGTTCTACTTAAGGTGTAGGTTACATTATTTTACGGCTCCATATGGAATAAACCCTGTGTAATGTGGATATTTCCTCTGTGACTCTCTCCCAGTTCACCCCCTCTCCATGCGTGATGCGCAGAAAATAATTTTAACAAGCCTACGAGTCGTGCCACGCCCTCACACTGTTTTCAGTTGTGTTATTTGGAGGAACGGGGCAGTGATCGGGGCGCACGGAGAGCCGTGTTTTTGTCCGGATGCGGGTGATTCATACATATAAAAATATATTTATCAATCCTCATTGAAATGTTATCCATGTGCATTTTGTAAGCTTCTATGTGTTTTATCCTGTTATTGTAATGCAGACTCACTGAGAAAAAGAACTTCTCGACTTATAGAATCTCAGTCGACTGACGGGTTTCAGACTGATGATTCGACTTGTCGTCTTTAAGGGGGCAGCCTGAGTAATATTGACTAGAAAAAGTTTGGTCCTCACCATAAAAGTTCCTTCTAACAAATAAGATAAAATAAGTTTTGTTCAAGATGATCCATAGATTCTATCCCGTGAAACATGTCTTAGAAAAGTTAAAGAGAGAGATGTAAATTGCTCTTCTGTGAATAACAGCCTGAAGCTTGCTCCCATTTATTTGGGTCTTGTAAATTTACATATAAACTATGGAAAAATGTAAATAATTTTATAGTTACCATTTCTCAGATTTAGCTTTTTACTATAGAAATATAACACTTGGTTGCTATCATAGTGACGAAGACGTTGACGACTTTTTCTTCATGTTAATCAAATTTTACTTGTTGCCAAATTCCACATTCACGAGTGTAAATTTACAAATAAAAAACCTGAATCCCTTGTATTCATGAAGGAAATGGAACAATACGTGTCAACGATTTCTTCCCCATAATACAAAAAAAAGCATCAAAACAATTTATGTATGCAATGTTTTCAATGTTTTTAAGTGAGCTTAGTCCTACTCTTGTGCCCTATGTATACTTAATTTGTTCATTTTACAAAAATAGTTGTCTTGCTGTTTTTCCAGTTTGACACTGCTTTTTGTTTTCTCAATGTTTCACCTGTATGTACAGTGGTGATGATGATGATGATGATGATGGTGGTAGTGGTGTTCCCTTATGATAATGTGTACATTGACAGTTTGAAAAAAGATTATGAAATGATTATTAAAAAAATAGAAACAAAATGTGATTCTGATCCAGCAACGATTGAGGAAACAATGGACTGTGGTGTCATTGTACCCTCTCTTTGTGGATACTTGGTCCAAAGCACTGAGAACTCAATGGCAGCAATATATAGGTGGATAGATAGAAGATGGATCAATAATGGGTGGACAGACAGGTGATAGATTGGTGCTTCATACAGACCTACTCTGTGCAGCTTGACTTCAGGTCTCAGTATTAAATCCAGCACTTTCTGCAGCCTACAGATCTCCTGCTCTGAGCGCCTCCGTCTGCTCTCACAATCCACAACATAGTCTTCAAACTCTCCGAGAATGTCTTCGCCTACTGCCGTCAGCTTCTCGCTCACTAAAAAGCTCACTGCTTTACCTAATTTGACCGTTTCACACAGTAATAAAACCTCTCCGACCGCGGCAGCAACTCGCGCCTGGAACGAAACTCTGAAACGCTGGAGCTGTTCCGCCATTGTCCCGGAGCTTCTGCTCAAACACTTTGTTGGAAATAATCGCCAGACTGTCGGTAAACACGGAGACCAAACCGGAAGTAAACAACCAAAGAGCGGGAAGGCGGGATCTACTTCCGTGTCAACGAGTGCAGCGCGTTGCTTCCCGCGCGTCTAGAACGACAGCGCCCCACACGGGCCGTGCGGGGTTACTGCCAACGCAGAACCAAGGAACGTGGCTGAGGACATGGAGTCTGAGTGGAACCTGGTCAAAGCCGCCATCCACGCCTTTATTAACCCCCCGGGATGATTCAGGAGAGAGAAATATTAACAAAGATTTAACAAAAAATAAAAAAAATAAAATAATTGAATTAACTGAGAAGGAATTCATGTCATCAAAGTTTTTATCGACTGCAACTACAATTGATTCTGTATGGGTTCAATGCAGTAAAATGAAAAAAATCCTAAAATACAACAAGGTGTCTATCAAAAGATAATGTGAGTTGGAGCTTGGTTTGGATTTCATAATCAGACTTACATAGAAAACAAACATTTTGAATTGCTCTTTGGTATGGACTATGCTGTGCAAATGTGCTGTACAACCAGAACCAGAGTCAATAAGAACATCTTCCACAAACGAGGACTTGGTCGTAGTAAAGAAGTGGCACCGTCGGGTGCAGTTACATGTGTCAGCCACTAGACGGCAGCAGATGACACAGAATGAGTGTGTGCGTGTACGGAAACAAGACAAGACAAATAACACAAATGTTTGTATTTCCTTTATATAAATATATTTAAAACGTTGTTTTTTTTTAGAATTCAGCTGTAAGTAAAGATGAAAATAAACAGGAAAATTGAATGAGATTTAGATAAATGGAACATTTACTAATTCGAATTTATCACCTCATTAAATAGGAATATTAATGTATGATTAACATTACATTGGGAGGAGGAGGCTGAGGGTGGAGCTGCCAGGCAAGAGGAAAAGAGGAAGCCAAAGAGAAGCTTGATGGTGGTGCTGAGGGAGGACATGCAGGCGGGTGGTGTCAGGGAGAAGATGTGCAGAACACAAGGTATTGGAGGCAGATGATCCGCTGTGGTGACCCCCAACGGGAGCAGCTCAAAGCAGAAGAAGAAGAATGTATGATTAACATGAATCTAAAATAAAATACCATTAGATGTCACACCAAGACAAAAAAACATAAAATGAAATATGAAATAAACATTTTTAATATAAAATAAACATTCGGCTCTTTGACCCGGATTTCTGGTGCGTGGCTTAAATGTTCCCCCAGAAACAGGATGGTCTACATGTTTCCGCTGTCATATTAAATCCACTATTAATAACTCAGTATTAATAAGTATATTGACGTTGTGGGATTTTTACAATCTCATAATGTATATTAGATCCCTTTTAACCTCCATACAAATTTTTCTAATGTACTGCCTGTAACGATGTTATTTTTATGTAGAGCATGTTTCCACACGGGTGGTTTTGAGCCCACACACATAGTTACAGTATCTGATTGGACGACAGATCTCCAAACCGACCAATCACATGGTTTAGTGGAGTGATCACATGGGAGGGATTCTCTGAAGAGCCCCGGAAGGACGGAGCTCCACACCCCGCCCTCCTCCGGCAGCATGTCCGAGCAGGTGAGTGTGGCTCCGTCCAGGCTTCCTTCACACTGCGGGGCTCGCAGCAGGACACCAGGGAGACCGGGGAGGCGAATGCTAGTTAGCAGTAGTAGTACTGTAGTACCGCTGTAGTAATACTGTAGTATTGGTAATACCAGGGAGGCTTACGCTAGTTAGCAGCAGTAGTAGTTCTGTAGTACCGCTGTAGTAATACTGTAGTATTGGTTATACCAGGGAGGCTAATGCTAGTTAGCAGTAGTAGTACTGTAGTACCGCTGTAGTAATACTGTAGTATTGGTAATACCAGGGAGGCTTACGCTAGTTAGCAGCAGTAGTAGTTCTGTAGTACCGCTGTAGTAATACTGTAGTATTGGTTATACCAGGGAGGCTAATGCTAGTTAGCAGCAGTAGTAGTACTGTAGTACCGTTGTAGTAATTCTGTAGTATTGGAATATTCATTCATTCCTTTGACCATCACAGAATTTGCCACAGTTTATCTCTTTAGATAGTTCACAGAGCATACTGTCTGTGGGAATTCACACTGTGCTGATGTGATTACATAGATTTAGATATATTGTTACACACACAACTTTATATGGTCACGGTTACATCGCAAAGTAATCAATAACATTTACATCACACACCTACCATTAAAATGCTCCAGTCTCCAGTAACCACTATGTGTGACGATTAAAGATTGTTCTGTTCTGTTCTGCATATCTAATATGTTGTGATTATAACATAGCAACATATAATACACTCTCATAGAGGAAGATTTAGATTTGTTTCATTTCCTTAGTTGGAGCAGAGGTATGAAACAAAAATATCAAACACAACTGAATTAAGCAACGGTCCCATTACCAAAAAAAACTTTTTTGAATCAGAATTGAATTTGAAGTTGTAAACAAAGCCAAAAGATAACATTATAAAATAACACTTTTCAAGTTCTCAAAACTCAAATAGAAGATGTAGCAAAATGTAAACACAAAACAATAACTAGTAAAACGTAAACTACAGAAAATTCTAGTTTTCAAATTCTGAAAATCACACACTCGCAAAAAGTCTTAGAAATAACACAATTTGAATAAAAATAAAGAGCTATTCTCAATTCTGACTGTTTCACAGTTATATTTAACAGCACCACTGGACTACAGTCATGACATTAAATAGATCTCAATCTGAAATCAGATGTAGCACAGCTCATATTTGCTATTTTAGAGGGCTTTCATTTTGAAATTCAACATCAGAATTTGCTGACATTGAGTGACATTGTGAGGTGGTTTACTATCTTTCTGAAGTGGATATGTTCTGTGGAAACAGGAAGTTTCCCTTTAATTAGAATTTGTAGGCGGTAGCTAATATTTTTCTGCTATCCATTTAATTTATCCATTTGCTTTAATTAGTTATATGTATTTTTATTTGTTTATTCATTATTGACTGAATGAATGTGAAATATCGTTCACCAGAACATCTCTTTTATTATGAAATCAGTTCTTCGCAGTCTTACTGTCATTTCTAGTATATACACGTACTGCAAAACAAGGCGGGAGCTAGTTTGACCCTGTCTTTGGGAGGGGAGTCTGGCTTATGTATGAACTTATGTATATGTATGTGACAAATAATCTCTTGAACTTGAACTTGAACTTAACAGTGTACTGTCCGGAGCAGCATCATGCACGTCTCCCTGTTGCTTTCCGTTGCTATGGGACTTAATTCAGTAAAAACTGGATGTTTTTGTGTAAATACTTTACTTGTTAATAATAATAAATTCTGCACTTCCCGAATGGGGAGACTGACTTTGCCACATTACATTACATTCTGTGCGCACTAGGGTTGGGCCAGTGTAAGAAAGAAATTCAAACCCGTCTGATATGAAGCCAAACACCAGACTTGACCAGTGTACCGAATTTTACCACTAGGTGTTGCACTTGACTCAGAACCTGCTCCCGAGTTGGTGGCGGTAATGTCACCACTACACTAAATAATTAATTATAGTGGCACCAGAATCCGTAGGACAACTGAGCGACACATCGTGTTTTTATTTCCATTTTAGGCTCGTACACTGGACCAGACCGGCAAAAACGGAAATTGACCCAACTCTAATGCGACCACCACCCAATAGAATTGTCAATTGGCGATCGCTGCCCACCGCGATCGCCAAGTGGAATTTTCCACGATCACCCAAGCCCAATACTGCTTTGCAAATGCAATTCTGAGGTTCCCAAACCGGACACTCTCCTCACCTCGGCTGCCCCTTGAGATCCTGTCCATGAATATCACAAACAAAATCAGGGACAAGGTGCAACCTTGGCGGAGTCCAACACCCACTGAGAACGTGTTTGACTTTGTGCTGAGAATACAAACACAGCCCCCGAGGGACACGGTCGAAAGCCTTCTCCAGGTCCACAAAACACATGTCAACTGGATGGGCAAACTCCCACGACCCCCCCAACAACCCTGCAAGGGTAAAGATCTGGTCCACTGTTCCGCGTCCAGTACGGAATCTGCATTGCTCCTCCTGAATCTGAGGTTCGACAATCAGACAGAGCCTCCTTTCCAGCACCCTTTGGAGTAAACTTTCCCGGGGAGGCTGAGTAGTGTGATACCCCTCTAATTGGAGCACAGCCTCCGGGCCCCCTTTTTAAAAATGGGAAGCACCACCACCCCGGTCTCCCACTCCACAGGTACTGTACCCGACATCCACGCGACACTTAAGAGGCGTGACAGCCAAGAAAGCCCCTCTCATCCACCCCCGGCGCCTTGCCTCCGAGGAGCTTTTTAACTGCCTCAGAGACCTCTGCCAGGCATATGGACAAGACTTCCCCCGAGTCTTCAGACTCTGCCTCTTCCCCTGAGGACGTATTGGTCGGGTTCAGGAGTTCCTCAAAGTGCTCTTTCCACCGCCAGACAATATCCCCAGTCCGGGTCAGCAGTTCTCCTCCCCGGCTGAACACAGCCTGAGCCAAGCCCTGCTTTCCCTTTCTGAGTCGCCGAACAGTTTGCGAGAACTTCCTTGAGGCTAACCGAAAGTCGGGCTTTTGCTTCAGTGACCGCTGAAGCCACAGCCCTTTTAGCCTGCCGCTTGACGGCTTCCTTCACCGCTGGTGTCCACCAACAGATTCTTGGGTTACAACCACGACAGGCACCCACTGCCTTCCGACCACAGCTCCTAGCAGCCACCTCTGCAATGGAGGTTTTGAACATGGCCCACTCAGATTCTATGTCCCCAACCTCCCCGGGGATGCACTAAAAATTCTTCTGGAGGTGGGAGTTGAAGACCTCGCGGACAGGGGCATCCTCCAGGCGTTCCCAGTTCATCCTCAATACATGTTTGGGTTTACCAGGTCTGTCTGGCAGCCTCCCCCCGCATCCGATCCAACTCACCACGAGGTGGTGATCAGTTGACAGCTCTGCTCCTCTCTTCACCCAAGTGTCCAAGACATACAACCCCAGATCTGGTGACATGACTACAAAGTCGATCATCGATCTTTGACCTAAGATGGTCTGGTACCACATACACTTATGAGCCACCCAATGCTCGAACATGGTGTTCGTTATGGCCAATCCATGACTAGCACAGAAGTCCAATAACAAAGCACCACTCGGATACAGATCAGGCAGGCTGTTCCTTCCACTCACCCCCTTCCAGGTTTCTCCATCGTTGCCCACGTGAGTGTTGAAGTCTCCCAGTAGATCTATAGAGTCCCGAGATGGAGCCCCTTCCAGGACATTACCCAGAGACTCCCAAGAAGGCAGAATACTCTGAACTGGTGTTCGGTGCATAAGCACACACAACAGTCAGAGCTCTCCCCTTAGCAACTTGTAGTCGCATAGAGGCGACTCTCTCGTTCACTTGGGAGAACTCCAACACAGCGACACTCGTGAGTATCCCCCACACGCCCTCCGCCTCTCACCCTGGGAAATTCCGGAAAAAGAGTGAGTCCAGCCCCTCTCCAGGAGTTTGGTTCCAGAGCCAGGGCTGTGCGTAGCGGTGAGCCCAACTATATCTAGTTGGTACCGCTCCACCTCCCGCACCAGCTCCGGCTCCTTCCCCGCCAAAGAGGTGACATTCCACGTCCCTAGAACCAGTCTGCGATGCCAAGGATCAGGCCCAGGCCCCTGCCCCCTGTAGGTGGTGGGTCCACAGGGTGGCGGCTCCATGATATTTCTTCGGGCTATGCCCGGCCGAGCCCCAGGGGTCCAGGCCCGGCCACTAGACGTTCGCCGGCGAGCTCCTCTCCTAGGTCTGGCTCCAGGAGGGGGCCCCGGTTCGTTACCCTTACTGCTACCCTCGTTAAAACACCGCCGGAGGTATTTCACATTACGTGAATTTATTTAACCTTTTTCCAGTTGTGAACGACAATGGATATAAGATGTATCAGTGCACATTTAAGAACTGAAATTTGCATATTTTCAGTCTCTTCTGTGCACACACATATTTCAGGTCCTTGCATAGGATGTGGTGACCACTGATGGAGCTACCGTGCACCAAAAATCGAATTGCACATAGGGCGACGCAGCACCGCAAGCTCTGATTGACCGATTGCTTTGGGCCCTGTACGTATTCCTGCCATGTTATTACCTAAATAAATAACATATTTACATAGTGTCCTGAATTAAAAATATGAATATTAGAGAAAAGCAAGCCGAACAAAATCATATTTGATTTCAATGCGATAATATAAAAACAGTGTTGTATTTTGCATGAAATTCTGACTTCAATGGCCATTCCTTTGCACTTTTCAAAGTTGAGCTGAAGTGGAAAAAAAATTTGAGATGAGTCCGATTCAATATCTGTATCTGGTGCCATCTTTGACGTCATTCACTCATCAGATATTGGACTCACACTGCCAATCCAAATTCCATTCATTGGTCTCCCTCCTCGAGAATTCAACTTGGCAAATAATGAACCTGTAAAGCGCAATTGAAAGTGTGCGCGCATAGGAACTGGCAGTTGGAGTTGGGGTAAAGTCACGTATTAAAGTAGCCATTTAGCTGTGTGGGTCCTCAAAATAGGGCCTCATGATTCTGACGTATATACTGTATTATGCGCCACCACAGAGCTACTGGGAGTTGTAGTTCTATTCGTGCAGCGACATACTGAAACTAAACACCAGATGAGAATGAAAAATTACACAGTTAGTCCTCCAGCCTACCAGTTGCGTCCGGTTTATAACCAAAATCCCATATCGGGGTTTCTTCAACAAGCTCTTCCATGATTGAATTTGGTGAAAATCCTTGTTGCCGTCTAGAGGCCGTACATGCCACACACCACGTTGCATTGATTCAGCATGCTTCCAGGAGGAGCCGGGGATTGAACCAGAGCAGGTTATTCGATGATCTGCTCTACTTCCTGATCTACTTCCCTGTCATTCACTCTAAGGAGAAGTTCTGCTGCTTTAAAAATGTAAGACTTTCCATTTTCCTCCTCGTCAAACTAGTGCCAGGAGTGATTCTCAGACGGACCCTAGAGCTGAGAACCAAATGCAAATCTATAAAAGGCAATGACATCCAAGCAGACTTTACGAACAGCACTGTAACGGGTGTGTTATTCTCCCTTGTAAGTCGCTTTGGATAAAAGCGTCTGCTAAATGACTAAATGTAAATGTAAATGTGTGGTTAGGACCCAATTGCAGCACAAAGACAGGCAGGGATATTTGGTAATGTCTTTTATTTGTAGAGCAGACGGAAGACAGGCAGGGGGCAGGCAGGATACATCGTCGGGGACAGGCAGGTTCGATAACGAGGAGTGCGACAGAAGACAGGCGGGGGGGCAGGCAGGATACGTGGTTTGAGCGAGGCAGAGTCGGTAGCGGGGAATCAGTCCGGAGAACGCTGGAGAGTCTGGTGCACGCATCGAAGACAATCTGGCAATGGGTGATTGGTGGGAGAGGCATATACAGTGGTTAGATTGCAGATCTGGAACAGCTGTGTGCGCAGGTGAATAGAGTTGGGCTAATGGGACAGGTAAGGAGAGGGAGGGGAAGATAGAAGAAGGCGGAGATCATGACAAGCACTTTAACAATCAAAAATGTAATTAACTGATTATTCTTGAGGATGCATGCAACAAACCAACTGTGTGTGTGTGTGTGTACTTCCAGATGGTGCTTCCCTACTTCGTGATCATACACGATGCAGCACCGCTCATCTCGCAGCTGCAGGGACAAACCCTGACCACGCCCATCATCTACACACATCCAATAGGAAAACAGCAACACAGGAATCACTCACACGTCCAACCAATCTTCATTCAGCAAGGTAAAGGATGTTTGAATCAACATAAGTAGCATTTTTTTACACTAAAAGTGTAGGTGACTGAGTTTTCCTCCCTGTGTCTGTATGGCAGCGTTCCCTCCAGAGCTCCAGCAGCTCTCTGTCTTTAAAGAGGAGCTTCCCCCTGAGCAGCAGGAGTGGAGCCCCAGTCTGGGCCAGGAGGAGCCAGAGCCCCCATACATTAAAGAGGAAGAGGAGGAGTTCCCTCTAAAGAGGGAACATGATGAAAAGTGTGCTCAGTGGTCCCAGCTTCATCAGCCCGGAACTAAGGAGAAGAGAGAGGCAGAACCTGTAGCCAGCACCTCCACGGAACAGATGGAAACAGAAGTAGATCCAGAAGATCCAGCTGCTGCTTTAGAACCAAGTGATGCTGAGCAGCTCCTCTCTTCACACTGTTCTGAACCTGAGACTGAAGATGGTGATGGAGGTTGGAAGGAGACCACAGAATCTCTGTCAGGTAACTGTATGTTTTTTTCCTGTCGCTGTTTGGATCAGTGTCAGCAGGTGATGAGTTCCTTTCCATTGACTTGGATGATGTATTTAAATGAACTGCTGTGCATGGATGTATTTTTGTGGGCTGGTGAGTGAAATTAATGGAGAGGTAATGAACTCAAAGCATTAGGATTGAACCTTCTAAAGATTTTCCTAGTCGACTTTTTGTCATCAGTTCAAGCGATTAGTCGACTAATCGTCACACGTGTACAATATTATCTTAATTATTTGAATACATGTTTTTTGGGGCTTCAGAAAATGGTTTGAGTTCCAGAGCTGAGAAAGAATGTTATAACTAACATTGTAAACCCTGTGCCACATTACAGATAAATACAAAACCCAATGACCAGCCTTTAAAATATACATTTTATTTACAATCGCTGTATGCACGAAGTGAGTCGCCTGGAGGCGCACATCTGCTACCTGCACCAGTTAAACATTACATAGATGAAACTTAGGTCCTATTATTATTTGCGACCCACCGCAGACTTTATGGTCATTTGGCGGCTTTCAAAAAATGATTTTGCATTTTTTGAAAGTGGAGAATCAGAGCTTTGTGCAAATCAAGCAAATATTTTTAAAGCTGACAAGGGTGTGGCAAACTGCGATTCTGAGATAATCACCTTCAAAGTTTCGCAGATTTTCTTCATTCAGCCAGCTCCCAGAACGCAAATGGGGGTTGGCGGACAAACAAAGCCTCATGGCTAATTAACATAATGCTGAATGGGCCAATCACGAACAGCGTCAACAACACACAACTAATTTTGCTTTGAAAAAAGCTTTTATTTAACAGTAAGAATATACATGTTTTATAAAAGTGGAATTATTTTGGAGTTTAAAATTACGGAGAACACAACAAAATGTATCAATAATATGAGTTTCAGAATATCTGAAATATGAAAATCTGTCACCAACCTCAACGGACTTCATCACGCCATTGACTTCTTCCGTTGTAACAACAACGGGCGTATCGTCGGTCTTCTAGGTGGTTCTTGAAAATTTTCGTTTCATCGTCACATTCAGGTTGAAATCGGCTGTTTGAAATGTTCTCCAAGTCCAGAGTAATATCAGAATCAGCAGCGCTGTTGATCTCTGTGTCGCTGTCGGAGAACTGACTCTCATCGCGGAAAATGTAGTCCAGAACTAGCTCGTTACACTGACTTGGATCTATCGCACTGGTCAGATTAAGGTCCGAGATATTATTCAGAGCTTCTGCCACCCGCTTCATGTAATCCATAACGATATGGAGAAGAAAGTTTTCACAGACAAGTGAGACCAAAACACCCCCATGCTGCGCTTTAACCGTCTGTTTACGGAAGTGGCATAGGTGCGTGACGCATTTCTTCTTCTTCTTCGCCGTTTCATAACAGTGGCTCTGTGTGTGTAAAAGTAGTACAATTTAAAGGTTGAATTCTATCAAAACGGTTTCATAATGTGACTTCACACCACATGGAATATGGATGAATGATCTCCACGTGGACGGTCGCTTTAAAGGAAACCATCGATCCGCATTGTTCAGCGTTATTCAGCTTGGTGAATCTAACAGGAATATTTAACTCCACGGTTTAACATTTTTATACTATTTATAAATCAAACTCGATTTTGAAAATACGTTGAGAGCTAAAAAAAATAAAAAACACAAAGGAACATGAATCTGAAAAAATTCCAATTTTCTTCAAGAAAGGTTTTTTCAACTTTTTTGGCTGCTCCTGGCAATTTAGAAATGTGCGATATGGCGGCTTTTGCTGCGGCGGGTCACATTTTATTAATGTCCACATTTAAATTATACATTGACATACTTGCACGGAAATGTGGCGTGCGGAAGATAATTTTTCCAGTGTGTCAGTTGCCCCTCCTGCCACGGACTCGCAAACTCTGCGCAGGGTTGCCAGGTCTGTGACAAAAGCAGCCCAAAACGGCCAATAAAACCAACCCAATACCAGAACTCAATATATGCCGCTAACAAACCATATATGCTGTGTTTAAAGCCTCAACAGCATTGCTATCACAACACTTCAAAAGTAGCCCAATTGCACGGAAAACTGCGGACCTGGCAACCCTGTCGCTGCACCTCCCCGGTCCCCTGGGGCTCAGGCGCACAATTAAAATACAATTTGGTTATTGAAAAATGTGATGAATGGTTTCAAATGGCTCTTATACTTTTAGCCTAGTTGCACCACATGAAGTGAGCCACAGGTAAAAGCCGCTCATCGAAAGCTGTACAAACGGAATAACCAGCAAGGAGACTGAACAAGCCTTCTAGCATGAATGGGTCCAGCCATATACTGTAGGTTTTTAAGGTAAATTTTGACAAGGTGCAGCTCCCGAATGGAGTTTTTATTCGACTCCTTCGACTTTGGGATCTCTGGACCAAAATCATCTCTCTCAACCACCGTTGTCACCACAGGACTGGGACCAACTCCTGGCTTTTAGGAGGTTGTAGATTTCTGTCCCCATCCCTCTTAAAATGCCTCCTAGTAAACCTCCCCTACTTGCTTTGTTCGCAAGCAATTTAGAGCTGGTGATGGGAGTAATCATGGAAGGATCTTCTCTCCTGCTGAGCACCCCGAGTGTACAGCACCGCTGGTGTTCCTGCGCCAGGAGCAAAATTTTCCCTTTGGCCAACCACACGCTGACCACAGTTGGGTCACTTGGTATGAAGCAAACTAGGACGGCTCAGTTGGCAGTGGAAATAGTCAAAACTAAGCGGGTTCACGGGTCCCAGCACAGCACAGTGGTACGGCACGACAAGAGCAGTTGGCCATCTTTCTGTTGTTACCTAACTTCTTTGTAATCCAGTTTATTTTCTTTGTCTCCCTGTGTTCTTCCAGCCGCGAAGACTCATGGATTTTCTTGCCCTGGGTGTCGGTTCTCCTTCTCATCTCAGCTTTTCCTCCATAAACACATTAAGAGGAGTCACAGCGAACTTTACGTCCAACAGCTAAGAAGTGGAGCGATCAGAGCAGAGAGTCTCCTCCCCTCTGCAGCCTATCAGCCAATAGGAACCTCTGGAACCACTCAGAGACAGAAAGACACATCAAGACATTGTTGTAGCAAGTGTGATAAAAGTTTCATTCACTGGGGTAATCTCAAAAGACATTATCAGCGTGTTCATACTGGAGAAAAGCCGTACCATTGTAAACAGTGTGGAAAGGGATTTAATACAAGTAGTTATCTCACAATACATCAACGGCTTCATACTGGGGAGAAACCGTACCACTGTGAACAGTGTGGGAAGAGGGTTAATACAAGTGGTCATCTCAAAATTCATCAACGTCTTCATACTGGGGAGAAGCCGTACTGCTGTGAACAGTGTGGGAAGAGGTTTAATAAAAGTAGTGATCTCAAAAGACATCAGCGTAGTCACAGAGAGAAACTGTTCTGCTCTGAACAGTATGGGGAGAGTGGAGATGGCCATTGTTGTATCCAAACTGATAACTCTTTAGTGCTTGGGTCTCCACAGTAGATCAGGGCGTGTCCTCAAACATCTGAGAATCTCTCCTAGGAATCGCATTGAAAGATTAACTAAGAATAACAATACTACCTGAGAGTAGGGCACAAGTGAGTTGCGAAGCCTCCTACTCTCTTTTTCAAAGGCGTACAACTTGCAGTTGCAGTTTCACAACAGTCTGAGACGCAAAATGTAAACAATGTAATGCTTTATAAAGGCTTTTTATAATCTTTTCTTTATTTGTTTTTTGCAAATAGCGTACAATTATCAAACACTGGGGCTAATCGCCACACGCAGTTAGTGAGGCTATTACTGTCTGCAGAGACCTGGTGATAACTGCATGGAGACCAAAGAAAAGGCTGTGTTGTGTGATCGTCCTTAGAGAACTGGTGCAACTGAAACACATTTAAAAGGGGTGTCACTTTGTTATAAATCTGTCGACAATAAATAAAATAAATTAAAATATATAATATATATATAAATTGTGTGCCTTAACACGGCAATTGACAACCTGCAAATGGCCCAACTGTCCTTTTATGAGAAGGGGCAACGAGATCGTTGAAGACGAGAAGAACCAAGAAGACGAGAACATGCACCAGACCGAAGAGGACCAGGGAATGGCAACAACCGTACGTTTTGTAGGTCACAGGTTTTCTATGTAAATACTATGAAAATTTAACTTTAGATTGTTAACATCTTCATCAAGTTTACTCCTGCTACGACTACGGTTTTATCTGTGGGCCATGTCTGAGGACTACGGCTGCATTCCAGAGCCCCCAGAGTGCAGTCCTGAGGACCAGAAAAAAATCCCGCCCGTGTTCTCACGGCCCGGTGGCAAATGACTTCAGGTCTCAGTATTGAATCCAACACTTTCTGCAGCCTACAGATCTGCTCTGAGTGCCTGCGTCTGCTCTCACAATCCACAACATAGTCTTTAAACTCTCTGAGAATGTCTTCGCCTACTGCCATCAGCTTCTTGCTCACTAAAACGCTCACTTCTTTACCTACTTTTACCTTTTCACACAGAAATAAAGCCTCTCAGACCACAGCAGCAACTTGCACTTGAATGGAAACTGAAACGCTGGAGGTGCTGCTGAAATTCTTTTATTAGTATCCAAATCACAGAGTCAAACTTGGAAGCAGTGTCATCTACTTCCGGGTGAAAGAGTGCTACTTGTAGAACGTTCTTCACTCTTCTAAAATGGCAGCGCCCCCTGTGGAGGAGGATGTAAATGTAATGAATGTGAACGGAAGATGCCCGTGTGTACTAAGGTGTGTATTCCAGCTTTTTAGGGTTTAAGTATATAATTAGAATAGTAATTGATACTACTACTTGGTGCAGAGTGCATTCTTTTGATATTTTTAATCAATCATTTTTAAGCTAATCACTTGTTTTCAGGACAATACACATGTTATACAACTACTTGTTAGTTATTTTATTACCAAGAGATCAAGCACGACCCTGAAGCCTGAACTCCAGCAAGGCAGCAGACATGCATCGCTGAAAAACGTTTGAACAGAGAGCAAAATGTGCAACTGATGCTCATGTTTCTCATCGTCATCGTCATTCAGTTCTAGTTTATCTTTCTGTTGTGCTAGCGAAGAACTAAGAGAACTAAGAACTCCCACAAGCAGGGTCCTGTAGGGACAGGGTGCCCGAGGAAAGGCACCCAGGAGCCGACCCACTGGCTGCGGGAGCGCCTTGCAGACCTGGAGGACGAGCGGGACTTTCCACGCAGCCAGCCAGAGCGTGTCCTCACCAGCATGCATCCCCGGAGGGACAGAGCGGACCCACTGCGACCAGGTGCCCGGAGGCGCCGCCACCGCACCATCACCGTCTCTGGAAGATACGAGCACTACCGGGATGAGGAGGGGCGTGAGCACGCATAGGTAACTGGCCCGTCGCCGTCAATCGGGAGCCAGCCGGAAGACCAGCCTGCGTCCACCACCAGGACCCACGCAGGATAGGCTGGGTCCTCTGCCCATCCCAGTACCCCAGGATAGGGGCTCGGGGAACCGCTACGTCCAACCGCAGGACCCGCGCGGGATTGGCCGGCTCCCCAGCCCATCCCGGTGCCCCGTGGGAGGACCTCCAGAGGCCCGCTGCATCCACCCCCAGCACCCTTGTGTGAGTTACCCGGCCCTGGCCAAAGACCCGGAGGGGGCTGGCCTGGGCTTCACCTCACTCTTTGGTGCCGCGGGACGCTGTCTCCCCTTCCCGTACTGTCCCCCGTCCCCTTTCCCAACGTACCAGTGAGAGTACAAAGGTGTAGACATCAGGCTTTGCTGGACGCTGGCTGTTCTCAGACGATGGTCCAGCAATGCCTGGTTTGACCCGGGGCATCACAGGTGGAGATTGTGCGTGTGCATGGGGATATTCACATGTATCTGGTGGTGTGGCTTGAAATTCAGGGAAATTACCAGGTAAAAAAGCATAGGGGGAAGGCTGCGGTTATCTCCCGCCTGTCACACTCCCTGATTTTGGGTATGGATTCGCCGGGGTTTGACATGTTAATGAAGGAGGCTGGGGGAATGCGCTCACGGTCAGTAGGGAGATGTGAGAGTTGCGCGGCACGCAGTGACGCTGAGGGGTCGTTAGTGGTTGCTGCGGGGTCAGGAGCGAAGGAGTCCCCACTGGGGTCTTCCCCGGTCCCAGTGGTCTCTTCCACGGATGATTTTCCACTGGGGCAGTCACGGGACAATACCCTTCGTGGGACCTTTGAGGGGGTTGTTAAAATCGATGGAGTGTTGATGCACCCAGACGCCGTGCTCAGTCACCCGTATTTTTCGCTGATTAGGGATAGGTTGTATTGAGTGAGCCATGACACTCAGTCAAGAGAGGAAGTCACCCAGTTGTTGGTGCCGAAAAGCCGCCGGGAAATGCTCTAACAGGCAGCTCACCAGAACCCGATGGCGGGGCACCATGGACACTATAAAACTCTGCAGCGGATAATGGCTCGCTTCTATTGGCCGGGCATTTGGGCAGATGTGCGCAAATGGTGCACCGCTTGTCCAGCATCCCAATAAGTCAATCCTACGGCTACACTGCGCTGTTGAAGCCCCTTCCCCTAGTCGAGGAGCCATTCAAAAGACTCGGTATGGACCTTATCGGGCTGTTAGACCGCAGTCCTTGCAGGAATCATTTTGTGCTAGCCCTGGTGGATTATGCAACCCAGTACCCTAAAGCAATGCATCTGTGCAGTATTACGGCCAAAAGTGTGGCGCAGGCGCTGTTTAAGGTGATCTCCCAAGTTGGGATTCCAAAGGAAATCCTGACCGACCAGGGCACTTCTTTTGTGTCGCGTACACTTTGGGAACTTCACGAGTTATTGGGCATCCACTTATTTCGGGCCAGCGTTTACCATCCCCAGAGCGACTGTCTGGTGGAGTGCTTTAATAAAATGCTGAAAAACATGATTCGGAAGTACGTTTACAACAATAGCCATAATTCGGAGAAATTAGCTTTCTCCACTCCGCAGGGGTTGTATCAATTTGTGACGCTTCCGTTTGGGTTGTTCAGGACCCCAGCCACCTTTCAGAGACTCATGGACCGGGTTCTGCGTCTGCACGCAGCATACGCCGCCGCCTACTTAGATGACGTTATTATTCACAGGAACACCTGGGAGCAGCACATGCAGCATGTGGGGGTAGTACTCGAGTCTCTGAGGCAGGCGGGGCTCATCGCCATCCCTGAGAAGTGTGCTGTTGGGCGGCGGGAGGTACGGTATCTGGGGTACCACTTGAGTGGGGGACTGGTCCGACCCCAGATGGATAAAACTGCGGCGGTTGCGAACAGTCCGAGACCCAAGACCAACAAGAAGGTAAAACTGTTCTAAGGGCTGGCAGGTTATTAAAGGATGTTTGTAGCCGACGTTTCGGCACTGACCAGCCATTTGTCTGATTTAACTTGAAAGGCTGCGCCAGATCCAGTCCAGCGGACAGAGCTCTGCTAGCAGGCGTGAAATCAGAAGGTGAAATCAGCTCTCTGTTGGAAGCCAGTACTGGGTATGCCCAACTATTCTCTACCTTTCTGCTTGCAGACTGATGCATCGGACAGAGGGCTAGGAGCAGTGTTGTCTCAGCAGGTGGGGGGTGTTGACCAACTGATGCTGGACATCAGCAGGAAGCTCTCAGAGCGGGAGTCAAAGTACAGCACAATGGAGAAGGAGTGTCTGGCGCCCTTTCAACCCCTGTTTGGACCACGCACCAATGCAGTGAAGATGAAGAAGAATGAAGAATAATTGTCACACAGCACACCACACTACAACACATGGACGCACACACACACATACGCACATGCTTTGGAAGGTGGCCAGTGAAATGAGGCAGTGGGCAAGTTGGGCAGTGGGGGTATGTGGCAGACAAGGGGAGCATGGTTAAGCTATGTCTGCAGGGGATGGGGCTGGCTTAGCCAGGGCTGGCCTGGCCGGGGCTGGCTTGGCCCCAGGCTCTGGGGCTTTTCCGGGTCGGCCCAATCATACTCTTTAGAGCTGATTGGTTGGACGCGGCTGGGAGAGTCTTCTTAAATGTCGTTCCGTCTTTCAGTGGAGAGCGGAGGCACAGGACATGCAGGTGCAGGATGCAGAAATGCCTGCGGTCCGGGGCATGTCCAAAAGAAAACAAACTCTGTTAGTCATTTCTAGTTTCTTTCTGTTGTGCTAGCAAGCCTTTTGTAACCAGCATGAATAAAATCCTCGCCGTGTCCGTGCTCCACTGTCCGAATGACTCCATCTCCCTCCCTAAACCCGTACATGTGGGTAGGAACTCCCACGAGATCAAATCTTAAAGTGAGAGGTTCAAGGTTAAAAAAGCATATGCATAAACATAAAATGTAAAAAGCAGAAGACGTGATGGAGAGAGGGGCTGATGATCAAATGACAAATTAGGGGAGCCAGAGTAAATGTTTTCAACTGGATTATGGACATTCTGAGCAAAAGATCCATCCAGGTTTAAATAGGGTCAGAACTGTCAAGCAAACATGATGTATAGAATGTATAGAAAATTCCTTCAATTCCGTCGCCTGTGTCTCTGTGTCTGAAAATGCCACTCGAAACTGCAGAGTGTATTTTGAGTCGAGATTAACATGGAGAGAGCATATGAGAAATGTGGAGGGCAAGTGTAAAATAGTGATAAATATTATGAGATGTGTTACAGGAATGGAATGGGGAGCTGATACTGCATCACTGAAATATATATATGTGGCTCTAATGAGATCAATGCTGGACTATGGGAGTGTGGTGTATGGATCAGCAGCAGGATCTGTGCTGCAGTGCTGGATGTAACACAGGCTCAGGCTTTGAGAGTATGTTGAGGGGCAGTGAGAAAATGGCCAGTGTGTGCACTTCAAGTTGAGGCAGGAGTGTTACCAGCCTGCTGATCTATCTATCTATTCAACATTCAAGATTCAAGAGGTTTATTTGTCACATACATATACATACTTTCATACATATATGCAGTGAAATGTCAATGCAACGCACCCGGTGATTACACACAATATGTCCTAGACTGAAGTAGCTACCTAAGAATTTCTACTAGACCAACTAACTGATTCCTAAAACGTAATGCAGTAAGTTGAATACTATAGAATAAAATAAAAATGTATACAATAAAATAAAATAAAACAGAATAGATAAAGGGAATAGGCTTATGTATATGGGATAGACTTATGTATATGGGATAGGCTAATTATGTATACACAGATAAGTGCATTAAAGTGGCATGTGAATAAAGTGAGGTAGCGTTTGTGAGATATACAGCACAGTATACAACAGTACGGCGCAGCAATACGGTAACACCGAACAACCCAGAACAATGACACAGTATGCGGTACAGTATGCTACATACAGTACAGTAAGGTAGTGGAGCCTATGTGTGTGGCTTAGTGAGGACCCCTGGTGAGGTCAGCATTGACAGTTCTTATGGCTTGCGGGAAAAAACTCTGTCTCAGTCTCTGTTCTCGCTGTGTGACTGCGGAGGCGCCTCCCTGACCGCAGCAGCTGGAGCAGTCCGTTGTTGGGGTGGTGAAGATCCTTCATGATCTTGCAGGCTCTGCCACTACAACTCCTGGTGTATAAGTGCTGCAGGGAGGGGAGTGTAGATCCAGTGTTACGTTCAGCGGAATGCACCACACTCTGCAGGGCCCGCCTGTCCTGAGCAGTACAGCTCCCAAACCAGGCAGTGATGTTGCCTGTCAGGATGCTCTCCACTGCTCCAGAGTAGAAGGACTTGAGGATCCTCATCGAGACCTGGAATTTCCTCAGCTGCCTGAGGTGGTAAAGACGCTCCCTCGCCTTCCTCACCAGAGTGTCTGTTTGTCCATGTTAAATCCTCTGTGATGTGGACTCCCAGTTACTTGAAGCTGCTCACCCTGTTGACAGAAGTCCCATTTATCACCAAGGGCGTGTGCATCCTCGGTTGTAATCCTCGCCTAAAGTCCACAATCAGCTCCTTAGTTTTGCTGACGTTCTGGTGGAAGCTGTTGTCCTGGCACCAGAGTGACCATGGGGATGGTAGCTCAGGCGGTAGAGCTGGTGGTCTAGTGATCTAAAGGTTGCTGGTTCAATCCCAGGCTCCTCCTGCTAGCATGCTGTAGTGTCCTTGAGCAAGACACTTAACCCCTAATTGCTCCTGATGGCTGCGTCCGTCGGTGTTTGAACAATTGTAAGTCGCTTTGGATAAAAGCGTCTGCTAAATGACTAAATGTAATGTAAATGTATTGTAATGTGACAGGTCAGCCACCTCCTCGCGGTAGGCCTTCTCATCGCAGTCAGTGATCAGGCCCACGACAACGGTGTCGTCAGCAAACTTGATGATGGTGCTGGAGCTGGACCTGGCCACATAATTGTGTGTGTACAAGGAGTACAGTAGGGGGCTGAGGACACAGCCCTGGGGGGATCCTGTGTTCAGGGTGAGGGAGCTGGACTTGTGCTTCCCCACCCTAACCATCTGGGGCCGGGCTGAGAGGAAGTCCAGGATCCAGTTACACAGCGGAGTATTCAGTCCGAGCTCCTTCAGCTTGACAGCCAGTCTGGTTGGGACTATGGTATTGAAAGCTGAACTATAATCGATGAACACCAATCTCACATAGGCCCCCTGCCGGCCATCCAGGTGCATGAGTGTGGTGTGCAGTACCTGGGAGACTGCGTCATCTGTTCTGCTGGTAAGTGAACTGCAACGGGTCCAAGGTGCGGGGGAGGGAGGCACAGATATAATCCTTAATCAGCCTCTCGAAACACTTCATGACCACCGAGGTGAGGGCCACCGGACGGTAGTCATTCAGGCAGGCAGGACAGGCGATCTTCAGGACAGGAACGACGGTGGACCTCTTAAAGCAGGATGGGACCACTGTTTCAGCCAGTCTTCAGTACTCACCCAGATATGTCATCTGGGCCCGCAGCTTTCCTGGTGTTCACCCGCATCAGAGCCCTCCTGACGTCATGCTCGGACACAGAGCGTACGCGCTCATCCCCAGCGATGTAACTCCAATTAGCTGGCGAGCTAGGGGTGCTGTTGCCAGACTCAAACCGCGCATAAAAGGAGTTCAGTGCGTTGGCTAGGAAGGCGTCCTTGTAGTTGTTATAGTCCGCAGCCCCTCCCATAAACGTCTGGTGTCCCGTTGCTCCATCTGTAGCTCTCTGTACGTCCGTTTAGCGTCCTTCACCGCCCTCAGCAGGTTGTATGACGCTGCTTTGTTATTGTCCATATTACCGGATACAAGACCGTCGTTGTTAGCGGCCGTGCGAGCATTCAGAGTGCAGTCTACGTCAGTCAGGGCGTCCTGAAGTGCAGCCTCTGATTGGTCCGTCCACCGCTTCACTTCACTCGTGACCACCAATTCTCGCCCGATCAGAGGCCTGTAAACAGGACCCAGCGAAATCGTGGCATGATCTGATTTCCTGAAAGCAGGGAGCGAGACGGGCTTGTATCCGTTCTTGTAAGGTGTGTAGAAATGGTCCAAAGTTCTATCTCCCCTGGTGGCACACGTGATGTGTTGGTAGAAATTAGGCAGAACTTTTTTAAGGTTCGCCCTGTTAAAGTCCCCAGTCACCACCACAGCCGCGTCGGGATGTTTATTTTGAGATCCACACAACACATCATACAGGTCCGACAGTGCTGTGTCGGTGTCCGCTTGTGGTGGGATGTAAACAGCTGTAATGATGACCGTGCTGAATTCCCGGGGGAAATAAAATGGACGGCATAAGATTGTCAGCTGTTCCAGGTTCGGCGAGCAGGAGCGGGAGAGAGACTTGGTGTTGTTGGGGTTACACCGGCGGTTGTTTACTATGAGGCAGACGTCTCCACCTTTGGATTTCCCCGACTCCTCTGATCTGTCGCCGTGAAACACAGAGAAGGACTCAGCTGGACGAATGGTTTCATCCGGCACCGATGGGTTCAGCCATGTCTCCATCAGGCAGAGGACGCAGCAGTTCAAAGAAAATACTAAAATGTGCAAAAGTCGACAAGAGCGCCGGCGCAGGCGACCGCAAGGGGCGGCACCACTATTGCCACAAATCTATCTATCTATCTATCTATCTATCTATCTGTCTATCTATCTATCTATCTGTCTATCTATCTATCTATCTGTCTATCTGTCTATCTATCTATCTATCTATCTATCTATCTATCTATCTATCTATCTATCTATCTATCTATCTATCTATCTATGACACACTGGACATTGTTGTACCATCTACCTCCAGCAGGTGGCAGTACTAAAACATTTCGGATGCAAGCTGCTGTTAAATCCCAAGAAGAAGAAGTGGAGGTAAGCGCATGCGCGAGTCGGTAAGTCACGGAGAAGGAGAGAGCCACGGGTTGTGTTTCTGGTGCAGTTCCCGGAGCGCCGCAAGTGTCTGAAGGTGGTTTCCTCCAACAGTCTGATAAGAGACGGTCATACTACGTGCTTTGGTGAGCGGCTGAAGAAACTTTTACCCGAAGTTCAATGTGCTGTACGGACCTAGTTGAACCGTCATTTAGCTAACACGGCGCTCCGAGCGGCCGCGACTACGCCTAGAGTTCCTCGGGCTCCAGTGGATAGACGGACCCCAGTCTGACCGGTGGAAGGACAGACCCCAGTGTCACCAGTGGATAGACGGACCCCAGTGTCATCGGTGGCTAGACGGACCCCCGTGTCACCGGTGGAGAGGTACCTGCTCCGTTCCGCCTTACGGATGGTCCGTCGTGGGCCGCGGATCCACACGGACCCGAGGTACCTTGTTTGACTTTGCTGCTCCTGGGAAGTGTGAAGACCGTTGATGGTCTCACCGCACACAAGCATCGTATCAGGCCTGCAACGGTATTATTATACGTGTATTATTGTATTGAGATATTATTTTGTGTGTGTGTGTGTGTGGGGGGGGGGGGGCTGAGATATGAAGTTCTACAGTTGTACACACTGGGGGACCTACCTCCCGAGTCACTTCCGTTACTACGTGGAAAGTCAGGAAAAAAATGCGAGTGCCGCTGTCGTGCCAAAAGATGATCATCCGCCAAAAAGTGACTGCTGTCCGCTGGGTATAATCTGTCAAATATAACAACCATGAAAGACATAATTTCAAGTAATTTTGAGTCAAAAACGACCTTTCAATCACAAGGTAGGAACTGCAATCACTTTTTGACAAGTGCAAAACTGCATTTTATGTTTTGTATTGGGTGGTATTAAATGTATTTCAGCTGGTAAAAATGACTGGGTGGGCTCTAATCTGTCATAACCATCAAGAGTAACATCAAGTCATTTTAAGTCATAAACAACCTTCAGTCACAGGGTCGGAACTGCAATCATTTTTTTGCCAACGGGGAAACTGCATGTTGCTGCTTTTGACCCTTTTAAAGGCATTTCAACAGGTAAAAATGACTGAGTGGGCTATAACTTTAAAATATAACTATCATGAATAAAACCAAGTCATTTTGAGGCATAACTAACGTTTCGGTGACAAGGTAGATGCTTCAATCACTTTTAGGCAATCGGTTTTTGGCAGACGATCACTTTTTGGCACGACACCTGTCCGCCACTTTTGTTATGTTCAAAGTGTTTTATTAGTCAAGTGTACAGTACAACACAAGGTCATTCAGTACAATTAAATTCTTGATATGGCAGGCAACAACTACGTAGTGCGCATAAAAAATATAAAGTAACAAGGCAAAGATAACGAGGAAATCTTTTTCTTTTCAAATAAAATAAAGAGTTGAATATAAAATATAAAAAAAACACTGTCCTCGTATCAGCCTGACATTCCCATGTGCAGCACAAACTCCATTCAGTGTGTGCGCTCGACAGCTCACACACGATGGAAGTCCTAACGGTGAAAGTTATTTGAATTGGTTTTCTGCTGTTGTGTCCTTTTCCTTTTAACAGATGCACCAGTCCATTATCATCGATGGATACCCACCTCCAGTGCAGCGCTGCACCTCATGTTGTAGCTTCTATCACTGCGCCATCTGTCCATGCATAAAACCAACAAAAAGATCCAAAATACTCCTGCATTGGAGAGCACATCTAAGGACAGCAATTCCTTTCAAAGGTGATTATTGAACCATAGTTTGCATTTTCTACTGATGGAGGATATATATACACAATTTATTGTACTAATGTCTTTTGAATTGAAGTGAAATGACATGAAATTGTGTTTGTTTTGTATTTTTGTGAGACTGAGACCTGTACTTTGGTCCTGACCCAATTTAGCCCCAATGGGAGGCTCATGATTTATCAGCAATCGACCATTCTTCTGTGTTCTATCATGTTAATAAAGCTTAACAAATTAAAGGAATTATTAAGTCATGAGTGCCGAGGATGATGAAATGTAATTTCACTTTCCCACATAAGGGAGCTATATAACCTACACCAGGCTATCTGATCTTATTCTAAGTTTCGTTTTAAAGGCTTTTACTGTGTGAGCGGAGGTTAACAGCTATTTATTTATTTAAAAGATTATCGATTTTCTTTTATGTGCATCCCAAACCCCTAATGAAACAATAAGGATGATTAATTTGAGTCACCCTATTTTTCACTTTTTTTTAAGTTGTTTAACCTCATTACATTTTTGTTTTCTTACCAGTTTGGTGTAAAAACAAAACTGAGAAACAATCAAAATCATTTTAGCAAATTGTGTAAACTCCTGTATACATCCACTGTATTTTAAAATGGTCTTTCTTTCTATAGACATGAGAATTTGCAAGTGCCACCAAGGCTGCAGGACAAACGGCCATTTCCATTGCCCTGGCTGTGATGTCACAATAATAAAGAAGGCTGATATGCGCCGGCATTTGCAATCCTACAATAGGGCAGCGCCTCTGCCTGTGTCAACGTCCAGCCACCTTGCTGCACCTCTACCTGTGTCAACGTCCAGCAAACTTGCTGCACCTCTGCCTGTGTCAACGTCCAGCCACCTTGCTGCACCTCTACCTGTGTCAACGTCCAGCCACCTTGCTGCACCTCTACCTGTGTCAACGTCCAGCAAACTTGCTGCACCTCTGCCTGTGTCAACGTCCAGCCACCTTGCTGCACATCTGCCTGTGTCAACGTCCAGCAAACTTGCTACACCTCTGCCTGTGGCGACGCCCAGCAGCCTTGCTGCACCTCTGCCGGTGGTAACATTCAGCAACGTCAATGCACCTCTGCCAACATCCAGTTTATACACTGCCAAACAAAACATAACATGCCCCAATTGTAGTTTGTCTTAATCAAACAAAAATCTAGCAACCCATATATAAAAAGAAAACATCTGGAAACAAAATGTGATGTCACAGCCATAGGTCATATGAAATGTGTTGATGCCAAAAATGGAACCCCGGGCTCTGTGTGGGTCCGTGGGCTTCCTTCACACTGCGGAGCTCGAGGCAGGAAACCAGGACACAGTTCTACTTCCAGGACGGAGACCAGGGAAGCTAATGCTAGTTAGCTCCGAGCAGAACCACACCCTCTAATAACTGACCTAACCCTCCAAAAATACTGTTTTCATCTTGACTTGGAGGGGTTTAGTATCATAATAATAATTAGTATGAAAGTTTATTCCTTAAACAATTGTAATATAAATCACTATGAAAGATGTGATTTTAAAAGATTTAATATTTTAATATGTGGCCGTCAGTCTATGTATTAGATGTATGTCAGTATATTATATAAACAGTCCTTGTGTAAATTACCTTGAAAGATGACATTGCAAATTCAAATGTAACAGAATATGGGAATTTAGACTATTTGGATCAATATCCATCTTATGCTTAATTGTGAAAGGCGGGAAAAAAGTGGTGTATTATAACAAATTAACACAATAACAGAACACACAAACTTTAGGGGAAAAAAATCCATGTAAGTTTTATATGGCTACGATAAATACGAACAGACCGAAACTGCACTTTATGAAATAAACTTTTAGGTAGAAGTTCTTCCATGTTAAAGCCACGTGTTTTGCTCAAGCACACTTCAGCAACTTAAGCATGTTACCAGGGTGAGCCATGGATCAAACCATACCTCCTCACCCACTGCCCTGTGATCTCATTCACTCAAAAGGAAAGTTCTGCTGCTTTAAAAGTGGAAGACATTTTACTCCTTGTCAAACTATTGCCAGGAGTGATTCTCAGATGGACACTAGAGCTGAGAACCAAATGCAAATCTATAGGAAGCAATGACATCCAAGCAGACTTTACGAACAGCACTTTAACAATCCAAAACTGAATCAACTGATCATTCTTGAGCAGGGATCTCAAACTCAACTTACCTGGGGCCCGCTCGAGGTAGAGTCTGGGTGAGGCTGGGCCGGATCAAGTATTCCAAAAAAAAGTACAACTTATCCAATCTTGTCAATCTTTATTAATAACAGTTCAGAACATGAACGGTTCTTCAGAACATAGGCTTCTCTTACCTACTCCTTGCTGCCTGAGACCTGGCAGCCCTTCCTCTTACACAGCTGAGCCACATTTGGCTTGAGGGAGGAAGCAATTGAGATCCTCAGTATGGCTTGAAGATGCTCATCAGTGAGTTTGGACCTGTGCTTTGACTTATTAAAGTTCATGGTGGAGAAGAGCTTTTCCAACAGATATGTCCATGTTTCTCCACCTGTCTTAATTCTTAACATCAAGTGCATTGTCTCATGTTTTATATCTTTTAATTTCTTGCTCTTTTTGATAAAATTGTTCTTGGTAAATTTGTTTTCTTTTGCGATTTGCTCATATCGGTCCTTTTTCCTTCTCTATATTTCTCTTGTAATAATAATCTATAACTACTTCTTTATAATATTCAGGTTCTAACCACCATTTGGCTTTTGTTCTTGCCGCCCATCTCATGCTATTTGCTATCCATGTTATTCTTTTCCCTTTCCTATTGCAACACTCTGCTCTCTTTATTAGGTCACTGATTACTCTTGTTGAGTCCGCCCACTTCCTAAGTCCTCTGTACCTTGCACTGGTGACAGGATATTTTTTCCTTCCACTTGATGTCACTTCGGAATCACGTTTCAACCAAGTGACTAACGTTGCTAATTCGCTTGGCTTACTTGTCAACAAACACCATCGGAAGCTGTCACAAGGCTGAGCTATGGTAGCCCATAAGTGATAAAAAAATATATAAAACGCCCAGGGAAACGACTCGGCAAAAACGTGCGTGTCAGAAACTTAACTTTGATGTCAAGTAGGGGGCCACAAATATTGTCCTGCGGGCCTCGAGACTGAGACTGAGACTGAGACTGAGACTGAGACTGTGTGTGTGTGTGTGTGTGTGTGTGTGTGTGTGTGTGTGTGTGTGTGTGTGTGTGTGTGTGTGTGTGTACGCGCGCGCGCAGATGGTGCTTCCCTACGTCGTGATAATACACCCTGCGGCGCCGCTCGTCTCGCAGCTGCAGGGACAAACCCTGACCACGCCCATCATCTATGCACATCCAATAGGAAAACAGCAACACAGGAATCACTCACACATCCAACCAATCTTCATTCGGCAAGGTAAAGGATGTTTGAATCAACATAAGAAGCATTTTTTTACACGAAAAGTGTAGGTGACTGTTTTACCTTTCTGTGTCCCACCAGAGCTCCAACAGCTCTCTGTCTGTAAAGAGGAGCTTTACCCTGAGCAGCAAGAGTGGAGCTCCAGTCTGGGCCAGGAGGAGCCAGAGCCCCCACACATTAAAGAGGAAGAGGAGGAGTTCCCTGTGAAGAGGGAACATGAAGAGTGCGCTCAGTGGTCCCAGGTTCATCAAAGCCAAACTGAGGAGAAGAGAGAGGCAGAACCTGTAGCCAGCACCTCAACTGAACAGATGGAAACACAAGTAGATCCAGAAGATCCAGCTGCTGCTTTAGAACCAAGTAGTTCTGAGCAGCTCCTCTCTTCGCACTGTTCTGAACCTGAGACTGAAGACGGTGATGGAGGTTGGGAGGAGACCACAGAACCTCCGTCAGGTAACTTCCTCTGTATTATTTTATAATTTCTATTATATATTTCTATTAGTTATATATACTATATATTCCTCTATTATCCCATTCAGATCTTTATGCTTTTTATTTTTACTATTTAAATTTATTCAGTTTTCATGCTCAAATTTAGTAGGGGGCGGGTGTTATGCACGGTTCCGCAGCTCCAATCAGAGCAATCTTTTCTCTAAACAAAGCAAATAAAAACTCAGCCTAATAGATTTTTTAGAATTTATTTGCAATGTACCATATATGTATGTATGTATGTATGTATGTATGTATGTATGTATGTATGTATGTATGTATGTGTGTATATATATGTGTGTGTGTGTATATATATATATATATATATATATGTGTGTGTGTGTGTGTGTGTGTGTGTGTGTGTGTGTGTGTGTGTGTGTATATATATATATGTGTGTGTGTATATATGTATATTTGCACTTGAAGTAAAATAGATTGGTTTGAGTTGGACATGGTGTTGGTCCTTCTAAAGCTCAGTGAGAGTTCCAGGTTGAGTTATACAGAAACTTGGTGACATCCCATATTCTAGTTTTTTGGTGTCAAAATCTGCAATCTCACTATTGTGGTAACTGAATTACAGCAGTATGTGCAGCTGTCCTATCACGTTAGCATGATCAGATCACACAATGAATTTGTCGATGATGTACAGCAAATCTGAATCTGCAGGTCAGACTTCGAATCAGAAACAGGAATCGAACAAGAAAACTGCAATCGGTGCATCTCTAGTTGGTAAACATGTTCGGTAACTTTACGGGATGATGCCTTTCAAGGGGTATATCCTCATCAGATCAATTGTTATACTGTATATAGTATTACTATATAAATGTGTATACTGTATATAGTATTACTATATAAATGTGTATACTGTATATAGTATTACTACATGAATGTGTATACTGTATATAGTTAGCTGTAGTAGCTTGAATACCATGTGATTACCCTAGTTACCAGACGTCTACGGTGTGAATAACTGATGGAGTTGTTTAGCTGCAGTAACTGAAACACCACGGAGACTCCCTGTTACACTGTTGGGGTACTCCAAATCAACCCCAAGGTTGAAGGGTCTGCAAAAGTGGTCCAAGGAAGGACAACCGGTGAACCGGTGACATGGGCACCAAAGGCTCATTGATGCACGTAGGGAGCAAAGTCTAGCCCGTCTCGTTTGATCTCACAGAAGAACTACTGTGAAAACTGGTGAAAAAGTTAAAGCTGCTATGAGGTGTAAGAATGCCCAGTGCATAACAGCTTGCTGCGTGGACCCGTTCACCGCAGAAAGCGTCGACAATGGCCGTGTGAGCATCACAACTGGACCATGGAGCAATGGAAGAAGGTGGCCCGGTCTAATGAATCACCTTTTCTTCTACATCGTTCGGATGGGTGGGGTTAGGGTCCAATCCCATGGAGCATCTGTGGCATTTGCTGGAACAACAAGCTCATCCATGGGGCCCCACCTCGCAACTTCCAGCACTAAAAGGATCTGCTGCTAACGTCTTGCTGCCAGATACCACAGGACATCTTCAGAGGTCTTGTGGAGTTCATGCCTCCACCAGTCACAGCTGTGTTGACAGCACAAGGAGAGGTTTGGTTGGATCACTTGGTACCAGACTGACTAGGAGCTAAAATCAGCATGGGTACTTTGGCCTTGCTCAGTTGGCAGTGGAAATAGGCAAAAAATGAACTTCTTTGTAATCCACTTTCTTTTCTTTGTCTCCCTCTGTTCTTCCAGCCGCGAAGAATCAAGGATTTTCTTGCCCTGGGTGTCAGTTCTCCTTCTCATCTCAGCTTTTCCTCCATAAGCACATTAAGAGGAGTCACAGCGAGCTTTACGTCCAGCAGCTGAGAAGTGGAGCGATTAGAGCAGAGAGTCTCCTCCCCTCTGCAGCCTCTCAGCCAATCGGAACCTGTGGAACCACACAGAAACTGAAAGACACACCAAGACATTTTTGTAGCAAGTGTGACAAAAGTTTCCTTAAATCGGGTAATCTCAAAAGACATCAGCGTGTTCATACAGGAGAGAAACTGTACAGTTGTGAACAGTGTGGAAAGAGATTTAATAGAAGTGGGGCTCTCAAAAGACATGAGCTTATTCACACTGGGGAGAAACAGTACTGTTGTGATCAGTGTGGGAAGACCTTTAATAGAAGTAGTCATCTCAAAATACATCAGCGCCTTCACACGGGAGAGAAACCGTACGGCTGTGAACAGTGTGGAAAGAGGTTCAATCGATCAGAAACTCTTAACACACATCAGAATATTCACACAGGTGATAAACCGTACCACTGTGAACTGTGTGGGAAGAGATTTAATACAAGTAGTTATCTCAAAATACATGAGCGGCTTCATAAGGGAGAGAAACCTTACCATTGTGAACAGTGTGGGAAGGGCTTCAATCGATCAGAAACTCTTAAGACGCATAAACGTATTCACACAGGTGATAAACCATACTGCTGTGAACAGTGTGGAAAGAGGTTTAATACAAGTAGTGATCTTAAAAGACATGAGCAGCTTCACACTGGAGAGAAACCATACTGCTGTAAACAGTGTGGGAAGAGGTTTATCCGCTCATCTAACAGAAAGGGACATTGTTGTATCCAAACTGAAAACTCCAGTGCTTGGGTCTCCACAGCAGATCAGGGCCTGTACTCAAAAATCTGAGAATCTCACCTAGAAATCACATTGAAACCAAGAGTAACAATACTACCTCAGTAGGGCACAAGTTAGTTGCGGAGCTTCTTACTCTTATTTTCAGAGGGGTAGGACTTGCAGTTTTACAAGACTTAAGATGCAAAATGGAAACATTGTAATCCCTTTGAGGCTTTTTGTAGTTGTTTTTTTATGTATTTTGATTCTATGCATTATGTATGTATGTATCCTAATATGCTGCCAACCATGACAACTCCAGGGAAGCCAGCAAATTGCATTGTTTTTATTTTTTGTGTATTACTCCACATTGTGGGGTGAATTCACAAAGCGATAGCACAGCTTTTGTGGCCACTAAACCGGAGTAAACGAGAAAAAGTGAGGGTCAAAGCACTGCAAACGGTAAAATGCACTTATGACTGCGCTGCCACACAAATAGCGTCTCGGTGTGCCTGCTATTTGCGCATTTTTAAATGAGGTATTATGCATGCATTTGTTACAAAATTGGCCCCTTTCTATGCAAAGGATTCTCATTGCAAACAGCGTCCATTTCACAAACACCGGCACTAATAGCCACACGTAGTGAAATTATTACTGTCTTCAGAGAGCTGGTGCAACTGAAGCATATCTATAAGGGGTGTCACGCCGAGACTTTCTGTGTAAATAATATTTTGACATTGTAATTATAATCACTGTCACAGCCTCTGTAGGTAGTGGAACGCGCACTAGTCCGGTTTTCAAAACGCAGCCCAAAAGCAACTTGTTGAAACGGAAAATTGTATTGTACATACAGGCATTACAAACGTTGACAAAAACAGTTCTATAATTCCTATTCAACTCAAAAGATATCAAAAAACAACTAAAAACTCCAGGGATTTCCTTACAATTCTACATTTTCATTAAATACTTATAATCAAAATAACTATTGTCCGACAATTATTTGTAAGTTTTAAATGTATGTAAGACTGATAAGTTGTAAAACAGGCAAGTGTAGACCAGTAGCGTAAATGCATAATGACTGTCCAGTGTAGACCCTGCCCGCTGACGGATTATTTCCTTTGCCACGTGGATAATTGCGATCAGACACAAAACAAGGGCAAATTGCACTCAGCAGCAAAACTTTATGGGCGTGTTTGCGCTAGCATATCATTTGCACAATATATTTTGTAGAGCATAATTGATGAGCAGTTCATGGTGCTATTAGCTGCCACAATCCATTTATTTGTGAATTTACCCCTGAAAATTTATGATCAATAATAATGAGTCTGCAGCCTTTTAGCACTGTAATACTATTCAAAGTTTGATAATGTACAAATTGTTGTCTGTGATGGACCTAAAGAGTGATCTCTACCATCACTATGTCAGTCAAAATTAGAGTCAAGATAGAGGTTAAAGTTACACAATGTGTACCAGCCACTCCTCATCCAGCTTTGGCCTCCTGTAGCAGACGGACCTTAGTTCTCAGCCGCTCCAGGCAGCTGCTCTCTGTTTTGATGCGTACTTGACGCGCAAAGACTTTCCTGTTTGGAAAGGTTTGCAGGACTCTTCCCATGACCCAGGATTTACCAGGTGCCGTGTTGTTCACTATAAGCACTATATCTCCAGGGAAAAGGTTGTTTCACTTCTGACCATCTCAGACGCTCCTGCAGTTGAAGTAAGTATTCTTTAACCCATCTTCTCCAGAAGTCCCATCTTTTACAGAAGTCTGACGTGTACTGGACCTGCTTTCATCGCCTGCGAGCATATACTGTGTGCCCTTGGAAAGTCTTCTTGAGGCAAAGATGGTATGGGCTTCAAAAGTAACAGGTGATTTGGCGTCAATGTTTCAAGGTCATTAGGATCCATGGAATTGGTAATTGGACGGCCATTGATGGTTTCCACTTCACAAAGCACTGTGTGATGGCCTTAGTCCAAGTTTTGTACATTCAAAGTGGGATTAAGGACCATCCTCACTGATCTTATTAACCTCTTTCAAGCGCCTCCATGATGTGCGCCAGTTGGGGGATTAGAAGTCAATTTTATCCCTGAGGTGTGGAAGGTTTGAGGTGAATAGGTCACTGAGCTCCCGAAGCTGAGATATAGTGCGGGAATAATAGTAACGTATGTTACTGTAGATTTATTGCCTCTGTCATACGAAGAACAAAAACAACAATGGGTCTATTCAGAGGTCCAATGGGAGAGAAATTTTGTTGATTCTTCCAGCTCGACCAGAGGAGGAAATGTTTAGATTTATGGCAAGACAGAGGCTAAGCGGGCACCTATGGGTTGGAACCAGATGTGGTATGTTATCTCTGTACAGCTTTAAAAGCCAATGCAGTGCGTCACTTGGCAGAGAATATATCCGGCTCCTGTTCTCTCCCAGGCCGTGCATGGCAAGTCTGGTTTGATGCTGATTTTTTCTAATAAAACTATTATTTTAATAAAGTCAGTGTCAGCGGTCACTCCTTCATTCTTCAACACATCACACCCATAAAGAAACTACAAAGTGGCATCACGAATCAGGATCTGTTGGGCCTCATCTGCCGATGCTGCCTGCTCCAGCGAACTGCCGCTCTCAGGGTGAGTGACCTCTCACAAAATTGAGCTGTTATTTGGGCTGGAGCAGTTGTGTTTTTGGCTGCAAGAGACTGCACTGAGATTATGCGGAGATGGAGATGATGTGTTGATGTGTGAGTTTCCGTCTAAATTGGGGTTAATTAAGATGTAAATAAGGGGAATTGGAGAATAATAAATGAAGAAATTGAGAAAGGAGAAATAAAAGCTAAAAGTTAAAAGTTGAAATAGAGAATAGGGAGGAGAGAAATGAAAAATGAAGTTAAAAGTAAAAGTTAAAGGCTTAAAAGATGTGGAGAAAGTAGAAATAAAAAAGTAATTGTAGAATGGTAGAACTAGTAGCCAAAGGTTATTTAAATAACCATGCAAGATTAACGAAGACAGGGGCTGTATCTCTATAAACAGTAAGACATGTGTACATTAAATGCTGCGTGAAAGTTGGCCGAATGAAAATATAATATAGTCAAATCTAGGTAGGAAAAACAAGAGGAAATAACCCTGGCCAGGGGAATTGACTTAAAATAAAATTATATGAATAAAGATGAAAAAGAAGAAAGTAAAGTGAAAAAGAGATAAAAGTTAAAAGCCTTAAGTAAGACGAAAAAGGATGAAAAGTGAAAAAGAGATAAAAGTTAAAAGTCTAAAGTAAGATGAAAAAGATAAAGTGAAATAAAAAGAGTTACAAGTTAAAGGCTCAAAAGATGAAAAATAAAGTTTGAGCTAAAGTAAGATGAAAAAGATAAAGTGAAATAAAAAGAGTTACAAGTTAAAGGCTCAAAAGATGAAAAATAAAGTTTGAAAGGAAAAGTGAGGAAAAAATAGGTCAGAACCTGCTCTGGAGAACTAGTGAACATGCATGATAAGAGAATCTGATTAAAAAGAATTTGTTAAAACCCTAACCCTAACATTTTAAAAGTCTGGCCAAAGTGAAAATTTTATGAAATTAGAAAAGTATAAATGAGTCGACGTAAAACATAAAGCTAAGCGCTGTTGAAGTCTCTGGGGAAAAAGATGTGCTGCTGGACAGACATATCTTTCCTTTTTTTTTTTCTTTTTGTGTGTGTGAGTGTGAAAGTGCCGCGGCTACAGATGTGTGAAGAGCTTTGTGTAATGTTTTGTGTATGTGTAAGTGATATAGAATATATGTGTTATTAAATAGGTATATATATGTGGTGAGCAGTTGAATAATACATAAAGAGAAACATTTCTTGCCCCTTAGTGATAAACATATATGAGCCTGTTTATGGACTTTGTAAAGTTGATAAAGAAAATATATGAGCCTTTCTTTAAGGACTTTTGATAAATATATATGAGCCTTTTTCTTTAAGGATGTTTGATAAATATATATGAGCCTTTTCTAGCCATTCTTTAAGGACTTTTGATAAAAATATATGAGCCTTTCTTTAAGGACGTTTGATAAATATATATGAGCCTTTTTTCCAAGGACGTTTGTGCATTTGATAAAGGATATGAACCTTTACAGGACTTTATATAGTTGATAACAAAATGAGCCTTCTGAAGGACTAGAGCCACAGTCTGCCTACAAATACATGAACACATCGAGAAAAGAAAAGAAAATCTCCTGCTCTGAATTGGAAGGAGGATTTGTGATTTGTTTGATTGGCGTGTGGGTTTTTTCTTTTTCTTTTTTGTGCTTGGGGTGTGTGTGGCGGTGATTTCTGTGAATCCTGTCTGGTTAAAAGAGCAGATGGTCTTGTTGGGGTGAAGGGAGACTCTGGTTCTTGATGCAAGAAAAGAGGTTTTGTGTTTCGACTGCTGAGAGAAAACAGCTTTGATTTACGAGTGCGTGTAACTGCATTGAGCTGGGCTGTCCCTACGGGAGCCAAAACAGGATGTTCACTCGCTGATGACCAGTCCATACAGGAAGTCTTTGCTAAACTTAAGAGGTGGAGCAAGGGGTGGTGCTTCACACAAGAGTGGAATTTAGTTAACTCCTCCTGACAAGAGGGGCTGGTGAGCCCCCCCTCTACTCTTTTCTCTCAGTAGTTAGAAGAAAGATAAAATAAAGTTAAATAGATAAATAGAATAAAAATAATAAAATTATATGAAAATTGCTTTATTTCAAGTGCGCGCGAAATAAAAAAAGCTGATAATGTCACACTGAATTGTATTACAGTGTGCATAAGAATTTAGAGTGAACCTAGGACACTAAACTCTTCTGTTGTTCTTTTTCTTTTTTCTTTCTTCCTCTCTTTTACTATGCTGAGTGAAAGCTGGGGAAAGACAGAGAAGATGGAATGAGTCTGAACTGAATCATCCATAGGGCAGATGACAAGACATCTGGCAGATCTTCACAGACACTGAGGCTTGCGGATGACAACGTTCTGGAATCCTGAATCCATCCAAACCAATTAAAGGCCAGTACGGTTTTATCCACAAACTCTTTCAACAGACCTCACCTGCATTTACCTATATGTCTATAAATTTAGTTATATGTGTTTAGCTTGTTTTCACATATGGGTTTGTAGTAGTTATTTTTTCATACATTGCATTTGCAATTATTTAGTGAGAGACTTGGCAACGGACTGACCAATTAAGGCATTTGCCTAATTAATGGGTTAGGGTTAGGGTTAGGGTTAGTATTATTGATTAATTGATTGATCACATATGGAAAAGCTGATTTGATTTAAATACTGTTGAGTTCTGTGATATTGGTTTCATTATCTGGGTATGATTTATCTATGCTGTTTTGAGAATGAACACTGATATAATTTTGATAATTGAACATAAATGAGTGTGATCAGATGCATCAGATGGTGAACAAGTGAATTGGCTTTCACAAGTGGGAAGCGATTGGTCTCCTTTGGGGTTGGCAAATTCAGCTGTTGTTGGTTGAGTGTGATTACACGGTGCTTTGTAAACACATTTTTAAAATAATTCAATTTACAATAAAAGAAAAATAAGAGGGTCATTAGGATGTCAAAAATGGATACTAAAATTACAAAAGTAATCACTCCTATTTATGTAGTGCAAAAGAACAATCCTCTTATTAAAGATATTGCAAAAATATCAGGAAAATGGAGCAAGCGTTGGCCTGACATTGAACAACCATGGCCAGTTGAAGGAACTCTTAACCCGGATGTGATTAAAACAATGCAGGTGCTTGTGTCCACATATAAAGTAAATCAAAAGAAAGGCAAGAAAGGAAAGAGACGCATGGAGAAAAGACAAACAGAACTTGGCATTCTGCAACTGTTCGCAAAGGAGGGACAGACATGGTTCGAAGCTGCAAAGGAAAAAAGAGAACAAAGTAGACAAGAAATAAAGAAAAATGAAAGGAAACAGAAAAAATTGATGGAGAACATTACCGCACCCTTCTCACATACAGCATCTTTACAGAAGCCCCCGCCTTATGAGAAGGAGGTGAAGTTCACTGATGTTTATCACCAGCTCCCAGTGATTACACAGGAAGGCAACTATCTCTGCAAAGATGAAGATGAGCAAATAATAGAGATGGGTAAGGCTAAAACAACCATCAAGATGTATCCGAGCTCCAACAGTACCAAGAGAAGGAACCGTCTGGGAAGCAGACAACAAGTCAGAAGTCTGGAAATAGGAGAAGAGATTGGGAGTGACTCTGACGAAGCTATTGGAGGATACGACCCAGCAGTCAGATGGATGTTGGCTAAAGCGGAGAAAAAAGGAGATCGACCAGTGAGGAAAATGTCACCAGGAACGGATGACACGAATGAAAGTGAACAGGGTGAAAGCGATGAAGAATTGGAGAAAGAAGGTCCTTCCTGTTTTCAACCGTTATCAGCCAGTACTGTGGTAGGAGATGACAGAGGCATGGTTTTAAGAGAGATTGAGAGGAGTATAGACAGATGCTTCGAGGACATAAGTGACTCCACCTGTCCAGAAGTTCAACAAGTATTGGGAAAACAATTACACGAATTGCAAATAACAGAGAAGAAACTCCAGAAGAAAAAGGCTCAAAAGCCAGACACGTTGAGGTATGGGCTACGTCCAAGAAAAGGAAAGAGACCCAACAAAATGTGTCCAGTGATAATTCGAGGACAAAATTTAGAATACAAGCCTTGGCAGAATACAGATATGTCTAACATACTTGAAAAGTTACCCACTCTTCAAGATGGAGCACATCCATGGATCTCAAAGCTGGAAGAGGTTTTGGTGGGAACACAGCCTGCCATGGGAGATATTAAGAGACTTCTGGCTAGCCTCATTGGAGTCCCAGCTATGGAAGAGATCCTGCAGACGGCAGGCCTTAACAGATACGTGGCAACTGCAGTATATGACCCAGAATTGTTTGCTGCAAGCAGAGGTCGGATGTGGAGAGCATTGAAAGATGCTTTTCCAACAAATGTACACCCGGACAACATCTTTATCGAGGCATTGGGCCCACAGGAAAATCCAAGAGCTTATGTGTCAAGAACTCATCAAGTGTGGAGAAATGTCACAGGAAATGATCCAGAACTGATCAAATGGAGAAATCAATTCTCTGAGCTAAAATACAGAAGGGGCTGCCTCTACAAGTGAGGAGCAAATTGGCCGAAGTGGTTGGTCTTGGAAGCATGACCAAAAGTGTCTGAACGGACCACATAGCACATCAAGTGGAGCTATATCGGAAAAAGGAGCATGACCAGAAGGAAAAGGACCAGGAGACTCTCAGAAAACTCAACCAAATACAGTTGGTGGATAACAAGAAGAAGGAAAAGAAACAAGCTGTGGTTATGCAGAGCCAGTCACAATCAAATCAATTACCACCACAACTACAGCAAGGACAGATTCTGGTTCTACCACCTGTGGTCCCCACTGTCTCCTTTCCACAGCCAGTTTTTGACCAACCACAAACATGGAGAGGAAGAGGTCAAGGAAATTTAGGAAGAGGAAGAGGAGGAAATTTCCAACAGTCTCAAGGAGCGTGTCATAATTGTGGACAACAAGGTCATTTTGTACGTGACTGCTACAGGCTTCAGAGGAGGCTTCAGGGGACAACCACAGCCACCCAGGGGACCGGCGAACCCTTACAGGGGTCCGGAACCTGGTTTCTAGGGGTGCCCAGAAGACTCGAAAGGGAGGTGTCAGCTGGTAGTATCAGGGCCGGAGCAAGATCCAAAAATAGAGGTGAAAATAAATGATAAGGCATTGGAAGTAATGGCAGATTGCGGAGCAGCTTTCACCTGTGTTCGGCCTGAAGATGCTATACATCTCCCCATGTCTGACCAATTGGTACGGACAATCGGGTTTGAGGGTGTGAAACAGCTGATTCCTCTCACAAAACCAATTGAGCTCTGCTGTAGAAATCTGAAAATCACACTACCTATTTTGGTGTCAGAACATACGCCCATTGCACTCTTGGGAAGAGATGCTATGTGCAAACTAAATTGTACAATACGGTGTACACCGGACGGCTGTCTGGTGGATGTGCCACCTGATGTCTACCACCAATTATTTATCGCACCAGAGACCGAGACTTCTTCAGTATATTGGATTGGAAATCTTAGTCCAGAGCTATTAGAGCCAGCCAAGATGTGGGAGAAGTTCTTTGTGGCAAATATGCCTGATGCTAAGCCCCCTGGGTATCCACATCACTGCACGTTGAAATATTTCAAGAAAGCTGACCAATTGGATCCAGAAGAATGGTTGAGTAGTCAACCGAAGCATGTTCAGCTGAACTCATGCTGCATAATTGTGGGACCACAAGGAGCAGCTATGAAGATAAACACCAATGAATATCTAAAGAAAGAGTATGGCATTGAGAAAAGTGTGCCACATGTGACTTTAATGGTGGCTGAAGGATTTGAGCAGAAGCATATAGGAGAAATTATGGCAGAAGCTGAGGAAGCCATTTTTTCACCAATAAAGGAGAATCTTGCTATCTGGATAAGTGAAGAACAGAAGTTCATGAAAATCTTGATTTCAGCTCAAGGACAAGGACAACCACAAGTGATACAGATGACACATGAGTCAATGTTCAGCGCTAAATTGGACTCAGACAGCATGAGAGAGGAGATGCTGCAACAAATTCCAGAATGTTTGTGGTCACGATATAGTACTGACATCGGACTTGTGAAGTCAGCCCAACCGGTGAGAGTTGAACTGAAACCAAGAACCAAACCTCCTTGGAAGAACCAATACCCACTAAAGGAGGAGGCAATCAAAGGGATTGAACCACAAATTGAAGGACTGTTAAAAGCAGGTGTAGTGGAAATATGTTTGGATCCTCAGAGCAATACACCTATATTGCCTTTAAAGAAACCAGATGAGTCCTATCGCTTGGTACATGATTTAAGAGCGATAAATGAAGTGGTGCAGGATTTTCCAGCAGATGTACCAGATCCACATACCTTGTTAGCCCAAATTCCTCCAGAGGCTACACACTTCACAGTGTTGGATTTGTGTGGAGCATTTTTCAGTGTTCCACTGAGCGAAGAAAGTCAAGGATTGTTTGGATTCACATACAAAGGACAAACCTTCAAGTACAAGAGGCCCCCTCAAGGATTCAAATATAGCCCTCACATTTTCAATAAAGTGTTGCAGGATGACTTGGCTGGGATTGATCAGATCTTGAAAAGTACTGTTATTCAGTATGTGGACGACATCGTCATCTGTTCATCAGATAAGGAAACATGCCATGAGGACTCAATCAAACTGTTACAGCTTTTGGCAGACAAAGGACACAAGGCCTCTCAGAAGAAGCTACAGTATTGTCAAGAAAAAGTCGTTTATTTGGGTCAAACAATAACCCATGGACACAGAAGCATCTCTGAGAGTCATTTGGATGCCATTCGAACGGCACCAAAGCCTAGAACAGTCAGAGAGATGATGACATTTCTTGGCATTGCGGGATATTCTTCAGCCTGGGTAGAAGATTATGCCTGCCTAACAGGGCCTTTGAGAGCCATGATAAAAGAGACTGGGAATGCTCAACTCCATTGTAACCTCACCTGGACCCAGGAAGGTCTTATGGCATTTGAAACAATCAAACAGAGGCTACAAGAAGCTCCAGCACTAGCACTGCCAGACTACTCTAAGAACTTTTTGCTGTAGGTGGCTACGTCTACTGGAGGCAAATATGCATGTGCAGTTCTTTGTCAGCCAATAGGTACAGGGACAAGTCCTCAACCTGTGTCGTATTATTCTACTGCCTATTCAGAAGTAGAATCGGGGCTACCACTGTGCTACAGAGCAATGGTGGGAGTTTATCTAATGTATGAGAAAGCATCATCAGTAACTATGGGTTACCCAGTGACAATTCTTACCCATCATAGTCTCAGAAATCTTTTGAACTTCGGTAAATGTACATTGACTATGTCTAGGCTAAGAGACTATCATAGGCTCTTAGAGCAGGAAGATGTCCCCTTAGTAAGGTGTGTCACGGTAAATCCAGCTGAGAATTTGCCAACACCAAAGGATGGGGAGCCACATGATTGTGTTCAGGAAGTAGAGAGATATGCCAAGCTCAGATCAGACTTGCAAGCTTTCCCACTTCATGTGTCAGATGTGGAGTATTGGACTGACGGGTCCTGCTATCGAATAGGAGACACATTGAGTGCTGGTTATGCAGTGGTCAAAGCCCAGGGAACTGAATTTGTTGTTGAGAAAGCAGAAGTAATACCACAACCTGCTTCTGCACAGCTTGCTGAGCTTGTGGGCCTGACTGAAGCTTGTCTATTGGCCGAAGGCAAGCGAGTGACAATATATACAGATTCGGCATATGCACATAATGTGTGTCATTTATTTGGATCAGTGTGGAAAAATCGAGGATTTAAGAAAACTGATGGTTCTCCGATACAGCATCATGCCCAAATAATGAAATTGTTGCATGCAATGATGAAACCAAAGGAAATAGCTGTAGCTAAGTGTGCAGCACACAAAATAGACACGTCAAGGGTCAAACAAGGTAACAAAGCGGCTGATGAGGCTGCTAAAGCAGTTACAGGAGCAAACAAAGCAGGCAAGGTTCTTCTGGTCACTCATGAAGTGGACTTGGAAGATAAAATCACGCTCAGAGATGTGATCGCGATGCAAGAGGCGGCGTCAGCCATAGATAAACAATTATGGTTGGCCCGAGGGGCCACACAAGATTCTGCTGGTCTGTGGAGAAATCATGAAAGACTGATGGTAGCACCCCCTGACCTACTAGGTCTGATGATTCAGGAAGCACATGGGTTAGCCCATGTTGAAAGGGGGGAGGTAAGGAGAAAAATCACGAAAGAGTATGGTTTTTGGGCACCGTACTTGCTTGAGCAAATTGATAATGTCATAGGCAGATGCACAATCTGTCTTAAAAATAATGTTCGGAGGGGTGTGTTGAGTCCACCCGGTCACATTCCAACTCCGACAGGTCCTATGTGTGTGTTGGTCGTGGATTTTGTTGACATGATAAGACCAATAGGAGGTAAAAGATACATGTTAGTCATCGTGGATAGATTTTCACAGTGGCCTGAGGCATGTCCAACCAAGTGAAAAGATGCTCAGTCGGTTGCCAAGTTCTTGTGTCTTGAGGTCATAAGCAGGTGGGGACTTCCAGATCGGATATCCTCAGATAATGGGAAAGAGTTCTTGGATAGAACAGTAAAATTAATTCTGCAAATTTTGGGAATCAAACAACGTTTAGGAGCTGTTTATCATCCGCAAAGCCAAGGAGTTTGTGAAAAAAAGTAATGGTGTGCTGAAAAATCGCATTGTTAAAATCTGTCAGCATACAGATCTGAATTGGGTAGAGGTGTGTAGTTAGGAGCTAACACTAGTAGAGAAAGATCTATTCTGAATATCTTATTCCGTCATTTACTCAAGGCTATTTTTGACTGAGAAAATGCATGGACAAAGGGGGGAAAAGGAAAATGTTAATCATATATTGAAATAATGTTAAAGTATAATGCAAAAGTGAAATTATTATACTGTATTTGATGTTTGTGCAAGATACTGGCTGGTGATTCTTTCTTTCAGGACCAGTCAGAGGATGGCTGTGTCCAGAGATCCTAACAGCCTAATGGACTTGAACACTCAAACATGGACACTCGAAAATGGAGGATGGAAATGGACGGAATAGATGGAATAGATAAAAGGAATATGCTTCTGTATATGGAATAGGCAATTATGTATATACATTTTACATTTACATTTACATTTAGTCATTTATCAGACGCTTTTATCCAAAGCGACTTACAAGGGAGAATAACATTCAGCTACATTGCGACAGAGATTAGTGTAACAACAACATTGGTGTAACAATAAATACAATAAATATACAGATATGTGCATTATAGTGGCATGTGGATAAAGTGAGGTAGTGCTTGAGATAATACAGCACAGTATACAACAGTACGGCGCAGCAATACGGCATCACGAACAACCCTGAACAGTGACACAGTATGCGGTACAGTTCGCTACATATAGTACAGTAGGTAGTGGAGCCTATGTGTATGGCTCAATGAGGACCCCTGGTGAGGTCAGCATTGACAGTTCTAATGGCTTGCGGGAAAAAACTCTGTCTCAGTCTCTGTTCTCGCTGCGTGACTGCGGAGGCGCTTGCCTGACCGCAGCAGCTGGAACAGTCCGTTGTTGGGGTGATAAGGATCCTTCATGATCCTGCGGGCTCTGCTACTGCACCTCCTGGTATATAACTCCTGCAAGGGGGGGAGGGTAGTTCCAGTGGTACGTTCAGCTGAACGCACCACCCTCTGCAGGGCCCGCCTGTCCTGAGCAGTACAGCTCCCAAACCAGGCAGTGATGTTGCCTGTCAGGATGCTCTCCACTGCTCCAGAGTAGAAGGACTTGGGGATCCTCACCGAGACCCTGAATTTCCTCAGCTGCCTGAGGTGGTAAAGACGCTGCCTCGCCTTCCTCACCGGAGTGTCTGTTTGTAAAGTCCATGTTAAGTCCTCTGTGATGTGGACTACTAGGTATTTGAAGCTGCTCACCCTGTCAACAGAAATCCTGTCACCAAGGGCACGTGCGGTCTCTATTGTGGTCCTCGCCTACAGTCCACAATTGTCTCCTTAGTTTTGCTGACGTTCAGGTGGAGGCTGTTGTCCTGGCACCAGAGTGACAGGTCAGCCACCTCCTCGCGGTAGGCCTTCTCATCGCAGTCTGTGATCAGGCCCACGACCACGGTGTCGTCAGCAAACTTGATGATGGTGTTGGAGCTGGACCTGGCCACACAGTCATGTGTGTACAGGGAGTACAGTAGGGGGCTGAGGACGCAGCCTTGGGGGGATCCTGTATTCAGGGTGAGGGAGCTTGACATGTACTTCCCCACCTTGACCACCTGGGGGCGGCCTGTGAGGAAGTCCAGGATCCAGGTGCACAGCGGAGCATTCAGTCCGAGCTCCTTCAGCTTGACAGCCAGTCTGGTGGGGACTATGGTTTTGAAGGCTGAACTGTAATCGATGAACAGCATTCTCACATAGGCCCCCTTCTGGCCATCCAGGTGCGTGAGCGTGGTGTGCAGTACCTGGGAGGCCGCGTCATCCGTGGATCTGTTCTGCCGGTACGCGAACTGCAACGGGTCCAAGGTGCGAGGGAGGGAGGCGCAGATGTAATCCTTAATCAACCTCTCGAAACACTTCATGACCACCGAGGTGAGGGCCACCGGACGGTAGTCATTCAGGCAGGTTGGAGAGGCGATCTTCGGGACAGGAACGACGGGGGACCTCTTGAAGCAGGACGGGACCACTGATTCTGCCAGGGAGATGTTGAATTTGTTTTTGTGGTCTTCAGTACTCGCCCAGATATGCCGTCTGGGCCCGCAGCTTTCCCGGTGCCCACCCACATCAGAGCCCTCCTGACCTCGTGCACGGACACTGAGAGTGCGCGCTCGTCCCCAGCGGTGTAACTCCAATTAGCCGGCGAGCTAGTGGTGCTGTTGCCAGACTCGAACTGCGCATAAAAGGAGTTCAGTTCGTTGGCAAGGGAGGCGTCCACACTCGTGGCTGGGGAGGGGCTGCTCTTGTAGTTTGTGATCGTCCGCAGCCCCTCCCACAAGCGTCTTGTGTCCCCCCGCTCCATCTGTAGCTCCACGGTGTCTCTGTACGTCCGTTTAGCGTCCCTCACCGCCCTCCGCAGATTGTACGACGCCGCTTTGTAATTGTCAATATTTTCGGATACAAGACCGTCGTTGTAAGCGGCCGTGCGAGGATTCAGAGCGCAGCGGATGGATTTATCAACCCACGGTTTCTGGTTTGGAAATATCTGAACTTTCACGGGAACCAGCGAGATCGTGGCGTGGTCAGATTTCCCGAAAGCAGGGAGCGAGACGGTCTTGTATCCGTTCTTGTACGGTGTGTAGCAATGGTCCAGAGTTCTGTCTCCCCTGGTGGCACACGTGATGTGTTGGTGGAAATTAGGCAGAACTTTTTTCAGGTTGGCCCTGTTAAAGTCCCCAGTCACCACCACAGCCGCGTCCGGCATGTTTGTTTTGAAAATCCGCACAACACATCGTCACAGGACCGCGACAGAGCTGCGTCGGTGTCCGCTTGTGGTGGGATATAAACGGCTGTAATGATGACCGTGCTAAATTCCCTGGGGAGATAAAATGGACGGCATGGAATGGTCAGCTGTTCCAGGTTCGGCGAACAGGAGTGGGAGAGAAACTTGGTGTTGTCGGGGTTACACCAGCGGTTGTGTTACCATTAGGCAGAAGCCTCACCTTTGGATTTCCCGACTCTCCGTTCTGTCACCACGGAACACGGAGAAGGACTCGGCTGGACGTATGGCTTCATCCGGCACTAGTGGGTTCAACCATGTTTCCGTCAGACAGAGACGCAACAGATCCTTGTGTCTCGCTCAAATTCTAATCCTCGCCCGAAGTT
>NC_137200.1:31782962-32027808 GCF_960531495.2 Zeus faber | reverse complement strand
CACACATACAACCCACCCCAAAGTGCAGGCACAAGACGCAGGCACAGAACCCAGGCCATGGGCACCAGGCACAGACTGCAGGCCACGGAACCAGGCCCCTGCACCGACAGACCGACACCACGCGCCACCGCAACCGACAGACTCCCTACCCGGCTGTGAGTGCCAATCCACGTAGCAGAGTGTGCTCAGTGCAGGGCACCTGGATGTTAGCCCCCCCAATGACGGCTGCAGGCCGGCATATATATGGGCCCTCCACCACCCGTACCACCTGGGGCACCCTCCTCAGAGAAGCCGCACAGCGGGAGCAAAGGCCGACATCTGCCCCCCCAACCCCACCCACAACAGCAAGCAGCCCCCCAGGGGCCCTGGAAGGCACCCGGCGGCGCTCTCCGCATCTCCACCAACTCGCAGCACATCTTAAGCCACCAGGCGCAAGCCGCCAGGACTCCAGCCCAGCGGGTGGGGGGCCCCCCTGGCTGCCCCCCGGCCAACCACGCCCCCGACACCAACCCACCAGTGACCTGCCACCCCGGAAAACCCCAGTGCTCAATGTGTGCTGTTGGCAATTGCAGTAAAAAAAATTGTACTTTTTGTACTTGTACTTTTTAGATTCGTACTGTAAATGAAATACTCTGTTCCAAGGTGTAGTGAGTGACATCCACAAACTGATTTGCCAAAAATATCCGTAAGTCGCTGATGGGATCTCTATACTTAACACAAAGGGTTAAGTTTTCTCATATAAGAAATGGAATTGGTCCTACATGTAAATTACAAATGGATTTATTATAATAGAAAACACTGTAACACTACTTTTCTGTTACATCATGAACTTAATTGCAAATAGAATGGACTTTTTATTCAAGACTGTACATAGATTATATCCTGCCAGCTCCATCACATGTAAAGTAAACCCTTATCAACAGTAAAGCGAGATTCACTTTGAAAATGATCAGTGTTTATCTATATGAACATATCACACTATATCACACTAAACATGATGGGAGTTTAACAAGACCAAACAAGAAATAACAGTGTCCTGATGACTTATTTATTTTACATGTTTAAGAGCTAAACTGAACAATATCAGCAACTACGTCCAAAAATGACAACTGACAAATGGCTGCTTCGCATCGAACCATCTGAGCCCAACCCTTCCCTACAAATTGTTTCTGTTCTGAAACATCAGGTACAAATGGCCTCTATGGAAAACAACGAAACAGCATGAGAAATAGAATTGGGGATACAAATACCTAATGATGTTTGGGAGGTTAGTCTGGAATATATTCATATGTGTTCCATTAACGCTAGACAGTTATTTACAATTTAAAATCATACATAGACATGACACTATTCTGACGTGAAGCTACACTTATGTCCAGAAGTTTCTCTGTGACACTCTCTATTGTCCACATTACAATCATATCAACACAGAACAGCTTTTATCTTCTAGGGAAGGATTACATTGTAAAATAACTAAAAATTAATATTCAGCAGCCCAAAGAACACAAGGCAGGGTTTTATCGGCAGTTTGGATGAAATGTTTGTTCAGCTGTGATGACTGGTGGAACTCTTGGACAGTGGTACCCTCTGTCTCCTGTGTTACTATGCTGGTTTACTTTGGAGTTGACACTTTGCACTTCACACAGGGAGAACAGAGACAGCACTCGCTGGAGTGTGTGGGGAAACAAAACAAAACAAACAAAAAAAAAAATCGTCTCAAGTCTCATGTTTTTGTTTTGTACTCAAGAGGTCACAACGCAAGAATAAAGACAAAATCATCATTGTCTTGGTCTGTTCAGCCTTTTTGAAGCGAGGTGGTTGGAGTGCTAAGAAACACGCAACTCCATTTAGATAAATGAAGAACTGATGTCATCCCTTCCTGTTATCCAATTTTAACATTCCACATTCCAAAGTGTTTGGGAAGTTTCTCTCATGCGTGCTTGATGTGTAAAGGCGTCATTGCACCGCCGGGGGAGAGACTTGGCTGCTCTCACCTGGTACCAGTAGTTCAGGCACCAACATTCTGCGTCGTGGTGCAGTCTCTCTCATTTGTGACGAAGATGATGTCGATTCAGATGACTTTTTGAACAAAATCTCTTTCCACACTGTTCACAGGGGTAAGGTTTCTCTCCTGTGTGTGTCCGTTGATGAATCTTGAGATAGGCTGATTGTCTGAATCGCTTCCCACACTGCTCACAGGGATATGGTTTCTCTCCTGTGTGTGTAAGCTGATGTCGTTTTAAATCAACCCCTGTCGTAAAGCTCTTCTCACATTGTGCACAGTGGTAAGGTTTATCTCCTGTGTGTGTAAGCTGATGTTTTTTGAGATTTCCTAATTGACTGAATCTTTTCTTACACTGTTCACAGGGGTACGGTTTCTCCCCTGTGTGTGTACGCTGATGTCGTGTAAGATGTCCTAATTGACTGAATCTCTTGCCACACTGTTCACAGGTGTAGGGTTTCTCCCCCGTGTGAATACGCTGGTGTACTTTCACATCTGCCCTTGTCATAAAGCTCTTCCCACACTGTTCACAGTCGTATAGTTTATTTCCTCTGAGAGTAGGATGACTTTCTCTGTCAAAACCTAAGAGAGGAGAAACAAACACAGGCATGGATCATCAAAAATGTTAGTGAGGGCACTAAGAACTGAGGATGTTAAATAAAGGCTGATGACTGAAAAATACGCTTAATTTCCAATGACCGGCTAACTGTATCATGCCACTATCCTACTTACTCATTTCAAATTTCATGACTAGTATGCTGAGCACATCGGTGTGCTCGGCCGCTTCAAAGCCTTCACCAACCTATTGACAGGAACTAAGGGAAGCAAGTACAGTAGGAGCCACTTCAAGAGGGCTCTCCCAGCTGGTTGACAGCTGAATTGCAACCAGCTTCCAGCCAACAAGCCGGCTGCCAATCGGCTGGAATTGCCCCTTCTTCTCATGTGTCCTCACAGGGCATGTTTCATTTCAACTGTAAACATACCCATTTATTCAATTGCAGTGTGTCACCATAAGAGGGGCTAACTTCACAAAAAAAACAAAACATCACATTCCCGAGAGAAAAATATGATTTTCACCCCTTACCCTAACCCATTACCTGAGATAGTCCTTTCAACCCTGACCAAGGGTCAGCTTTAGAAGTTAAACTGTTTTGTCATATGAATGAGAACAGGTCTTAATGATTTTAATCTACATGTTGCACAGCTTAATATAAAAATGGGAGCTGTTTTTTTTTATTATTTCCATCTTTTAAATTACAAAGTTCAATCGCTTTGTAATCAGAGCACTCAATTTACGTCTATGAAATTATAGTTTCAAGTTTGTCAAATACTTGATAACAATGCGAACATCATTACCAGTAATGACATTCTTAGTCTCAGAGCCAACTCTGCTTTACATAATACGTAAAATAAGGGTATAGTGATCAAAATAAAACAATTAACACAGAATTTAAACAGTTACTAAAGACAACATTTTAAAAATCGAAAATGGAAGTAGTGTAGTATTGGAAAAATAAAATAATTTACCTAAGAGAAGGACAAAATAAAATGCAGACAATAATGAGTGAGTCAAATTGATAGTGGACATCTTAAATAGTCATGGGCCACAACAATGCAGTGTCATACCGAATGGTAAGATAGACTCAGTGCTGTAAGACAAACACTGCAATATACTACCAAGAGATAAGACAAAACAGGTATGCAACACTTGGTCACTTTAAAAAGAGGCTAGTAAAACTTTAAAAATAGTCATTTTAATTTATCAAGTGTGTGGATATATAGGTTCTAGTCTTTGTAAAAGTTGTAGACTGGGAGGCTCAGATACAAATGATTATATATATTTTTTTAGAGTAGGAAGCAACAGGTAAAACTGCAAAAACGTGTTATAAACAATAAAGGGTGATGCTGCAATACAGATAAAAATTCTCATTCAGTCAATAGTCATAATGCACAGATGGTCAATTACATTGTGTGCATGCGTGCGCATTATAGTTCTGAAAAGCAACAGGATCGATAGATACATATAATATACTTCAAATAAGAATTTCCATAGAGTAGGTAATCAGTAATAACTTATAAGGTGCGCACATAGCACACTGTGGGACAAAAAACCCTGCTCCAATTCTGAGAGTTAGGTTTAGCTCTCACACAATAAGTTGAAGACAACAAAGTGTTAGATAGCATGATGGTATTCATAAATGTATCAATTTACAGTAAAGCAGCGGAAATGTACATTATGCTTAACTGGCATACGGTACACATGCACAGGCACTGTTAGTTCATCCTTGGATTTTCCCTTTATCCTGGTCTTAATCTGAGGAAGGGCTTAGGCCTTTATTTGTTTGTGTTGACCACACCCCCAGCATTTATTAGAGGCCCGGTTTTTATTTTCGTAACTTTATATTTAAAGAAATATGCTAACTCAAATATATGAATTATCATATCTTCTAAACCTTACACTGCTGTTATGTACACTATCACCTCAATGCTGGCCCTGCTATTTGTTGTTGTTTTCATGTCATTCATTGTCACAGAGAACACAAAGGAATGTTTTTCTGAAAGTTTTGTGTTATTTTATACAAGCGCAGTATGGAACCAGATGAGAATGACACACTATTATTTTACAGGTAGACAGGAGTGGTAATATATCAACTGGCACCTCACAATACAAACAGTTGTGGGGACTCCCTGAGGGGAACTAGGAACTGTGGGGCTCCCAGAGAACCAGACACTGGCGCTGGTGACGCTGATGTGACGTCATTCAATGGGGTTTCAGAACAAGTGCCGTGCTGTATTAATGCCTTAACTTTCACGGATTTCATCTTACCATTACATGTGTCATGTTCCAGCTGCCCTCTCCAAGTGGCTCTTACTGCGCAGAGAGAATAAACTTGGACCGAGAACTGAACCTTGGGGGACCCCATATGTAACAGCAGCTACTGTAGACAGTCACTAGTTTTAACAGGATATGGGGAAAAACAGCTAAAGCTGACAAATTCTCAGTCCTTAAATTTTTCTATAAAATTGTGATTTGGCAAAATAGACAGTGCCTAAAATCAGCATAGGAAAATAAATGTTTTGAGCAGTGAGGCTTCTGTGCTGCTTTAAGAAGCCTGACTGAAATGTATAAAATATATTGTTAAATAGTTTCTAGGTGTTTAAAAACAACTTATCTGCAAAGCATAGATTGGTCATCTTAGAAATATTAGAGGAGACAATGGTTTACAGATGGAGGAAAGCAAAGAACTATAGTCCACTCAGTCCTAACAAGTGAATTTAATTGCTGATATATTGCCTCGTCGCACTTCTATACACTACATTTTATTTTAGTTTCAAACCACCTCCCAGCAGGAATTTGAAAATTCAACCAATCAGCTTGTTTGAGATTTAGGCGGTGTGCGCATCGGCTCCTCTGCGAGTCTTTCCAAACTACGGTTACCCAAAACCCCCATCGCTGCATAGCCCCAGAGATGTTTACAATTACTTACAGGCTTTATGGGACAGAAGCGGGAAGATGAAGAACAGTGAGAGTTCCAATTGCCGACAGGTGTTAAATAGGGATGCACCGTGGCTGATTCCCTTTTTTTATTTATAAGCAAATGGGCCGATATTGATTGCAGATTTTTTTTATTTTATTTTTTTAAAGCAACATGCAAGAAAGAAATACATGAAAGTCTATTTTTTTCTTTAACGACCAAATTGGCCTTATACAAAAAAATATATCTGTAGCCATGTGAAATTGGAGGCAACAACTGCATATTAAGCACAACGACCACATTAAAGATTCTACATGCATGTTGTATCAGCAGTTGTTTTTGTTTGAAATTCCCCCAGATTATTATAATAATCTGGGGGAAATTGGTTCTCTGCATTTACAAATTCTAGTATATTGTGTAATGTAATTTCAAGATTTAAAGCAAAAAACAAAATGATTTCAATTCAGCTTACAGACGTGGACACATTTGTTGGTACACTTACAGCTCATCTAAATAATGCCTCATTCCTCCTGAAAAGTGATAAAATTAAAACCAAAATGACTCCATTATTTTTCTGTTCAGTGTTTTAGCAGACATTTACTATTTTTTTATAAATATGTTGTGCGCATATTCACATTCAGCAAAATCCTTTATCCATGGAGGGGAAAAAAAAACAAAAAAGATATATATATATATATATATATATATATATATATATATATATATATATATATATATAAATCTTAAATCTGCTCCTGTTACATTTCAGACTAACTGAATGAAGAATCTGTATGAACCCAGATACCTTCTCTTTCTATAGCATGAGACGTTGTTAAACACTCAATGATTTGACCAAACAATAAATGTCAATAAAGTTTAATTAGTATTGTGAAAATGTTTCGTGCTCATATCATTTTGCTTATTTTTATTAAATGGGGATTCAACAACTGATTAAGTTATTACCTGCTGTCATTCATCCAGTCAACAGCTTGGTAGGAGAAAAAATAAAAGCTTACCTGGCTGAGGTTGTGTGGTCTCCTTCCAATCTTCATCACTCTCTTCAGTCTCAGTTTCAGAAGAGTGTGAAAAGAAGAGCTGCTCAGCACCAGCTGGTTCTAAAGCAGCAGCTGGATCTGAGCCACTGGCTGCTTCTGACACTCCCCAGTCCTCTCCATCACCTTCTGTTTCCATCTGTTCCATTGAGGTGCTGGCTACAGGTTCCGCCTCTCTCTTCTCCTCAGTTTGGATTTGATGAACCTGGGACCACTGAGCGCACTCTTCATCATGTTCCCACTTCACAGGGAACTCCTCCTCTTCCTCTTTAATGTGTGGGGGCTCTGGCTCCTCCTGGCCCAGACTGGGGCTCCACTCCTGCTGCTCACGGGAAAGCTCCTCTTTACAGACAGAGAGCTGCGGGAGCTCTGGAGGGAAAACTGAAAGAGACACAGAAAGACGAGTGAAACCTCAGTATTTGATTTTAATAATAAATGACATTTTCCCATGCTCGTTAACAAACTTCTTGCCACATGGAGGAAAGTTCCTGCTAATTTTAAAACTTCATTATTAACGATAAAGGAAAAAAAAAGATGGAAGCTGCTGGAGCTGTGGCAGAGAGAATGAAACGCGTTCACAAGCTTCATAACTACGGACAACAATCACAAAGACTTCTATGATGAGTGAGCCTCTTCCAGATACACCAGTAAACAGCCCTCTGAAGAAACAAACATGCGCCTGTGCACTGAGGAACTGGTGCCCTGGTAAACAGGATATGGGAGGGGCAAAATGGTAAACCCTTCCTCCCAAAATGTTTACACCCTTATTATGCGAAATTGACTAATGGGAAGGACCACGTGTCAAAAGGGGGAATGGTGAGTGAAATACAGAAGTATTGGGATATAACGGGAGAGGGATTTAAGAATTACTCAACAAATATTTGTAGAAAAAAATGTTTAATTTGTACTACTAACAACAACGGTTGCAGCAAACCAACAATGCCACCCGCAACACAGGTCCCAGGTGCACTGTTCAACCACCTGATGATGGACTTTGTCACCTTCAAACCATGCTAAGGTTAACAACATTGCCTAGCAGTGTTTACGTGTTTTCAAACTGGATAGAAGTATTCCCGACTGCCAAGGCCGATGCGGCAGCAGTAGCTAAGGCATGGATTACGGAGATCCTTCCTAGGAGGATGATTTCCCGGAAAATCTCCTCAGATAATGGCCCACATTCCTTAAATGGGGCCCTCAAACAATTAGCGGCTCACCTACATGTACATTCCAAAACACACTGTGCCTACCACCCTCAGAGCGGAGGAATGGTAGAATGCGTTAACGGTACGTTAAAAAAACAAACTTAGGCAATGGAGGACACAGGCATGGCCGTGGTGATGTGTCTACCATAAGTGCTAACCACTATGCGCAGCTGCACCCACCCCTCCACAGGATAATCGCCGTATGAGATCCTGCATGGCCAGCCTCTGAACACGGGCTTGGCCGCACCCACTGGTCCCCAAACAGAGGAAGGGGAGGAATAGATGATGTAATGACGACTTACTGTAGTAACCTTCTCACAGTGAATAGACAAATCCACCTACAGGCTAAAGCTGCCCTACCATCCCTTGTTATTTTTCATCTATATGTGCTGGTTAAAAGATAAATCAAAGGGGAAAATGTAATGGAAAATTATTGAAGCCGAGATGAGAGCTGAGTGGCTAGAATTTCCACCACAAAGGACATCCGTCCACACATCACACTGGCGCATGGCTGCGGCACAGCATGGCGTGCGTTATTATGCAAAGCAGCATCAGGGCTGAACGGAAGGATGTGGACCTGGGAGCCGCGAATCAATTAACATGATAAATAGGTGTTGGTTTGGAAAGATAGAACAAATGCAGGATCTAACTTAATGCCAAACCTAACCAAATAATCATATTATTCGGAAAGTCCTGTTTCTAAGCATTCTGGCGATTTTTTTGACGCGCACGCATTATAAAAATCACACAGAGGTAGAGAGATTTATAAACCAAAGTCTTTTTTTTTTTAACCTGCGATCACGCCCGCGCGATTATCGACCTGAGAGGGTTAACGTTGAGGGTGAGAAAGTGTTCACAACACCACTGAACAAAGCTCTGGATGATGAAGTTCACTATCAGAGTTGCTGTATTGTGGTGTGCCCCAAGGTTTAGTTCTTAGTCCCACTCTGTTCACCTTGTAAATGCTTCCCCTTGGACAGTTGATAAGGCACTATCAAGGTATCCCCTATCACTGCTATCAGAATCAGAAATAAAGTACAAATAGATCCCAGGGGGAAATTACTAAGGAATTACTATGCAGATGATATCAAATTATACATCTTTTAAACCCCAAAATATAGCTTCATTGTCAGTATTAAATAACTGCCTAAATGTGATTAAAAAACTGGATGGCAGAATTTTTCTTACAGCTCAATGCAGACAAAACAGCTATCCTTATGGCTGCCCCTCCTAGTCTTGTACCTTAAAATAGGGATGGTTTTGGGTCACTATGGACCAGGCTGACTCTGAACCAACATGTCAAGTTTTTAAACTCCCTCTTGTTTTTCCAGGTGAGAAACGAAAGCTCAGGCCCATTATGTCTCAAGCGGAGGAAAATGTTAATTTTTTGCTTTTCTATCCTCCTGTCTTGACTTCAGCAAATGCCTTTTCACCTGCCTCAGGAAAAGGTCCTCTGATCAGGGTTTACTGGTTGTTCCACAACACGTAAAATTAGAGACCATGTTTTTGTGGTTGTGGCTCCTAAACCTCTAATTTTTGGGTTGAGATCCATGGACACTCAACACTTTTTAAAAAGCAGCTTTTAGGGGTCGCCACAGTGGATCATCTGCCTCCAGTACCTTATGTTCTGGGCATCTTCCTCCCTTACACCAACCACCTGCATGTCCTCCCTCACCACATCCATAAGCCTTCTTTGGCCTTCCTCCTTTCCTCTTGCCTGGCAACTCCATCCTGCTCCAAATGTAACTCATCTCTCCTACACACGTGTCCAAACCATCTCAATCTTGCCTTTCACATTTTCACCAAACTAGCCAAACTGAGCTGTTCCTCTAATGTACTCGTTCTTAATTCTGTCCATCCTAGTCACTCCCAATGAAAATCTCAACATCCTCAACTCTGCCACCTCCAGTTCAGCCACCTGCCTTTTTGTCAGTGCCACTGCCTTTAAACCGTACAACATGGCTGCTCTCACTACTGTCCTGTAGACCTTCCCCTTCACTCTTGCTGGAATCCTTTTCTCACACATCACTCCGGACACTCTTCTCCACCCACTCCACCCTGCCTGTGCTCTCTTCTTCACCTCTCTCCTGCACTCTCCGCTGCTTTGGATGGTCGACCCCAAGTAATTTAACTCATCCGCCTTCTCCACCTCCACTCCTTGCATTCTCAGCTTTTTGCCGCCCCCCCTCCCATTCAGGCACATGTATTCTGTCTTACTCCTGCTGACTTTCATTCCTCTTCTCTCTAATGCATGCCTCCACTTCTCCAGGATCTCCTCAACCTGCTCCCCATTCTTGCTACAGATCACAATGTCATCTGCGAACATCAGTCCACAGAGACTCCTGCCTGATTTAATCTGTTAACCTGTCGTATTGTTTATAGTGTGTACCTTGATATGCTCTTTATTTTCTGCAGTCCCCTTTTTGCTGCTGGAACAATGTAAATTTCCCTGTTGTGGGACTAATAAAGGTTAATCTTATCTTGTCCATCACCATTGCAAACAAGAAAGGGCTCAGAGCTGATCCTTGATGCAATCCCACCTCCACTTTGAATGCCTTGGTCACGCCTACTGTACACCTTACTACTGTTTTACTGCCCTCATACAGTACATGTATGAGGGCAGTACATCCCCTGTACCACTCTTACATATTTCTCTGCCACCCCCGACTACCTCATGCAATACCACACTTCCTCTCTCGGCACCCTATTATATGCTTTCTCTAAATCCACAAAGCCACAGTGCATCTCCCTCTGGCCTTCCCTGTACTTTTCCATCAGCATTCTTAAAGCAAACATTGCATCTGTAGTACTTGCTGCACTTCTTGATCCACTATCCCAACATCATCTACTCTTCTCTCCCTCTCATTTTCTTCTTTCATCAACTCCTCAAAGTACTCCTTCCACCTTGTCAACACACTCCTCAATAGTCAGCACATTCCCATCAATATCCTTCACCACCCTAACCTGCTGTACGTCCTTCTCAGCTTGGTCCCTTTGTCTTGCCAATTGGTACAAGTCCTTTTCTCCTTCCTTCCTGTCCAACCTCTCATCGTATGCCTTTTCTTTACCACTTCTCTCTTCGCCTTGCGCCGCATCAGCTTGTACTCCTGTCTGTCTTCATCAACCTCTTCTGCTCTATGCTCTCCTGTACCGTCTCCCTTACCACTTCTGCAGTTGTTTCCCAGTCATCTGGTAAATGTTCATTCCCACCGATTGCCTGCCTTACCTCTTCCCTAAATTGCATGCAACTCTCCTCAATTTTCAACTTCCACCATTTTATCTTTGGCTCTTTTTTCACTTGCCTTTGTGTAATTTGTGTATTTATATTTTATTTCTGTTTTTATTGTTTTATGTATGTATGTTTATCTCCCTCTGTGAAGCAATTTGTGACGTCCCTGCTCTTGAAAGGTGTTATACAAATCAAGTTACATATTTACCAGGTTCTAAAGCAGCAGCTGGATCTTCTGGATCTACTTCTGCTTCCATCTGTTCAGTTGAGGTGCTGGCTACAGGTTCTCCCTCTCTCTTCTCCTCAGTTTGCCACTGATGAAGCTGGGACCACTGAGCACGCTCTTCATCATGTTCCCTCTTCACAGGGAACTCCTCCTCTTCCTCTTTAATGTGTGGGGGCTCTGGCTCCTCCTGGCCCAGACTGGAGCTCCACTGCTGCTCAGGGGGAAGCTCCTCTTTAGAGACTGAGAGCTGCTGGAGCTCTGGAGGGAACACTGCCATACAGACACAGGGAGGAAAACTCAGTCACCTACACTTTAAGTGTAAAAAATGCTTCTTATGTTGATTTAAACATCCTTTACCTTGCTGAATGCAGATTGGCTGGATGTGTGATTGATTCCTGTGTTGTTGTTGCCCTATTGGATGTGTGTAAATGATGGGCGTAGTCAGGGTTTGTCCCTGCAGCTGCAAGACGAGCGGCGCTGCAGAGTGTGTGATCACGATGTAGGGAAGCACCGGCTGCAAGTACCAAGCACATACACTTTAATAACTTATAAATAACACCGCAAGTAGAGCTGTAGTTAAGACTTCAACAACTTTAAAGCTTCAATAATAAATTCTCCTTGCAATCTCTCACAAAAATTCTACAATATTTGAGAATGTATTTCATTTTTTTTCCCAGCTTTTTTTGCCTTAACTGGGGAGAGACAGTAAAATGACAGGGGGGAGGAGGTAGAGAGAGACAGGCAGCAAATGACCGCAGGCCAGATTGGAACATGGGTCGCTGCAGCCATTATATATGGTACGCGCACTTCTCTGGGTGAGTCCACGACGCACCAATTAAGAATAAATTTAAAGATAAAATTATGATATTCAACAATAGACTTTAATAATGAAACCTTATCAGTCTAATAGTGGTAGAGAGGGACAGGGAAAACATTCAGACTTCAGTCTAGCTTGTACAATGTCATATTACACCTATCAAAGCTAGACAATATTGATATTCTTTTTTGGCAGTCTGGCAAAATTGCAAAAATAAACTAGGACTGATAAAGTAGGACTGTATATTTAATGACTAAAGATGTATCTGATGATTTGATATGGTACAGAAAATTCTGAGTTTATTCTTATGAAGAATAATGAATTTGTGCCTTTTAGCTGCATGAGGACTTTGTACATTTCAATGAGATGTGGAGCTGTGTGATCAGGTCCAGGTGGTTTTAAATGTATTATTTTTGCAGGTTTACATTTCTATATTCCTAAAGATAAGGTTGCGTCAGTCTTCAGACAGGTTGGTGCGGTAGGGCACAGGCCTACACACATGAAGTCATTGTTCTTTTACTCACATTTTATTCTGGCATTATAAAATGAAATTCAAGGACCTACAAGTAATTTTCTAAGCACATTTTTCAAGGGACTCATGTGATCTTTATTAATTCAAATATAATCTTAGTCTCATCATCTAGTATTGATATTAGAGTATCTATTCACACACACACACTTTTATGAGGAGTGATCTGCTCTGCAGCAGCGGGAAGCGGAGTAAATTAAAAATATCTAGAGTTTTAATTGGCTTTGTTTGGAGAAAATATTGCACTGATCAAGCTTTGCTTAAGCTCTTCACTATTGAGGTGTGTTTAAATATTGTCATATGTTTTATATTTATAATTGATATTAAAATAAAAGTGACTTCTTGAGAAACAAGTCAGTCTCTCTCCCCGACGGAGCTGAGAATCGTGACACCCCTATTTCCAACCATGCTGGATTAAATCTTAATTTCCGTGGCATCTGTCGTAAAAAGTGACTCAAGATATATTTGATTGTGTTAAGATAAGAATAACAAAACCAGGGGAAACATCACAGGTTTCCAATGATCGATGTTTGAGGCTTCTGTCAAGGACCTTTCAAGCGCTTCAGCACAAAAGCATCTGATTTCAAGGTATTCCAGAACTTCAAATTCTGAGAAGGAAATTCAAGAACCTGAAGGACCTGGTGAGAACCCTGTGTTTACTAAAAAACAAACATTTCTCACCACTTGCGATGAAGCCATTTTGCCGCCATCCAGATTTTCCATGTCATTGTAAGTGATGTTGTCCTGCAAGTAAACACAGTTGAATCATCAAGCAGAACATGTGACACAGTAGTAACATACCATCAAACATCCAAACTTATTTTTACTTCTACATCATTTAGGGAAGCATTTCAAATGTGTTTGTTTTTCCTGGAAGACAACCACCAAAACACCCAATTAAGAGTACAATGATTAGGACAATAAGAGTTTAATACAGAAGAAAACTGTAGTAGTAGTCGTCGTATAGTTTGTTTGTAGTATATTGAAATACAAGACACTAATACAATAGTTATTGATGTCAGAAAATAAAAATAATCAATGAAATAAAAATTCACAAAGTGATTTGTTTTAGTTTAAAGTGCATTTGTTGGTCGGTCGTAAAGGCCGTATGTGTGTAACGCAGCTGGAGGAATAAAGAAGGAAAGTTAAAGGCAGAGAAGCAGCTGATATCCGGAATAGTCTGCGGTGTAAATACTACTAAATACATACTGTGGACAGTCACTTTACAATGTCAAATGTTCTGATGGACTACAATCGTTTGGGGCTAATGCTAACACTGGGCTAATGCTAACACTGGGCTAATGCTAACACTAGCCTAATGCTAAGCCGGGAACACTTAACTACAACAGCAGAAAGTCCCTTTACCTTGGATGATAATATTCCACCTCAGGGCCTTGAAGAGAAGGAAGCCTGGGAACCACAACACTCTACGAGCTCGTGTTTTATTTGCTCAGGCAGATGCGCCAGAGCAAGCACCGTCGCAGCATTTTTGGTAAACAACCAAGATGGCCGCCACTCCGTTGACATTACTAAACGGAGCGGACGGTATATTTCCTGCAAAAGAAGAACAAACAACTGCACTTAAAGCTTCTGTTGATAAGAAACATGTTTTTGCCGGACGTCGGACAGGATTCGGTAACAGCTCTACTGACCAACCGGCCCCGCTGCTCCCAAGATGTAAGCTTGTTGTTGTTCAACAAGCTTACATCTTTCATAATTGGCCGCGCGGACACGGATGTTGTGCTCCGACTCGGAGTTGGCGGATCGGGGCTAAACCTTCCCGGAGCCCTCGGCGTCTCTGGAGGCGCGGGCTCCCGGTGCAGGTCTATCCAGCTGCGACGTCCAACTAGCAGAACCATGAGCAGTACGGTTCAAACTGTGAGGAACGTCGAGCCCCCCGCTGCTGCGGACGCACCTTGATGACGTCGTCGCGCTGAGCCCTCGATCCCGGAAGCCCCTTTTAAATATCACTAATAACACCTTGAACCTTTAAATATCACTAATAACACCTTGAAGCTTTAAATATCACTAATAACACCTTGAACCTTTAAATATCACTAATAACACCTTGAAGCTTTAAATATCACTAATAACACCTTGAACCTTTAAATATCACTAATAACACCTTGAACCTTTAAATATCACTAATAACACCTTGAAGCTTTAAATATCACTAATAACACCTTGAAGCTTTAAATATCACTAATAACACCTTGAAGCTTTAAATATCACTAATAACACCTTGAACCTTTAAATATCACTAATAACACCTTGAAGCTTTAAATATCACTAATAACACCTTGAAGCTTTAAATATCACTAATAACACCTTGAAGCTTTAAATATCACTAATAACACCTTGAACCTTTAAATATCACTAATAGCACCTTGAACCTTTAAATATCACTAATAACACCTTGAAGCTTTAAATATCACTAATAACACCTTGAAGCTTTAAATATCACTAATAACACCTTGAACCTTTAAATATCACTAATAACACCTTGAAGCTTTAAATATCACTAATAGCACCTTGAACCTTTAAATATCACTAATAACACCTTGAAGCTTTAAATATCACTAATAACACCTTGAACCTTTAAATATCACTAATAACACCTTGAAGCTTTAAATATCACTAATAACACCTTGAACCTTTAAATATCACTAATAACACCTTGAAGCTTTAAATATCACTAATAACACCTTGAAGCTTTAAATATCACTAATAACACCTTGAAGCTTTAAATATCACTAATAACACCTTGAAGCTTTAAATATCACTAATACCACCTTGAAGCTTTAAATATCACTAATAACACCTTGAAGCTTTAAATATCACTAATAACACCTTGAACTTTAAATATCACTAATAACACCTTGAAGCTTTAAATATCACTAATAACACCTTGAAGCTTTAAATATCACTAATAACACCTTGAACCTTTAAATATCACTAATAACACCTTGAAGCTTTAAATATCACTAATAACACCTTGAACCTTTAAATATCACTAATAACACCTTGAAGCTTTAAATATCACTAATAACACCTTGAACCTTTAAATATCACTAATAACACCTTGAAGCTTTAAATATCACTAATAACACCTTGAAGCTTTAAATATCACTAATAACACCTTGAACCTTTAAATATCACTAATAACACCTTGAAGCTTTAAATATCACTAATAACACCTTGAAGCTTTAAATATCACTAATAACACCTTGAAGCTTTAAATATCACTAATAACACCTTGAACCTTTAAATATCACTAATAACACCTTGAACCTTTAAATATCACTAATAACACCTTGAAGCTTTAAATATCACTAATAACACCTTGAAGTTTTAAATATCACTAATAACACCTTGAACCTTTAAATATCACTAATAACACCTTGAAGCTTTAAATATCACTAATAACACCTTGAACCTTTAAATATCACTAATAACACCTTGAACCTTTAAATATCACTAATAACACCTTGAACCTTTAAATATCACTAATAACACCTTGAAGCTTTAAATATCACTAATAACACCTTGAACCTTTAAATATCACTAATAACACCTTGAAGCTTTAAATATCACTAATAACACCTTGAACCTTTAAATATCACTAATAACACCTTGAACCTTTAAATATCACTAATAACACCTTGAACCTTTAAATATCACTAATAACACCTTGAAGCTTTAAATATCACTAATAACACCTTGAACCTTTAAATATCACTAATAACACCTTGAAGCTTTAAATATCACTAATAACACCTTGAAGCTTTAAATATCACTAATAACACCTTGAAGCTTTAAATAACACTTTAAACCTTTAAAAAAGAGACCCTTCTCTGAGGCAGTATCTTAGAGACCTGTCCTGTCCTTTATAGTATTTTTCCTCTAATTTCTACCCATAAAGTGGTGTTCACAGGTTTTTTTAATTTTACTATTATGGTTTTTTTTTGTTATTTAATCAATCAATCAATCAACAAACAAATTAACAAATTAACCAACCAACTAACCAACCAACCAACCGATAAACCAATCAATCTACCAATCAAGCAAGTAATCGAGTAATCCATAAATAAATCAACAAATAAATCAACTAACCAATGAATCAACCAATCAATTAATCGACAAATCAATCAACAAATCAATCAGCTCACCAATCAATCTACATAAATTGATAAATCAACCAATCAATCAACGGATTAACCATTAAAATACTCAGACAGTCAATTTACTGACAAATTAACAAACAAATTAATCAACACATCAATCAACATATCAATTAACCAACCAATCAATCTATGAATAAATCAACCAATCAACCAACAAATTAATTTAGTGACCAATTAACCCATGAACCATCAATACAACAATCAACCAATCAACCAATGAGCCTATTAACCAATTATTCAATCAACCAGCCAATAAATTAATCAATAAATGAATGCATAAATTAATCAATGAATGAATGAATGAATGAATGTATTTATTTATTTATTCATTTATTCAAATACCATGAACAATAAATCACAGAGCTTTTCGAAAATATCAACAATGAACCACAAGTCTTCCGAAAATATTAGCAATAAACTACAACGCTTTAAAAAAAATATCAGCAATATCCCATAAAGCTTCTGAAATGACTCGCTGGGGGTTACACTTCAATGAAATATTGAATAGACCATCGCCCACAACAGAAGCTGATATCCAGTATGCACACAATGATCTGGACATTAGCGTTGAACCAACAAGTAAAAAATAAATTGTTACACCCATTAGGTCTGTCAAAAATGGAAAAGCCCCTGGCCAAGATAACCTAAATGCAGAGTTGTAGTTCCTTCCCGGAACTTGCTGCTAAAGTTATTTTACATTACATTACATTGGATTTAGCAGACGCTTTTATCCAAAGCGACTTACAATTATTCAAACACCGACGGACGCAGCCATCAGGAGCAATTAGGGGTTAGGTGTCTTGCTCAAGGACACTACAGCATGCTAGCAGGAGGAGCCTGGGATCGAACCAGCAACCTTTAGATTACTAGACGACCAGCTCTACCATCCCCATCTTGAGCCACTTTTCACATTATTCTGGGAGAAGAAAGAAATACCTGATGACTGGTCAGAAGGAGTCATCATTAGGATACCAAAGGAGGGCAACCTAAGAGATTGCAACAATTGGTGTGGGATAACTCCCCTATCATTACCAAGTAAGATCATGACAAAGCTTATCATACAACGAATCTCAGATGCAGCAGATGAACAGCTTAGAAATGAACAGGCAGGATTTCGTAGAGGGAGGGGATGCATCGACCAGATATTTGCCCTTCGTAACATAATGGAACAGTGCACAGAATGGCAGAGACAGATCTCGAAAGAAGAAACAGTCTTTATTTATCACGCAACACACCACACTACAACACATGCTTGCACACACACACACACACGCACATGCTTTGATGGTGGCCGGTGAAATGGATTCTCTGCTTTTGACCCATCCTGGCTTGTCCTTCCTCCGGGGGCACAGTCAGGAGCAGTGGGCAGCGTACGTGGACGCGCCCGGGGACCAGGTGATAAGTGTCCATCGCTGGTCAGACAATGATGGGTGCATGTTTTTGGTGGGGGTCCTTACTGACGTGAGGTGGAGGAATCGACATGTGAGCACGGGGAGAACATGCAAACTCCACACAGAAAGGCTCCTATTTGGGAGATAACCCGCCGGAGCACGGTGCCAACAGCGCCCCAGGCGGGAATCGAACCCAAGACCTTCTTGCTGTGAGGCAGCAGTGCAATGCACTGCGCCACCGTGCCACCGATCTACAGATCTACAGATCTACATCAACTTTGTAGATTTCGAGAAGTCTTTCGACAGCCTCCACCAAGACAGCCTCTGGGACATCTTAAGAATGTATGGGATCTCACAGCACATAGTGGACCTCATTAAGAACTTCTATGCTAACCTCACTTGTAGAGTTGGAAACGGTAGCCTTGAATTCCAGGTGAAGACGGGAGTAAGACAAGGGTGTGTGATGTCAGCGCTACTCTTCAACATCGCTATAAACTAGGTGATGCATCGGACAACAGAAGACCAAACGAGAGGCATACGATGGACCCTCTTCTCAGCATTAGAAGACCTTGATTTTGCTGATGACTTAGCTCTGGTCTCCCACACTCACAAACACATGTAAGAGAAAACATCACGTCTCAGTGACTTTGCACAACAAATCGGCCTGAAGATTAACCAGATGAAAACTGAAGTTAAGACAGTAAACATCCCAAACCCCTTACCAATCCAAATAGATGGAAAAGACCTTCCGCCAACAGAGGAGTTCACCCATCTTGGAACATGAGACATGATGCGGGAGCACACAGTGATATCAAGAACCGAATAAACAAGGCTAGGAATGCATTCAGAATTGTAGTGTGGTCTGTCATGTGACAATTAAAGATTAAAGACTCTAAAAAATGGTCAACAACGTATGGTGGTCTCAGCAATACAGCACCAAGACCAAACTCAAACGACATCAGAGCTATGTCCTTTCCTCCCTCCTGTATGGCTTGGAATGTTGGAGAATGACAGCGAGTGACATCAAACAGCTGTCGGTCTTCCACACAAAAAATCGGAGAAGAATCTGTAGGATGTTTTGGCCCAAGACAATAACTAACCAAGACCTACTTAATAGATGCCAGCAAGACAGCATGGATAATATCATTGCAAGACGGCGCTGGATCTGGATTGGGCATGTGATGAGGAGGGATTCAAACAGCATCCCAAAAGTAGCCCTACTACCTGGCGTTGGACGGTCAAAGACTAAATGAGAGCTATGAACTTGACCTGGGGAAGTGTCCAGAAAACAGCCCAAAACAGACAGGAGTGGATAACCTTCATTGCTGCCCTACATGTAAGAAGGCATAAAGGGCAGTAAGTAAGTAAGTAAATACTTCTGAAATTAGCTGCAAAAAACCACAAGGCTTCCAAAAATATCAGCAAAAAACTATAAAGCTTTTTTTTTTTTATATCAGCAATAAGCCATAAAGCTTCCGAAAATATCAGCAGCAAACTACAGAGCTTTCAGCAATATCATCAACAATTTAGCATACCAAAAAAGCTTTCAAAAATCTTATTAGCAACTTATTAATAAATCTCAAAGCCTTTAAAAACCTTTATTCAGTAGTGTGGTATATTACAAAAGCTTTCGAAAACATATCAGCAATATTATATCACAGAGCTTTCAGAAATATCATCAGCACTTCAGCATAGCAAAAACATTTTCAAAAACATTATTAGCAATTTATTAATAAACCACAACCCTTCAAAAACCTTTATCAGCAGTCTGGTATATTGCAAAAGCGTTCAAAGGTGTTATTAGCAATTTTAGTAAATGACAAAGCTCTTGAAAACATTATCAGTAATTTATCCAACTACAACAATTTCAAAAATGTTATCAGCAATTTAGCAAACTACCAGGCTTTCAAAAAGTTTTATTTGCAATTTAGTAAAACACAGAGAGTTATGATTAATGCATGCACATTCATCCAGGGCTTCCTCTCTCTTTTTCTTATGTATACCATGGTTTGTAAATTTGGAGAGACACTTTACTTACTGCTTAACGTTAGGATTGGGTGAGAGAGAGAGATTTTTTTGATTTTTAAAACATCTTTGTATCAACATTTTCTCTGGTTCACAGTTGAAGACACTAAAAAGCAACAATTTGTTCAATAAAAAAGCCCTAAACATTAAAAAGAGACTGGAAACACAGCTTTGGTTCCCCTATTAAAAAGTTTAACAGTTGCCATTTCTCTGCGTTGGTTTTGTCATAAAAGATAACAGACAAAAATAAAAGCATTTATTGACCACTCTTCTTTAAAGAGATTAAAACTTTCTTTTAAAACACTAAAAACTCTAAGTCTGTCGCACTCTGAAACAATGAAAAATCAACTCTGGCAGTTTACAAAACGGATATTCATCTTTGACAGTGGGATTAAAAACAGAAACAAAACTATTGCCTGCTATGGCTCCATGTAGGACTCTCCATTGGAGATCCCCTGTCCTTTTCTCGGAGGGTGCTTTGGAAAAGCTCCTCCAACACGGCTCCTACTGTCCCGCCATCTGGAGAAGAAAGAAAGAAGAAACAGTCTTTAATGGAGCCGTACCCTCCAGAGTCTCCTCGTGTATCCAGTCTTTTCCTGTTTAAAACCACTAGACACTTTTTATAAAAAGCTTTCCCACTGGCTGTGTGCAGGTCCAGTTTTGTCCTAAGTGCCTTGTGCAGTAGTTTCCTAGAGGACCCCTCCAGGTTGGGAGTCAGAGTTATCTCCGGGAAGGGATCCTCCGGGTTCGGCTCCTCCACCCTTCTCCGTACTCCTTCAGCAAGGCCAGTTCCTCCTCCGTAAGTCTATTCCTCCACCTCTTGAGCACCAGGTGTATGAACCTTGTGGACCTCACCCCCAGCTGCTCAGCCATGGCCTCGCCATCCTGCAGGTCGCTCCCCGCCGCCGCCACCACCTGCTTCAGGGTCAGGACCCCTGGCTCCCTCAGGACACTCCTCAGTCCTGGAGTGGCCTCGTCCTGCACGTCCAGCCTGGCTCCTCCGATCACCGGTTCCTCCAGGAGCCAGTGGAGGGAATCTGCAGCTTCCTTTTTCCTTTTTTTTTAAAAACACTCCAGGCTTTAAAAAGTTCATGATAAAAACGGGGTGAGCCCAATGTTTTTAAAAGACTTGTGTCCAATAAAAACAACGAGCTGTCAAGTCCCATTTTTCCAGTCCTTTTTAAGATCAAGCTTGCCATGTCCTTCCAAACATTAAAATATCCTGTTAAAAACGTTTGTAAAAACTGCAATCTAAAAGTCGCCACTCTGCTTTTAATGTCCACCACACCGTGCCCCCCTTCCTCTTTTGGCAACAAAACATTCTCCTTTCTTATCCAGTGGAAGTTCCCCCCCTAAAAAAAGTCCATTCACTTAGTGTGTATTTTTCTTATCAATAGGTCTGGTGGTTGGACACAGGCCACTCTGTGCCACAGCGGTGAGGCCATCAGGTTATTAATTATCAGTGTTCTGACCCTGAAGGACAGTTGTGGCAGTGCCCACTTCCATTTCTTTAGTTTGCCCTGTATTCTTCCTAAAAGCCCTTCCAAATTCTTCCCCATCATACTTTCATTCCCTAAAAACACTCCTAAATATTGAAAACCCTCTCTTCTCCACTGTAAGCCTCCCGGTAGTTTTAAAAGCCCCCCCCCCCCCCCCCCCCCCATCTGCCCACAGCCAACACTTCACTTTTGTCCCAGTTGACTTTTGCTGCTGATATCAGCCCAAAATCCTCAACGATCCCCTCCAGTTGGTTGATTTCATCCTGCTTTTTAAAACAATGACATCGTCTGCATAGGCTGATAAAATGTGGTTTCTTTTAAGACCGTTTAAGAACACACCCTCAATGTTTGTCCTTAATTTGCACAACAATGCTTCGATTGCCAGAGAGTACAGCATCCCTGAGAGGGAGCAGCCCTGTCTCACCCCCCTACACAATTTAAAAGGGCCGCTCAGTCCTCTATTGATCTTTAGTACACTCTCAATGTCCTGGTACAAAACCTGGATCATAGCTATCAGACCTGGGCTGAGGCCGAAAGCCTCCAGAGTTTTCCAGAGGTAAAGGTGCTAGATCCAGTCAAAAGCCTTTTCCTGGTCAAACGAAATGAGCCCAGTGTCAATGCCCAAAGAACTAGAGATGTCCAAAATAGCCCGAATTAAGGACACATTGTCCAGAATAGACCTACCAGGCACACAGTACTTTTGGTCCTGATGGACTACCAGGTGCATCACCTCCCTCAGCCTGTTGGCCAGTGCCCTCGACAGGATCTTATAGTCCGTGCACAGAAGGGACACAGGACGCTAGTTCCTGATCTCCTGCAAGTCTCCTTTCTTTGGTAGGAGAGTGATTACTGCTCTCCTGCACCTGACTTGCAATAGTTTGTCTATAGAACCTTCATTAAAAACCATTAAAAGATCCTCCCATAAGTCCTCCCAGAACTCTTTATAAAATTCCACAGGAATCCCGCCCATGCAAGGGCCTTACCCCCCCTTCATGCTCTGCATGGGTGCGGAAAGATCCTGCAGGGTCAGAGGTTCCTCCAGCCACGCACTGATGTCTTCTGGGACCCTAGGCAGATTCCCACAAAAGGAGTAAAACAGTTATTTTTGTTCTTTGTACTCACTTTTGTACAGTTCTGCGTAAAAGCGCACGGCTCGTCTCCAGAACTCCTCCGACCTCTTGAGTTCTTGTCCTGTGTCAGATCTCAGGGCGTGTATGAACCTGCTCTGCCCGTTCCTCTTCTCCAGGCTGAAAAATAACTTAGATGGTGCGTCCATCAGCGCTGCGCTCTGGAAGCGAGAGCGGACCAGAGCCCCCTGCGCCTTGGTGCATGGTAGGTCTATGAGATCAGCTCTTTTAGACTTGAGATCCTTAATATGATCTCAATTTCCAGTGGATTCCACTACACTCTGTAACTCCACAATGTCAGTCTCCAGATCCTTCATAGATCTGGTGATGTCCCGTGTGACATTGAGAGTGTACTGTTGTCAGAGCTGCCTTATCTCCTTCTTCCCATAGTCCCACCACAGTCTTAAGGAATTAAAATCCTGCTTCCTTTTTTTAAAACCTTCCCAAAAATTTGAGTCACATAATAGAGTGGTGTTAAAATGCCAATATGCACTTTTAGGCTTTACATTGGCGATAAAAACACGGCAAACAACCAGAGTGATCAGTTAAACCAACAGGCATCATTTTACATTCCTTAAAAATGTTAAAATGGTGCTTAAAACAGTAAAACCGGTCCAGTCCAGCCAAAGATAATAAAGTGGCTCTGCAGTGCGCCCAGGTATACTGTCTTCTATCACCGTTGGTTCTCCTCCACACGTCTGTCAACTCATTCTCATTTCAGAGCTGCCTCATTGCGTTCTGTGATGCTCTGTGAGGCTCACAGTGGTTCCTGTCTAAAAGATCATTCTCTGTGCAGTTAAAATCTCCTCCTAAAAACAAAAACTCCTCAGTGCCTAAAACACTATTTAAAACCTGTAAAAAAGTAACTGTGTGGTCCTGTGGTGGGAGTGTACACGTTTATAAAAACAAATTTATAGTGTTCAAAAATCTCATCACCACCATCAGTCTGCCCTCCTCCACCTCCTCCACCTCAAAGGATGCTGGGGCAAAGCTCTTAGAAAAGAGAAGAGCCACGCCCCCGTTGGTGGTGCTCTTGTGGCTAAGCACCACCCCACCATCCCCACTCCCTCTTCCAGTCAGCCTCATTGACAGAGTCTCTCTGAGTCTCCTGCACCAACAACACATCCAGCCTCTTCTGCTTCATCAGCTCGTACAGCAGAGACCTCTTAGCTGCGTCTCTCGCCCCGTTCGCATTCAGCGTGCTGACGTTAAAGTGACTCATTGCAACGGAAAGAAGAATCAGCCAGGACAGCAGCACTGACTTACACCTCATCATCATCTTCCTCATTGTTCATCTCTTTCCTGATTTTCGTTAGATCTTCTTAAAGCCTGTACACTTCCTGGTCAGTAAAACCTCCTCTCCCCTTACTCCTCATCTGTTGCTGAGAAGCATTTGCCAACAGCTCCTTGTCTGAGGAGTAGTCCTCCACCTTTATCCCTTTTATGTTCTTAGTTCTGTGTAGGAACACTTTTATTTTCCCCACACTGTAACTTTTTTTGCCCTTTTTCTTTTTGAGGGCTAGAAAAACCTGCCCGTCACTATCTGCAGCAGAGTCTTCCTCCATCCAGGACTCAGACTCTGAGCCTCCCTGCTCCAGGGTTTGTCTTGCCTTCCCCTGGCTTGCTGTCCCTCTCTTCGCCTGAGAGTCTCCTCCAATCATATTTGATTTTCTTTTAAGATGAGGAACTCTAAAACGATCGTCCTCATCTCCCATTTCAAAATCATTGCCTTCCAATGCTTCTTTCTCCCCAGCTCTGTTGCCTGCACTCTTCATTTTGTTCTGCAGCTTTCTTTCCTTCACCTGTCCCCTCTTGTCCCCCCACACTCACCTGCCTATCTTCTAGACCCTCACCCTTCTCCTCCTGTCCTCCCACCTTTACCTGCCTGCTTTCCAGACCTTTTCCCCCCTTTTTTTGACCTTCGCCTGTCCCCTCCTGTACTCCCTTGGTCACCTGTTTTTCCTTTTTCTGCCCCTCACCTGTCTCCTCCTGTGCCCCCACCTTCACCTGTTTTTCCCCTTTTTGACCCTCACCTGTCCCCTCCTGGGCCCCCACCTTGACCTGTTTTTCCCCTTTTTGGCCCTCACCTGTCTCCTCCTGTGCCCTCACCTTCACTTGTTTTTCCCCTTTTTGACCCTCACCTGTCCCCTCCTGGGCCCCCACCTTGACCTGTTTTCCCCTTTTTGGCCCTCACCTGTCTCCTCCTGTGCCCCCACCTTCACTTGTTTTTCCCCTTTTTGCCCCTCACCTGTCTTGTTGTTTGATTTCTTTCCTGGACATGCCCTGACCTGATGTCCCTCCCCACCACACCCAAAGCACTTGGTGTTGTCAGAGTTGACAACAACCACCTAATCAAATTCACCCGCCCTGATTTTAGAGGCGGCGCCGCAGCCCTGTTGTTCAGGATCATCAGGACGTGTCTCCTGTGAGACACCACATGCTTCAGCAGTGGCGACTTACATCCTGACGGGACTTTTTTAACTGGCGACACCACCTTCTCGTGCCTCAAAAGTTCCCTGGTTAAAGTTTCGTCCTTGATAAAAGGTGGAACATTCGCCAAATTTACCCTTTTCGCCATTGTTGAGAGAGGCAGAACGGGAACAAACATTTTGTTCACCGTGAAGCCGCTCGTCACCATCGCGTTCACTCTTTCCACACCATCCAGAAAAATTAGCACATACTGCGGACATGATGCTGCTGTAGCCGACAGCCTGTCCCACTACCAGGCTGCAGTCCTCCCCCGAAACGGAGGAAGACGCGGGCAACTTAATGCCGTGCTTCCTCGTTAGGCTGGTGGGGTCCGACATGGCTGCAGACCTGCACCACCACCACCACCACCACCACCCACCCACTGTGCACACACTACAACCAGTAGAAACAACACCTGTCACCAACAAATAATTCTAAACATACAATTTGATAGAGGGGTTAGAGAGAGAAATCACTCACGCCGACAAATGCTCACACGCTCCACTCACTCACGCCTCCAAAAATTTAGAGAGAGAGAAATAGCGAGAGAGGGAGGGTTAACCACTTCCAGTCTCATGGCCACATTGTAATCTGTGGGGATCTCAATGCCAGGCCAGGACGAGAAGCTGACACACTCAGCACACATGGAGACAAACCCAGGTGGTGGAAACATCCCCTCTACGCAATGCACCCCCAGACACAACTATGACAAAGCAACAAACAAACGTGGATCACAGCTCCAACAGCTCTGGCATCTGCTGAGCCTGTACATGGTCAATGGTAAACTTTGAGGGGACTCTTACGGTAGGTACACCTACAGCTCATCTCTGGAGAGCAGTACAGTAGATTACTTCCTCACTGACCCCAGCCTGGTGTCTCTCAGAGCGTTCACCGTCAGCCCACTAACACCCATGTTTAACCACAGCAAAACCACAGTCTACTTGAAAAGATCAACATGCAACCATGAAGTACCAAAGCCAACCAAATTACATCGTATTAAAAAAGCTAGAAATGGAAGGAAGATAGCTACGAAAACGCTATTCGGCAAACTAAAAGTCCAGTCACTCCTAGACCAGTTTCTGGAAACAGCCTTTCAATACAACAGTGAAGATGTAGACAGGGCAGTAGAAAAACTTGATGATATATTTGACCTTTCATCCTCCTTATCAAGCCTAAAGGCATCAAATAGAAACACCAACAAAAATAACAAAGACAAATGGTTTGACAATGAATGAAGAAACTAAGAAAGCAATTAAGGAACCTACATGTTTGAAAGCAGTTACATGCTATTGAAGAATCCATAAAAACAAACTACTTCTGGGACAACTGAAACACTCTAACCAAACAAAAACATGAGGACCTACGCATCCAAGATGGAGGTGTATGGGTAAACCACTTCTCCAATCTCTTTGGTCCAATAGAGGAAGAATAAACAGCAACAGCACATACAAGATAAACTACAATGTTTAGAGTCAACCATAAAAGACTATCAGAACCCACTCGACTCCCCAATTACACTAAAAGAAATACAGGACAAATTAAAATCATTGGAAACCAAGCAGGCCTGTGGTGTTGATGGTATCCTAAATTAAATGATCAAATTCACAGACCTCAAATTCCAATTGGCTATATTAAAACTTTTTAACATTGTCCTCAGCTAGGGGATCTTCCCCCATATTTGGAACAAAGGACTGATAACACGGCTACACAAAAGCAGAGATATATGCGTCAACAGCAACCTCGGGAAAATCCTCTGTATGATCATGAACCAGAGAATGCTACAACTCCTGACTGAAAATAATGTCCTGAGCAAATCCCAAATTGGCTTCTTACCAAATAATCCCACAACAGATCATATCTTCACCCTCAGTACCCTATTGACAACCAATTGAACAAAAACAAATGCAAAATATTCTCCTGCTCTGTTGACTTCAAAAAAGCCTTTGATTCTATCTGGCACACAGGTCTGCTGTATAAACTTTCAGAACTCCATGAACACAAACAACAAGTGAGCTGTCAAGATCTGGCAAAAAACACACAGACTTCTTTCCTCAAAGCTGGGGGCTTCAGACAAAGATTTAGCTTGAGCCCAACCCTCTTCAACATCTTCATCAATGAACTGGGGAGGGCTTTAGAGCAGTCTGCAGCGCCTGGTATCAGCCTAGCAGACACAAGTCAAACGCCTACTGTTTGCAGATGACCTGGGGCTCCTGTCCCTGACAAAGAAGCTAACAACAGCAGCTTGATCTTCTGCACCAATTCTCTCAGGCCTGAGCTCTGACAGTCAATTTGACCAAGACAAAAATCATGATATTCCAAAAAAAAGGGCCGGCGTCCAAAACCACACACTTCAATTCTTTGTAGATACTGTTGCTCTAGAACAGGGGTGTCCAAACTTTTTTCACTGAGGGCCACACTGTCATGAACCCTCAATGAGACCCAGCATTCTTTGGTCTACTCATTTAAGTTAATCTAGTTTTGCCTTTAGCCTTGTCAGTAACTCTGTCATTTCAGATCCGGCTTCTCCCCTTTGCTCAACGCCACCTAGGTTTCCCGCTCCTTCCCTCACCTGCAGCTAATCTCCTCATCAGTCACCCAGTACTTATACTGGTCCACCTCCTCTGTTCTGTGCCAGATTGTTTTTGCTTAGGCTGAGCTCGCCAGTGTACCAGCTAGTGATCCTGCTAATACCTTGTTGATTCCCTGGTTATTTGATCCTCTGTCTGTCTTACAGATTCTGATTCTCTACCTGTTCCTTGCCTGACTTGTTTGTCTCTCTGACGGATATCCTGGCTTTCCTGACCCTGGACTGTTTGTTCTCATAAACCCCTGCTTTGTGAACTTTCACCCGCTCCCCTGCGTTGTGCTCTTGGGTCCGCCTCTAGTCTGAGTCAGTGAGCCTAACACACATACAAAAAAATATATGAAGGACTGGGCCACTCACTCAAGGTGAGGTATATCGCCTCACCTCTAGTGTATTAAAGTTAGCAAAATCAATCAAATGTAGGTCAATTATGCTTGATAATTGAATATGCTTAAAGAAAAACTCACCTATAATGGGAACAGTGTTGCACTCAGTGGGAGCAGTGATGCTGCACTTTGGACTGAAGGGTGGCTGGCAGGTAAGGAGTAAGTTTTGTGGTTGAGATCCAAAGGACATCACAGAGATGGCTGTCGGTCACTTTGGTTCTCAATCTGCTTTTGTTCAGAGTTAATAGAGATGTTTGCTCACATATGTACGTTGAGCCAAACAGACTCATTCTTTTTGCGTGGTGTCTTATCAGAGGGAACCTGGCCTTTTCCAAGCTCTGATGGAAGTCGGGTAGGGAGAGAAACTGAACCTTACGCTTCTTCTGCATCCACCAGGAAGGGAGCCGAGAACAGTTTGATATTTTTCTCAATAATAGAAAAATCTTGGAAGAGCTGACTGAATTCTGATGTGACCACAGACACTGTAACAATATGTCACATCATATCTAAATCTATGTAATCACATAATCTTATATGCACACACTTAATGAAGAACACAAGCTCATATAACCCCAGTCACATATCTTTATTTTCAGCACACAGTGTCAAGTTCCACAGACATCCCAGCCTGGGGTCTAGACGCAGCTATCAGTGTTTAGGCCTCACTGCGACACAGCTGCGGAGAGCAGGAATAACATCCACTCCTTCGCCCATCACAGAGTTCACCTTATCACCTAACACATATGAATCTGTGACGCCAAACTGACCATATATTGTTTCTGACTTCCCAAAATAAAATGTTCGACTCAGAGAGCTGCTCAAGAGCACATCTCTGATCCGACCCTTGTACAAGTAAAACCAGTGTCTGTCTGCCTCCTTATTTAAAACAACCGATTGACAAACTGCAGATTAAAGTGACCCTTTAATTTCTGTTAAACCTTCAGCCTTTCCCCTATTTAGCAGAAAGCTTGGCCTTTGGAAAAGCAAATCTGATTTTGGACAGCGTGGGGAAGTGTGCAACATTGAAGTTGCATAGTTGTGTCTCAAATGAATAATTTCATTTAATAATTTAATTTATTAAGTATTCAAACCTTTTCCTAAAATTTTGGAAAATTATTTAATTTAAATTTGCCAATATTGTTACGAGAATGTATATTTTCTTAAGGGAACATTTAATAATCTGTGTACTATCAGGATGGACAGATTGATAAAACAATGGCTGAGAACACACACCCAGCCCCCTTGATAATCACTAATAAGAATAATCATTGTCGCCAGATTGTTGGAGAATTTCTCCTGCGCGGTCGGTGAGGTTAATCTGCCCACTACAGGAAAACAAAACTGAGAGTATTAAAGATATTTAGTCTAGTCTCTACGGAATGAAGAGAAATGGGGATGGTAGCTCAGGAGGTAGAGCTGGTGGTCTAGTGATCTAAAGGTTGCTGGTTGGATCCCAGGCTCCTCCTGCTAGCACGCTGTAGTGTCCTTGAGCAAGACACTTAACCCCTATTTGCTCCTGATGGCTGCGTCCGTCAGTGTTTGAACAATTGTAAGTCGCTTTGGATAAAAGCGTCTGATCAATGACTAAATGTAAATGTAGAAAGATACAGTCATGCTTCAAAGAAGTGTTCTGATCAGTCTACCCCTACTACTGACAAAGAGGGCTTTATACCGAAGAGAGGTTGTGTGTCATTTACAAGACTGTGCCCCTGAATCATATCCCCGGGTGTTACCCTCAAACAGTGATTTAACAGTTAACTTTCCGGTCACAGACTATGCCATAAAACAAACACACAATGCTCATTCATCCCCCCTTGGGTTATCCTTATCTACACACAAGGTTGAGTGAGGATGGAATGTGATCTGGTTTTTCCATACTACAATTGACATTTGTTTAAGAGTCTTTTCATATAAACTCTGATTAATTAAAACCCAGAGGCAATATGTTTTAAAAGCTACGTAACATACAAAAAGCTTTTGTCCTATATAAAACAATTTAAATAGTTGACCGTGTGCATTTTTTTCTCACATACTTCTTCAGGGGCCTGAAACACCTCTTTCCAAAATGTTAATCTCAATTTAGGGCATGTGGGTACAGTTGTATGCGTACGTGGGTATGATTGCCATCTTGTGTGCCACAATTTCTGTGGGTTGGGCCCATTTTAAACCAAACCATCCCATCCCCACACCACAATATGTTACTAGTTTCCCATCTTTAGTGTAATATTCAAATTCATGGCGAAAAATATTCGATGAGAATGACATAACTTTCTTTACCCCATTCCCTTTTTGTAATGTTACCATTAACTCTTCATTTGGAGTGGGCTCCCATTCTTTACGTTCTGTTTAAAAGTTTCTTAATATTAAATATCTGAAAAAAATTCCCCTCTTAACTGTTCAAATTATTTAAGGCTCCCACCCCGATGGAGTTGGCGTAGATTAGTGAGTCACTGTTCTGACCATTTTTTAAAACCTCCATATATACGGGAGGGTGCAAAATCATTTATAAAAATCCTAAATCCTGGTTAGTCCTGAAATTGCTTTAGACAATCCAAATGATGTTTAATTTCCCTCCAAATGTTTAGTGTAACTCTAGTCTATTCACCCATCTGAGTTTCTCTCAATGGGACGTCTAGAAAAGGAAAGGTGTGTAGGGGCCTCACACATAAGCTTTCCTCGATGTAAGAGCCAGCATGTACATGAAAAACCATGAATCTATATTGTTAAAGGTTTTGATTGAGCAGCCCAAAAAGAGTATTCTCAGATCACGATCACATTCTTATATATACAAAGAAGTGGGCGCCGTTTCGTAACAACACCCCTAGTTTCATCCCTCATACAATAATACATGTGTACTGGGCAGTTACAGTTCACAATGTCATCAGGCAAGATAACTATATAAGAGCAGGCATGCACAGCTGGCAGTGGATTTTCACTACTTTTCACTACCCTTTGTTAGAGGACCAGAGAAACACCGTCTGAAGTAGATAAGCAGCAACATGGAAAAGAAAGGAGTATTCTGGAGGTCTGAAAAGGTATGCACTGGACTTTACTTTAGCAAACAAAAGTACCGGGGTGTGTGCAAGCATCCTTGTCTTATCTCTACACCCAAACTGGAGAAGGGAATGTGTGGTGCGAGCTTCACAAGCTGGAGAACAAGATACAGAAATAACTCCAAGGGTAGCTTGTTAAAGCCTACTTATTTTTGGTACAAGCCGTGTTTCGTTAAAGCCTGTGTGAAGTTAATTTGTTTCAATGTACCGGTAGGCACCTGCAGCTTATAGACGTGCGGCTTATTTATGTTCAAAATAAATATTTTTTTAAAATTCAGTGGGTGCGGCTTATATTCAGGTGCACTTAATAGTCAGGAACGGTATATGAAGAAAGCATAAATTATAGCATTTTTCTATCATACTCGAGATACACCGATCCACTGTTTTTCAGTTCCATTCCGATTCCTATGTCAGAGCTCTTTTTTCTTCTTTTTCTTGTTGTTGTTGGTATTAGGCGTAAGGTTACATGAGGCTGTAGTGAACCATGCAGCACGTCTTATTAAAAGAACATAAACTATACTAAAAATATACATAAATCCAATAATTATAAATGTATTTCAAAGCAATTTATTTGAACTGTATGTTAAGTAGGCTTCATATTTTACTTTCAGATACAAACAGGTGAAGGTTTTCAAAGTGAATATTTGAAAAAGAAGCAAAAGAAAAAAAGATCCAAGAACCTTTTTCCTGCTCCACGTACATTATAAACCCTTGAATATAAAAACGATTGATGGGAATCGGTTGAGAAATGTATTTTTTTTATCCAGATTAACTGCAGCTCCCCTGTTTACTTGGATTTACAGGACAGTCTTGCTTGTTGCAATATGGCGGCGTCATTGACATAGGATTATTTTGGTTTTAACCCTGACGCAACTGGCAAGCCGAAGGACGTATCTGTGTAATTTTTAATCCTCAAGTGTTTCGTTTCAGTGTCGCTGCACGAACAGAACTACAACTCCTAGTAGCTCTATGGTGGCGCATAGTATATACGTCAGAATCATGACGCCTAATTTTGAGAACCAACACAGCTAAATGGCTGCTTTAATCAGTGACTTTACCCCAACTCCAACTGCCAGTTCCTATTCCACATTACAGATTCATTATTTTCTGAGTTGAATTCCATCCCATTGGCTTGAATTGGATCCATCCCATCTCTACAGTATATATCATATTTGTAGGTACCTACAATACTATGTAGCTGCAGAAATCAAGATTGTAACATATTGCGATAATATTTGAAAAAACAAATTACATAAAATTGAGTAAAACTCTTTTTTGGTGTGCCTCACACTTTGGTGGTCCTTGAAAATAATAAACACATCCAATACTGTAAATCTGCCGCTTCTTAAAAGCAAAATCCAATGAATTTGTGCTACATTTAAGAGCTGGTTGTGGCCACTTAAGTAAAGCTGCAAACTCCATATACAGTGAGATTTCAATGATGAGGCTACCTGACATGAAGATGTTATTCTGGGAAACTAAATGGGTCTATTCTCTGGAGAACCCAGCTCCTTCATCAATCGGACACTTCTCCAGCATGAATACACTGATGTTTCTTGAGAGATCCTGATCCCCTAAATCCTTTCCCACACTGCTGACATTTGTACGGTCGTTCTCCTGTGTGAGTAACCTGATGTTCCTTGAGATGACCTGCTCGTCGGAATCCTTTCCCACACTGTTGACATTTGTACGGCCGTTCTCCTGTGTGAACACGTTGATGTTTCTTGAGATCTCCAGATCGACCGTATCCCTGCCCACATTGTTGACATTTGTGCGGCTTTTCCCCTGTGTGATTACGCTGGTGAATCGTGAGCTCTCCTGATCGACTGAATCCTTTCCCACATTGGTGACATTTGTACGGCTTTTCTCCTGTGTGAACCCGCTGATGCATCTTGAGTTCTTCTGATCGAGTGAATCCCTTCCCACATTGTTGACAATTGTACGGCCGTTCTCCTGTGTGAATACACTGATGCCTCTTGCGATTTCCTAATCGACTGAATCCTTTCCCACACTGTTGACATTTGTACGGCCGTTCTCCTGTGTGAATAACCTGATGTTCCTGGAGATTTCCTGATCGTCTGAATCCTTTCCCACACTGTTGACATTTGTACGGCCGTTCTCTTGTGTGAACACGCTGATGTTTCTTGAGATCCCCTGATCGATTGAATCCCTTCCCACACTGTTGACATTTGTATGGTCTATCTCCTGTTTGGATACGCTGATCAATTTTGTGTTTACTTGATGGAAATCCCTGGGTTCGGATCAACATGGACTTCACTCCTGGAAGAAGAGACGGGGAGAAAGAAAAGTGGAATATTTAAAAAAAAAAGTCAGAGAGGCCACAAATCATTTTGGATGTTCAGTAAAAACATATAAAGTAGTTAAAGGCTCCAGGACAGTTCAGGCAACAATGACAAAAGGATGCTGGCCAACACAAAACAGAACAAAAAGGTGTTGTGATTTGCCTTTCCATGTCGTTTTCTGTAGCAGTTGCTGGGGCAAAACTTTTCACCGTAGTTCGTAGTTTATAGTTCATCGACTCACCCCCGATTGCCATTGGTCAAAATGTCACATGGCTGATTAAGTCACAGTTGAAAGGCATTTTGGGACTCGTGTTCAACTTTCTATTTCCGGCTCATACAACAACAACAAGAACTGGCATCACATACCACTGTGAACTGAGTGAAATTAATCCTTTGAAGGCGACGCTGCAGCGCTTGTGCGAGGTTGGTACGATGCAGCATGAAAGGATTTTAAATCAAATGTCAAATGTCCAAAAACTATGGCATGAAATTGCCCATGAGTTGGTTGTAAAACACCCGAAACTGTGGAAAAAAGCATGGAAAAAAACTGCACTGAGATCATACCATCACTTTTTCTTATTTTCCAGTGTCAATAAATTTATATGAGAGGTGAGGCTCTCTGTGTCCACAATATCAACATTAACCTCCACATTTTGATTTTCTCTGTCTATATATATATATATATATATATATTATTATTATTTTTTTTTTTTACTGTTTAAAATGGGTGAAATCTTATTTCATTGTTGAGCTGAGTGCACGCACGCATGCATGCACACACGCCCCTCCTCTCCGTGCATACTATGAATTAAAACATGATCATGTGCGGGATGTTTAGATAGAACTCAAACCACTATGATACCACTATGGTATCGGCTCCTATACGATGGGTATCTACCGGACCAAATCACAACGCAGATTTCGGTGCCTCATCACGGTGCCATGCCTGAGCTGGCAATTGAAATATCCGCCCTCCGGTACTCCGAATTCGCCACACGTGCCTTCACTAAAGTAAAAACTGTCAGTTATTTGTTAACATGTATATAAAGTTTAAAAAAAACTAAATAAGGACAAATAGGAGAGTTCATAATAAAAAACTCAAGAATAGCACTGATCTAAAACATTTTTTAATCACTTAATGTTTTTTTCTATTAACACTACTTCACTTTGTGACTTCTTCCTTTAAAATAAACCGGTATATGGTAATTTCTGCAAATTGTCTATTTATTACCAAAGTATTTATCAATTATACAGTTAAGATGGAAAACAAATGTGTTGCGTTGCCTGTCTATTTCAGTGGTGCTCCTCAATTTTGTGCTGGTGTGCCTAAAATTGTCAGTAGGGTAACAGTGCTGCTAGTGGAAAAAGTTAGTCTGGAGCCCTAAGTTAATGTAAGGCTGGGTGATAATTACAATTTGTATCCATGTTATTGCCTTAAAAACAAATTACAAAAGACAAAGGAATTATTTAAAGATATGTTTTTATTTTAACAATTAAACTGATTAAAAGCAAACAATGAATTTCCCAATTGGGGTTAATAAAGTGCAAAGCTAACTTTCACCAAAAATCACAATTTATTTTTAAATAAATAAAAGGTGCCTCTTGAAAAAATGTATTGTATCCCTGAAGAAAAACACCTTTGAAAACACAATAAAACATGAGACCCACTGCAGACTTTAAGTACATTTGGTGACTTTTTTCTTCCTATCATTTGGAAGTGAAGAATCAGAGCTTTATAACAATGTGTCACTTGTGCAATTCAAGCAAATATTATAAAGCTATGACTTGTTAATAACAAGGGTGTGGCAAACAGTGTTTGAGATAATCACATTCAAAGTTTTTCCCCCCACACTTGGCTTTATTCAGCCAGCTCCCAGAACGCAAATGGTTGGAGGACCAACAGAGCCATATTGCCAATTGACACCCTGCTAAATGGGGTGATCTCTGCATTGTACTTGAGTTTTGAGGGAATTTCAAACAGCGTCATCGACACACATCTTTTGTTTTTAAAAAGGTTTTTATTTAACAGTAAGAATATACATGTTTTATAAAAGTTTAATTATTTAGGAGTTTAAAAGTGTGGACAACAAAACAAAATGTAGAGTCTATTAATATGAGTCTCCGTATATCAGCCTAGGTGTGTCATTAAATACAGTATATTCATGTGCGTATGCCAGATATCTTCAAAGTTGTTTAAGTAATTATGTGGGCTTACCCCAAACCTACCGAAGCTACACCCTGAGAGCTTGTTTGTGGCCTCTTTTCATTTTCTTTTCACTCTTGGCTGCATTTGGGGGTAAACCTGAGAATCTTGTGCATTACTACTTGTTCCTTAATCTGCAACCCCAACCTCAATGGACTTCATCACGTCATCAATTTCTTCCGTTATAACAACGGCTGTATCATCGGTCTCCTCCAGTAGTTCTTCAATATATTCTGTTTCATTGTCACATTCAGGTTTAAAATTCGCTGTTTGAAATGTTCTCCAAGTCCGGGATAATATCAGATTCAGCATCGCTGTAATTCTCTGCGTTGCTGTCGGAGAACTGACTATCATGGGAGAAAATGTCAAGTACGCGCTGCTTACACTGACTTGGATCTATCGCACTGGTCAGATTAAGGTCCGCGATATGATTTAGATCTTCCTCCAATCGCTTCTCGTAATCAATAACCAAACGGAGACGAAAGTTTTAACAGACAAGTGAAACCGGATCCTCGGCTTGTTTACGGAAGTGACGTCAGTGTGACTTCTTCAGTTGTATACGTTGGTACACGGCCCCTCCACAATGATGTCTCCGTGTGTGTGTAAAACTACTACGATTTAAAGGTTGAACTCTATGAAAATGGTTTCACTTTGTGACTTCACATCACATGGCATATGGAGGAATGATCTTCACCTGGACGCTTGCTTTAAAGGAAACCATCGATCTGCGTTGTTCAGCGTCTCAGTAAGTGAACTGTGTTTCCCCATGTAATCGAATGAGAATATTTAACTCCCCGGTTTAACATTTTTTTACTATTTATGAATCAAATTCGGCTTAAAAAATATGTTGAGATAAAAAAAAACAAAAAACAAAAAAAAAAAAAAAAAACACAAAGGAACGAATCTGGAAAAATCACATTTTCTTTCGAGAAAGGTTTATACAACTTTTTTGGCTACTCCTGGAGATTTTAGAAATGCGCGAGAAAGTGGGTTTTGTTGTGGTGGGTCATATGTTATTTGCATGCCAAATAAAAAAAATCATACATGATGTGTTTATAATGTCTTTCAAAGTGTTTTGCAAGGAACACATCTGTTTACTGCCTCTGGCTGGAGGTATGCCCAGAGGCATGTAACCATGTTACTTGCTCCTGTTCCAGGACTCACTCTTTCATGATTTGCCTTGAACACCACCTGGTTGGGGAGTCTGTGATAAAATGGGCCTCTCTTCTCTTTTTTCTGACAACCGTTTTACAAACCCCAATGGCAGGTTAATCTGTGGGTGCTTCACACCATTCTCTGTATGAAAAGAATGAAAGAAGAAACAATCAATACTGTGACATGGACGTCATTCACACATATAAAGGCTAATACATAAACATAATTTAAAGTATTGTTTTCTGTTAGAAAAATGTATCACCTTTAAAAAGCTGATGCATACAAAGGACTCACACAAACACAGACATACACACACCTATGCACATACAGTGTATGTGTGCTATATCTTATGTATTGTGAGAGAAAAATGCTTACGATCATTTATATTGAATAAGGACAAAGGCCTCTACCTCCAGAGGTGGAGTTTTTTTTAAAACATTGTTTTCCCAGAAACCCCCCAACTTTATGTAAAGAGAAATGTTCTTTCTCTCTACAATGCCAATTTTAACATGGAAGAGCCAGATCATATTTGGCCCTGTAAGGAGATGAAGAATAACCACAGGGGAGCCTGGAGGTGCATTGTAAGGGATTTTAATCCGCATCTGCCAGCTCATTTACAAGTTCCTGTGAATTCACTGTTTGAGGTTGGCATCCAGGGAGACAGTTGAGGGACACAGACTTGTAAATGACTTCTGACCCAAGCCACACCCTCTGTTGTTGTATGAAGCCTCTTGATCAGAAATAAGATTAGACTGGTCAGAATGCTGCTTTGGAGCAGCACTGAATCTTTCTCTTTATTCTGCAGAATAAATAATCTTGAATATTCTCAGTTTTGTTTTCTTGTAGCGGGCAGATTAACCTCACCCATTATTGCAGAAGAAATTCTTCCACAGTTTGCATTTGATTAAAATGAAATAAATATTCTATAAAAGTCTTAAAATCAAGAATGTTGATTATGGCTTCTTAATCTATCATCAAGCTTTATCTTTAAAACACTTCAGACAAATAAATGCAATTATGCTTTTCCATTTAGACACTTACCGATGGCGTTGTGCAGTTTGTGTCCAAAGCACTGGAGATTGAACCACTCATTCAATCTCAGAGCTCATGTAAGTATCGCTGTCTGTAGTCGTGCAGACGGGTCCGTCTTCCGTGGTTCTAAGAACCCAATGCATCTTTGAGCGTCATGGCGATTGTTTCTCCGGTGTGGTCACTAGGGAAGCAAGCTGTTTGGAGGCAGACACTTTTAAGAGTCATCTGTAATATAATTAAACAACAGAACACACAGTAATTCCACAGATGTGGCGATGAAAGTAGGAAATAAATCCACAGAAGTTATAGCCCTGATGTTCATGAGCTCTTCTCTGGTGTACAAGCTCCCGGAATTGTGAGACATAATGAGACATAACGTGCACCGAAACACTGAGGCGACTGTACGAGGCGGCATCTTGGTGATCTATTCCTCTGACATAGGGGAATGCCAGAGAAAGAGAAATACCACACATTTTGCCACCAACCATATGTAAACAAAAAAATCATGATCTTTGTTCCTTAAGCTTAAAAAAGATTTTGAATATTGTTGTTACAATAATTTCCATTTCTACTTGATGTTTTTTGACATTATTTTGGATGTACGTTTGGTGTTGATTTACCAAGTTCCACTGCTTGCTGTGTTAGAGAAGGAGAGATTTTGGACATTGAATGACAGTTTTATGGACAACAGCCATGAATTTGGTGTATGTATAGTGCTTAGTGGAGACTGAAGTCCACCTAATTTTATTTATTTATTTATAGCAGAGGCTGTACTCTTTGGAACAAGCCGCCATCAACAGATGTTTAAAGTGCTGCTTGGTGCTGCCACTTGCGGTCGTCTGCGCGAACACTGTGTGTACGATTACACACATTTTAGTATTTGTTTCTGTTTTATATCACTATTTCCGTCAAAAACTTGTCTGTATGGATCTCCTACAACTGCGAGGCACTTGTGGATATGAAAACATTTCCTGAAAGAACAACTTTGGGACACTTTATCCACTGATCCAGAGTGGCTGGCGGAGATTCTATGCACCAACACGATCAGCAAAGACAATAACAACAACGCAGTCGCTGTTCCACGAAGCACTGCTGGAGGAAGCACCACAGTAAGTGAGGCTGCATTCGTATCAGTGGGATCAATGAGGACGCAACCTTACCGTCCACCTCTGCCAAGCATCCTTCTTGCCAATGTCCAGTCCCTGGAAAATAAGATGGATGACCTTCGGGCGAGGATTACCTTACAACTCAACAAAATAAACTGTTGCGTCCTCTGCCTGGTGGAGACATGGCTAAACCCGCTGGTGCCGGACCATGCCCTATGTCCAGCCGAGGCCTTCTCCATGTTCCGTGCGACAGATTGGGGGAGTCGGAGAAATCCAAGGGTGGAGACGTCTGCATCATGATCAACAACAGCTGGTGTAACCCTAACAACATCAAGACTCTCTCCCGCTCCTGCTCGCCGAACCTGGAACAGCTGACCATCTCATGCCGTCCATTCTACCTCCCCTGGGAATTCAGCACATTCATCATCACAGCCGTTTATATTACACCACAAGCGGACACCAACAAAGCACTATCGGACCTGTATGATGTGTTGTACAGACTTGACACCCGCCGTGGCTGTGGTGGTGACTGGGGACTTTAACAAGGCGAACATTAAAAAAGTTCTGCCTAAATTCCATCAACACATGTGTGCCACCAGGGGAGATAGAACTTTGGACCACTGCTACACACCTTTCAACAACGAATACGAGACCGTCTCGCTCCCTGCTTTTGGGAAATCGGATCACGGTGCTATGTCGTTGCTTCTTGTTTACAAGCCTTGCATCATGCGTGGAACTGGAGTAACAACTGACGTAAAGTGGTGGTCGGACCAATCAGAGGCCGCGCCTCAGGACGCTCTGAGCGACATCGACTGGGACATGTTCTAATCAAGTTCCAGTGACGTCAGCAAGTTTACAAAAGTAGCTATGAGTTTCCTAGCTACGTTAGCAGACAGCATCATACCCACAGTGAAAGTTTGGATATTTCTGAACCAGAAAGCGTGGTTTGATAAATCCATCAGCGCCGCTCTGAATGCTCACACGGCCGCCTACAACCATGGTCTTGTATCCAGCAACATGGACAATTACAAAGCAGCATCATAAAAACTGTGGAGGGCCGTGAAGGATGCTAAACGGACATATAGACACACAATGGAGCTACAAATGGAGCAATGGGATACCAGATTCTTGTGGCAGGAGCTGTGGACTACAAGAGCAGCCCTAGCCCTATCCCTAGCCAACGAACTGACCTCCTATTATGCGCAGTTTGAGGCTGGCAACAACACCACTAGCTCGCCGGTGAGTTGGAGTTAGACCGCTGGGGATGAGCATGCACTCTCTGATGCATGTGAACACCAGGAAAGCTGCAGGCCCCGATGGCATATCTGGGCAAGTACTAAAGACCTGTGCTAACCAGCTAGCCCCATCACCTATTCATCACCTCCCTGGCCAAATCAGTGGTCCCGTTTTGCTTCAAGAGGTCCACCATCATCCCTGCGCTGAAGAGCGCCTCTCCAGCCTGCTAAAACGACTACTGTCAGCTGGCCCTCAGCTCAGTGCTCATGAAGTGCTTTGAGAGGCTGAATCAGGGTTAGATCTGCACCTCCCCCCCCCCGCACCTTGGACCCGCTACAGTTTGCATACCAGCCGAACAGATCCACACAATGTAGTCTCCCAGGTATTGCACACCACACTCACGCACCTGGATGGCCAGAAGGGGGGCTATGTGATCGACTATGTGCTGTTAATCGACTACAGTTCAGCTTTCAATACCATAGCCCCCACCAGACTGGCTGTCAAGCTGCGGGAGCTGGGGCTGAACACTCCGCTGTGTGTCTGGATCTTGGACATCCACACAACCAGACCTCAGGTGGTGAAGGTCGGAAGGCACATGTCCAGCACCCTCACCCTGAATACGGGATCTCTCCAGGGCTGCGGCCTCAGCTCCCTACTGTTCTCTCTGAACACTGTGCCACGTGCCACAGTGCATTACACTGTTGCCTCACAGCAAGAAGGTCCTGGGTTCAATTCCCACCTGGGGCACTGTTGAATGTTCGCGTTCGAGTTTGAATGTTCGCCCCGTGCTCACATGGGGTTTCCTCCATCTAACAACAGTAAGGACCCCACCAAAAGCATGCACACATCATCGTCTGACCAGTGATGGACATATGGAACCAGGTCCCCGGGCGCATCGTCAAATGCTGCCCACTGCTCCTGGCTGCCCCCTCGGAGAAAGGGATGCCAGGATGTGTTAAATGCAGAGAACCTATTTCACCGGCCACCATCCAAAGCATGTGCATGTGTGTGTATATGTTGTAGTGGCGTGTCATGTGACAAATAAAGATTCTTCTTCTTCTTCACATGACTGTGTGGCCAGGTCCAGCTCCAACACCATCATCAAGTTTGCTGACGACACCGTCGTGGTGGGCCTGACCACTGACAACAACGAGAAGGCCTACTGTGAGGAGGTGGCTGACTTTTCACTCTGGTGCCAGGACAACAACCTCCTCCTGAACGCCAGCAAAACTAAGGAGCTGATTGTGGACTTAAGGAGAGGATTACAACCGAGGATGCACGCACCGTTGGTGATTAATGGGGCTTCTGTCGACAGGGTAAGCAGCTTCAAGTACCTGGGAGTTCACATCACGTTAACATACACCATACACAGACACTCTGGTGAGAAAGGCGAGGCAGCGTCTTTACCACCTCAGGCAGCCGAAGAAATTCAGGGTCTCGTGAGGATCCTCAAGTCCTTCTATTCTGGAGCAGTGGAGAGCATCCTGACAGGCAACACCACTGCCTGGTTTGGGAACTGTACTACTCGGGACAGGCAGGCTCTGCAGAGGGTGGTGAGTTCAGTTGAACTTACCTACCTGGAACTACCCTCCCCTCCCTGCAGGACTTGTACACCAGGAGGTGTAGTAGCAGAGCTGCAGGATCATGAAGGATCCTCACCACCCCAACAACGGACTGTTCCAGCTGCTGCGGTCAGGCAAGCGCCTCTGCAGTCACACAGCGAGGACAGAGAGACAGATTCTTCCCGCAAGCCATAAGGACTGTCAATGCTAAACTCCCCAGGGGTCCTCACTGAGACTCACACAGGCCCCACTGTACGGGGTGATAGCATACTGTGCTGTTTTGCTGTTCTGTTCGGTGTTACTGTATTTCTGTGTCGTACTGTTGTATACTGTACTGTATAACACACACTACTTCACTTTATTCACATGGCACTTTACTGCACATATCTGTATATACATAATCTATTAATTTTTATCTGTATTTCCACTTAGCATATTACCTTTTTTACTCTTATTTTATTCTATTCACTAACTGAATTATGTTTTAGGATTCAGTTTGCTTAGTTAATTAGTATAGCTACTGTGCCGGTCAGTACTTATTGTGCATAATCACCGGGTGCGTTGCAATGTCATTTCATGATATATATGTATGATTGTATGTATATGTATGTGATAAATGTCTGATTGCATTTCATGGGCAGTGTCCATTCTGACAATACATAGCAAAAAAAGAAAGGGAAAATACAGCATTAAGATATGTGATGCACAGTCGGGCTATGCCTAGAATGAATATGAGTATGTAAGTCCACTGTACGCGTGCAGTGTATGGGCATGCCACGCTGTAAGTGCTGCTTCCTATTGAATCCACTGTTGCAGCTCCACTGACTACGTCAGCTGTGGGGGGTCCGTGCTACATTTATATAACAGAACATGTATGTATATAACCTGACCTCGTCAGGTTATATACACAGACATACAATTTTTGTGGGCTATTAAGATGTTCAGAGAACCAACACAAAGTAGCTGGGTCATAAACCTGGGTAACCGTTTAAATTACGACCAAATTCAGTTGTTTTTAACTGCTGGGGTCAATTGTCAGTAAATTTGAACATAACAGGAGGGTTTAGTGATTAATGCAGCATTCCATTGAAGTCAGAAAGGAACAAACAGTTAAGTCGGAACTGACTAAGTAGAAGAGCTTGGTGGGAAGGAAAAACAAGCGTTACCTGACAGAGGTTCTGTGGTCTCCTTCCAACCTTCATCACTGTCTTCAATCTCAGGTTCAGAACAGTGCGAAGAGAGGAGCTGCTCAGCACCACTTGGTTCTAAAGCAGCAGCTGGATCTTCTGGATCTACTTCTACTTCTATTTCTTCTGCTTTAATCTGTTCAGTTGAGGTACTGGTTACAGGTTCTGCCTCTCTCTTCTTCTCAGTTTGGCTTTGATGAAGCTGGGACCACTGAGCACACTCTTCATCATGCTCCCGCTTCACAGGGAACTCCTCCTCTTCCTCTTTAATGTGTGGGGGCTCTGGCTCCTCCTGGCCCAGCCTGGGGCTCCACTCCTGCTGCTCAGGGGGAAGCTCCTCTTTACAGACAGAGAGCTGCTGGAGCTCTGGAGGGAACCCTGCCATACAGACAGGGAGGAAAACTCAGTCACCCACACTTTTAGTGTAAAAAATTCTTCTTATACAGACCTGCCAACCTGGGGAAAATATTTGGAGTACAACAACAGTGTAACAGGGAGTCTCTCTGGTGTTTGAGTTACTGTAGCTAAACGACTCCATCAGTTATTCACACAGTAGCATCTGGTAACGAGGCTCATCACATCGTATGTGAGCTACCACGGCTAACTATATACTGTACAGTATAGACATTCACGTAGTAATACTATATACACATTCATGTAATAATACTATATACAGTATACACATCTATATGGTAATACTATATACAGTATACACATTTATATAGTAATACTATATATAGTATACATATTTATATAGTAATACTGTATACAGTATACACATCCATGTAGTTATACTATATAAAGTATACAAATTTATTTGATTAGGATATACCCCTTGAAATGCATCATCTCGTAAAGTCGTAGATAAAGTTACATTCATTGTAATTTTCTTGGCCGATTCCTGTTTCTGATTCCAAGTCTGACCTACAGATTCCAATTTGCTATTGTGTTATCTGATCACTGACCAGTTACCACAACAGTGAGATTGCAGATTTTGACACTGTTTATTAATGTTCATTATTGAGTATGGAACAATAATAGAACATGAAACTGTCACTGAGTTCCAATAAAATAGAATATGGGATGTCACCAAGTTTCAGTAGAATTCAACCTGGAACTCTCACTGAGCTTTAGAAGAAAGAAAGAAGAATAAACAATCTTTATTTGTCACACAACACACCACACTACAACACATGCTTGCACACACACACACACACACACACAGTAGGTCTAACATAAAACTAACATGGAAATCTCCACTTCAAACTACAAATCAATGTCTTTCACTTCAAGTGCAAATATACAATAATATTACATTTATGTTACTTTGCAAATAAATTGCAATCAATAAAAAAAATAAAAAAATAAAATAAAGGGCCCACTCTTCTCACTCTGATTCAATGGAATCCTCCTTCGCTCACCGTGCCTTAAACCAAGTGAATCAAATGGAACGACTCGTGTTACTCAGTGACTCGTCAAGAATCGAGTCTCAAAGAAAGAGTCAAACTTTTCATGAGGAGTGGAGCTTGGCTGTGACAGCAGTAGAAACAGTCTGCACAATGTAACAATATTGTCAGGCCATAAATAAATAATTGATCTCATCTTCTCAGTTGACGTTGAAGTACCTCCAAACAGCCAACATATTCTTTCTCTTGCTTTCTTTTTTGAGCATTGACTAAGCTGCTACGTTACATTACGTTGTATGGGGTTTGAGTAGGGAGCATTTTTACCAGTACAGTACATGAGAACAGTATCGTGCGTAAGTTTGAGCGGCACAGAATCTGAAAATATATCTGACACTGATTGGCAGGTGAAAACTGACCAATTCGGGTCACCGGCCGATCGACCGGTGCATCTCATATTTTAAATGTTAACATTACGGTCACATTTTAGTGCTTTATTTTAACTCTCCCACTTCCCATTTGACCTCACAATGCAGCGTTACACCTCGGTGGATAATATAGTAGCGCTTAGTGGATGCTGAGGAAGGACATCTGCACATCAGAAGCACATCTGGTCCAGTCCCAGGGATGTAGTTTCAATACCCACAAAATGTATAGTATTATTTTACATAATTAAATTGCAATTCTATATTTATGTATGTATGTTTGTGTATATATACACACTACTCACAAAAAGTTAGGGATATTTGGCTTTCGGGTGAAATTTATGGAAAATGTAAAAAGTTCACGCTACAGTGATATTATATCATGAAAGTAGGGCATTTAAGCAGAAGCATGCAATGGTGATTTCCTCATCTCAAACAATTTATTGAAACAAAAGCCAACAACAGTCATGGGTTTACCACAACAAAAAATGTCAATGTCTCAATAACTTGTCATGTGCCCTTGAGCATCAATTACAGCTTGACAACGTCTCATGTTGTTCACAAGTCGACTTACTGTCTGCTGAGGCCTGGCCCCCCACTCTTCTTGATGGGCGGCCCTCAGGTCATTGGAGGTTCTGGGGTACAGAGTTACGAGCCTCTACACGGTGACTCAGCTGAACCCATAGGTTTTCTATGGGATTCAGGTCTGGAGAAAATGCAGGCCACTCCATTTGAGGTACCCCAGTCTCCAGCAGCCGTTCCCTAATGATGGAAACTCGATGAGCTGGAGCCTTGTCGTCCATGAAGATGAAATGAGGCCTGTGTTGTTCATGCAGGGGTACAATGACTGACTTAGTGATGTTATTCAGGTAGTATGGGCTTGTCACTGTACCATTCACAAAGTGTAGGGCAGTTCTGTATTGACTAGACACAACTGCCCACACTGTAACACCACCACCACCACCAAAGGCTTGTCTGGTGACACCAGTGGCTGATGCATAGCGCTCTCCTTGACCTGTCCAACATCGTTGGCGGCCATCATTTCTGCTCAACGTGAATTGACTTTCATCAGAGAGCAGCACTGAGGCCCACTGGTCCCTCATCCAGCTTCAATGCTCCCTGGCCCATGCAAGACGATGATGCCTGTGCCTGGTGGTGTGGTCAGGTACCCTTACAGGTCGTCTAGCACGCAGACCACGCTGATGTAAACGGTTTTGAATGGTCTGACGTGACACTTTGGTGCCTCTCACCTCCCTTAAATGTGCCTGGCGTTGAATGGCATCATCATCCGGTTGCGCAGGGCACTGTTCACAATGAAGCGGTCATCAGTGTGGGATGTGGCCAAAGGACGTCCACTTCTATGCCTTTCTGTGACTCTTCCAGTCTCTGTAAGCTCAGTGGCCACTTCCCTCTGAGAACATCCTGTTTGAAGCCTCGCAATGGCGAGGTACTGTTGATCAATTGTTAAGTGTTGTCTTGGTCTCATGATGTCAAAAAATTTTTTTAATGTTTTTTTCCCCATCATTTCAGCTGGCATTTCGTACTTGCGTATTTTGACTTAGAATTGGGCAGTTGGTACACAAAATGCATGCAGGTATGCTTACGTTGATTTAACATCCTTTACCTTGCTGAATGCCGATTGGCTGGATGTGCGATTGATTCCTGGGTTGCTGTTCTCCTATTGGATGTGTGTAGAAAATGGGCGTGATCAGGCTTTGTCCCTGCATCTGCGAGACGAGCGGCGCTGCAGAGTATACCATCACAACATAGGGAAGCACCATCTGGGAGTGCGCGCGCACACACACACACACACACACACACACACACACACACACCGTTAGTTATTAAGTGTGTCCTTAAGAATGATCAGTTAGTCTAATTTTCGATTGTTAAAGGCAGTACACAAAGTCTGCTTGGATGTCATTGCCTCAGTTCTCAACGCCAGGGTCCATCTGAGAACCAATCTAGGTCATGCTCTGGTTCGATCCCTGGCTCCTCCCCCTACGTGGTTGTACGTAAACCACGGTGGAACTACCGCTGCAGTGTAGTGCAGTATGCCACCAGAACACAAGGTGGTAGTGTTTGTCAGGCTTCACTCTGTCCCAGTGTTTAATATGGGGAGAGAAGCCGGAGAGAGAATAATAGAGGGCATGTTTTGTTTTTTTTACTTCAGCTCAGACTTTGAAAAGTGTAAAGGAATGGCCATTTTAGTCAGAATTTCATGCAAAATCCAACACTGTTTATATATTATCATCTTGAAAACAAATGTGATTGTCTTTGGCTTGTTTTTCTCTTATTCTTTTATCATATATTTTTAATTCAGAAAACTGTAACTACATAATTTCTTTAGGAAATGACATAGGGGAAAAACATAAGTAAAACTCTAAGTGAATTTAGATTTTTGGACAAGTGCATGTTAGCTCTGCCAGTGGTAACTACGTCCTACGCAACGACCAAAAATACCTCCAGTTCTGTTTTGAGGCGCAACCACAAATCTGCCTTTACTGATCCTGATAAGCCTTGCATGGCTGCCTCCATTGGTGTATGAATAAGTTGTTGTATTATTATTAATAACAATAACAACAACAACAACAACAGCCACCTGTATTTGTACAGCACCTTTCATATACAACATGCAACTCAAAGTGCTTTACATTAAAAGACCATGGAATATTAGTTGATTTGGACAAAAGCGACCAATGTGAACAATGTGATGTCACAGTTTTACAACAGTATTTTTGGGGTCTACTTTTCGAACGCATGCGTCCTTGTTTCGCCAGCGATCTTGATCTGCTGCAGCTCTGACTCCAACTCCAGGGAAAACCAGTGTAGGAAGTTTCGCATCCAGCTTTCAAAACACATTTTAACGGGATTCCTGGGAATGATTCTCAGATGCTTGATGAATGTGGGGGGAGCTCCAAAAAACCACCAGGAGCACTATAGCTAGGGCCACATTAGGTGGTTTTCAAGGCCGATTTGGCAACGATTTGAGATTGGCTGAGTCGGGGTTGTACAGGGCAGTCGCTGTAAAAAGCCTAGCTGTCATCGATATGTGCGTGGGTGAGAAAAAGACTCAAATCTGTCTCAATACGAAACCCCATCGGCCAGGTCATGATTCAATCACATGTTGGATTTTAATCGGGTGAGTCTTTCCAAAATCCTTTGGTGTGTGTGCGTCAAAGCCTCAAATAGCAATGGCCAACAGCCAATGAGATTGTGCGTTAAGAAACATTCTGGTGAGTGCGGCAGCGCCACAAATTTCATTGGCGCAGCGCAACATTTACATTTCAATTAATATATGCACGATGGACTATAAACTCGTTGAGTTTGCTCTCGTCTCTCAATGGTTCTTGCATTGTTTACAATTGTGTATGGGGATCTAGAATGCAGCCATGCCCCATTGTCTAGACCAGGGATCAGCTGTTTCCTACAGGCCCATATCCCTGCTCTGTGTCCCGTACAAGATTCTGGAGAGGCTGATCCACAGCCGCATTGAGCCAGTGGTGGACCCTCAACTCCCACCGGAACAAGCCGGCTTCCGCAGAGGCAGGTCAACGGTGGACCAGGTAACGCTACTCACCCAGGACATCGAGGACAGCTTCCAAGATAATGAGAAAGCTGGAGTAGTATTCCTGGACCTGACAGGCGCTTATGACACCGTGTGGCACCGTGGACTACACCTGAAACTGTTGAGAACAATCCCGGACCGGCACATGGTGAGATTTATTATGGAGATGCTATCTAACCATAGCTTCATCCTACAAACCAGCGATGGCCAGACCAGCAGGCTCAGAAGGCTGAAGAACGGTGTCCCGCAAGGCTCTGTCCTCTCACCAATGTTATTTAACATCTATATTCACGACCTGCCAGACACAACATCCAAGAAGTACGGCTATGCGGACGACCTGGCCATCATGCTTCGATGCCCAACATGGAACACTATGGAAGAAGGCCTCAACCGAGACATGGGCATCCTGGCAGACTACCTCCAGAAGTGGCACCTTCAGCTCAGCATGGGCAAAACAGTGTCTGCAGCTTACCACCTCTACAACCGGGAGGCAAGAAGGGAACTGGATGTGCATGTTGGCAACATCCGCCTGGAGTTCCAGCAAGCCCCCAAGTACCTCGGCGTATGCTTGGACCGGACGCTGTCCTACAAGCAGCACCTGGATGAAGTGAAGGCCAAGACAACCGCAAGGGTCTCGCTCATCCGCCGCCTTGCAGGCTCGACTTGGGGAGCTTCCCCCCAGACCCTACGCATATCCACGCAAGCCCTGGTCCTACCCGTAGCGGAATACTGTGCCCCTGCCTGGAGCAGAATTCCACATGCGAACAAGGTGGATACTGTCATCAACAGCGCCCTCCGGATAGTAACTGGTTGTCTGAAACCCACCCCTGTGTCCTACCTGCCAGTCCTAGCTGGTATCGCCCCACCCAGTCTCCGACGGGAAGCAGCTACCCTCGCCCTGGCAAGGAAAGCCCAGAAGAACGACTGGCACATCCTGCACAAAGCCACAACAACACCGGCACCACCATGCAGGCTCAAGTCTCGCCATCCCTACAACAAGGCAGCACAAGAGATGCTACAGTCGATCCCTGACGACTTGTCCAAGGACGCCTGGCTGGCAGCATCCTGGAGACAATCGTGGGAGTCAGCTGCGCCCTCCCGCATCCAACAATACATCCAGGACCCAGGAGGAGGTGTAAAAGGAGAAGACATGCCACGCCACCTATGGACCTCGCTGAACCGCCTGCGTACTGGCGTCGGGCGCTTCAAGTCCTCTCTAAAGAAGTGGGGCCTATCCGACAGTGCGTCATGCGAGTGTGGCGAACCTGAACAGACTGCCGAGCACATAATCACCAGCTGCCCCCTATACAGCCCACCCTCAGAAGCTGGCCTTTTTGACCTAGGACTGGAGACGAGGGCGTGGCTATATGACACTGAGTTGGCCATCTGATGATATAAGAAAGAAGAAGCTGTTTGCGCTCTATAACATGGCAGTGTTATAAAGCCGATGTTCCACTGAGCTGAGGAGGAGGAGACGGGGAATCCGTGCCGGGGCTGAGCGCCGTGCCAGTAGGAGATGCTACAATCCCGTCTCCTTGATCCATCATGGGGAATGTGAGATCCCTCCCCAATAAGATGGACGAGGTTGCTGACCCGCGGGAATATCGGGAGTGTAGGACTATAGTATTTACGGAGACGTGGCTAACTCCGGGCACGAATCCTGCGTCGGACAGTTTCCAGATCATGCGAGAGGACAGGTCAAAGGAGAGCAGTAAGAGGAAGGCTGGTAGAATTTATTAATAACAATAATAATAGATGGTGTAACCCTGGGCACAATTCACAATTTACCTAGGGATGTCTTGCATGTTATCGCTATAGCGGCGTATATCTCCGCATCCGCTAACGCTGCCTATGATGTCATCCACTCAGCTACAAGCAGGCTGCAGTCACAGCATCCTCAATCTCTCCTTATTTCTGCCGATTTTAGTCATGCCTCTCCGTCCTCCACTCTGCCCACATTCACACAATATGTTACATGCTACACTAGAGCGTAGCCCTTTTTACTAAAGTTATAAAATGTAATAAAGGCCAGAAGATCAGAAGTTACTAGGATCAAACAACTCCTTTATAAATCCCAAAGTACTTCAGTCACCGATATAAACTCAGTCCTTGTGACAAACACATATCATCCAGAACTATCTGATAGTTCTGCTCATACCACTGTGGAAATGGCAATTGTTGGTCCTACTGCACTACAGAACGTGCTGGTCGTGTGTGTGTAGTGACGAAGTCTGAAATCTGGGCCGTCAATCTTCTGCATCAAACATCCAGCGGTATCTGGGCTCAAACTCCAGCTAGGTCCAAACAGCTGACCTTTAGTGGGCAAGGTCAGAATTCACATTCAAGCTTTTAATCTGGAATAGTGGACCAGTTTGGCACCGTGCTCCAGCGGGTTATCTCCCAAATAGGAGCCTTTCTGTGTGGAGTTTGCATGTTCTCCCCGTGCTCACATGTCGATTCCTCCACCTCACGTCAGTAAGGACCCCCACCAAAAACATGCACCCATCATCGTCTGACCAGCGATGGACACTTATCACCTGGTCCCCGGGCGCGTCCACGTACGCTGCCCACTGCTCCTGGCTGTGCCCCCGGAGGAAGGACAACCCAGCAGAAGCAAAAAAAGCAGAGAATCCATTTCACCGGCCACCATCAAAGCATGTGCATGTGTGTGCAAGCATGTGTTATAGTGTGGTGTGTTGCGTGATGAATAAAGACTGTTTCTTCTTCTTCTGTTTCAAAATAAAAGCTGGGATATGTCTTGTCAAATACTCCCATTACACTCGATATCACCTACGGAAATAACAATTAGAACCAATGAAACATTAGTAATTGTAAAAGCCCATTACAAAGAAGAACATAGCAGTCTCAAGTTTTAGAGAACCGTGGTTGGTTAAGGAACCTCGAACTCACAATTGAAAGTAATACCAAAAACATCCCCATAAAACGGCGACACCAACACCAAAACACACGGGCTCTGTGACCTGCGCCATGCCACGGCAGCCTACACTACATGCACAAAATATTTAAACAGTTAGTAAAGACACCATTTAGTGCGCTTGAAAGAAATACATAAATAATCCAGTGTGTAACAGGCGTGCAGTGATTAAATACATGAGCCAGTTTATGATGCATTGCACGGAACTACGTTTCCACTTCAAAATAGCATAGGTAACACTTTTAGCACAAGCGAAAGGCATTCCCCCTTATGTTTGTTAGCATTGGCGGATAGCGATTTCCATCAGCATCAGCATCAGCATTAGCATTAGCATTAGCATTAGGATGACCATTAGCATTAGCATTAGCGATGTCTTTGCGATAACTTTGGCAGTCAAAAAACATCTGACCAATGCGGGTATTTCTCCAGCACCGGCGGCGACAGGATTCTCCGGTCACACGGGTAGTTCATCACCTTTTACAGCTTTTTTTCTTATTTTTTATCAAAGACTAATGGCGACGGCTCTTCCCCGCTGCGGCTCAACCGGAAGTGAAAGCTTTTTTTCCTTCTTCTTCTTCGTCTTCTTATTCTTCTTCTGGTGGTGGTGGTGGTGGCAAGACGCAGCTAAGGCGCATTGCTGCCTTCCACAGGTCACTTGAAGACCTGCTTTAAATCAGTTAAAGTCCTGATGCACAGTCCAGCGCGATAGAGAACGTGAATTACAGTTTTTGTTATTCCTTGTTAAAATAAACTAAGCTCATCCACTCAACCCTTCCATACATTACTTCCACATCTAATTCTTTCCTTGACGGCTCTTTTTTCTTCTCATCAGCTTCTTCATTCCCCTGTGCTCCTATGTGAGCTGGGACCCAGACAATCCCAACAGTGTTCCACAACTTGCTCCATTCAACACAGTCAACAAGTCTGTTTGATCCGTCCGGCCCCACCTATGCTGCCCTTCAGTGCCGTTAGTGCCGCAGTAAAATCTCAGCGTATAATGATCTTTTCCCGTCTAACGTCCTCCGCCCATGTCAGGGTTCGCCCGGGTCCTACCAGCATCAGCCACTAGATGCCGCCAGTGCTGCCTTTTCAAGGTTGCTCTGCTTCACCTATTTCTGTTCCTGATTACCCTGCCTCATTAGATGATATGTTTCACCTGTGTCTCGTTTGGTCGTCCCTATTTAGACCCTGTCGTTTGTGTCCTCGGGCGCTCAGTCTTGAGTTTGTCTAACCTCATGACAACGCTCTTGTCCCAAGCTCCCGAGACTTCTTATTTGTTTTTGCCCAGTTTTGTACTTGTTTTGAGTAAAACCTCTATTTTTGCCACCTCGCCTCTGCCTTGTTCTCTGCACCTGGGTTCACTCAGCATACCCCCTAACAGCAAGACTGAGCCAACAACATGGACCCAGCAGAGAGTCGTCCTCCAGAGGTGGAAAGCCTGCGGGTGGCCTTGACGCACCAGGGGGCTGCGATTGGCCGACACGAGCGGGTTATCCAACAGGTCCTGGAAAACCTGCAGTCGCTCGCCCAGGCCGTCCAGCAGAGCCAGGCACCGGCTCCACCTATGGGCCCTGCGCCAGCGCTGCCTCCAATGGACCCGCATCCTCCAGAGCACCGCGAACCACGACTGCCGGCGCCAGAGAGGTACGACGGTAACCCAGGGGGCTGTCGTGGCTTTCTGACACAATGCTCCCTGGCTTTCGAGCTCCAGCCATCACAGTTCCCCACCCAGCGCTCACAGGTGGCATACGTGGTCACGCTACTCACCGGCAAAGCACTCTCCTGGGCCACAGCCATCTGGAATCGGCAAACCCCGGCCTGCTCCAGCTACCTGGCTTTTGCCGGGGAGATGCGCCGAGTGTTCGACCACTCAGTCAGTGGGAGGGAGGCGTCGACACGGCTACTCCGGCTCCGCCAGGGGGGACAGAGCGTGGCGGACTACGCCATCGCATTCCGCACCCTCGCCGTGGCGTCTGGATGGAACAGCGAGGCACTCATCGCGGCCTTCCAGGGGGGCCTCAATGAGGGGGTCAAGGACGAGCTGGCATCCCGGGAGGCGCAGGAGGACCTGGACACGCTCATCGATGCAGCGATTCGGGTGGACAACCGCCTCCGGGAGAGACAAGGGGAACGCGTTTTCCCCGCTTCACCAATACCAGCGCGCAGAGCGGCTCTGGGGACGAGGCCTCCCGAGCATCTCCTGGCTATCCCGAGCTTGCCTCCAGCATCAAGGGAAGAGCCGATGCAAGTAGGCAGCACACGGCTCTCTCGGTCCGAACGTGACCGGCGGATGAGAGAGCGCTGCTGCTTGTACTGTGGGATCCCGGGGCATTTCCGTTCTTCCTGCCCTGAGCTCTCGGGAAAAGCCAACTCTCGTCCAGGGTAGGGAGAACTGCGACGAGGCCAACCTTCTCTCCCGAACTCGAGGCGACCAGGGTCCTGCTGGCTGCCTCCCTCGCCTGGGGAGATCAACATCACTCCCTCCAAGCTATGGTGGATTCCGGCGCTGCAGGAAGCTTCCTGGATGTAGGGCTAGCAAAGGCCCTAAAGCTCCCTCTGGCACCTCTAGAGCATCCTCTCACGGTGACAGCCCTGGATGGAAGACCACTGGGGTCCGGTAGCGTGTGCCATCGGACCGCCCCCCTTTGGCTGTCACTGGAGGGAAAACATTCAGAGGTAATCCAGCTCCACCTCATCCACTCTCCTGAGTTTCCACTGGTCCTGGGCTACCCATGGCTAGCCCGTCACAACCCACATCTGGACTGGGCCTCCGGGCGTCTCACCGAATGGGGCCCTGCCTGCCACACCACCTGTCTTCGTTCTAGTCCGTCTTCTCACCCTCTCGAGTCTCCAGTCCGTGTCCAAGCTCGGGCCCCTTCCCAAGCCCCTGCCCACTCCGGAGTTCCTGTCCGTGTCCTGGCTCCAGTCCGTATTCAAGGTCCCATCCATCCCGAGTTTTCACAAGTGCCCCACGAGTATGCCGATCTGAGGGAGGTCTTCAGCAAGAGACGGGCCACCACGCTTCCTCCCCATCGGTCCTATGACTGCGCCATCGACCTTCTGCCTGGCACCTGCCCTCCTCGAGGACGTCTCTTCTCTCTCTCTGCCCCTGAGACTACAGCCATGGAGGAGTACATCCGGGGGGCGCTCACCTCAGGTTTCATCCGCCCTTCTACCTCCCCGGCGGGCGCAGGGTTTTTCTTCATGGGTAAGAAGGATGGGGGCCTGCGTCCCTGCATTGATTACCGTGGTCTGAACAAGATCACGGTCAAGAATCGCTACCCCCTTCCTCTCATGTCCACATCTTTCGAGCAACTGCAAGGCGCCACTATCTTCACCAAACTCGATCTTCGAAACGCATACAATCTCGTCCGCGAGGAGGATGAGTGGAAGACCGCCTTCAACACACCTACCGGCCATTATGAATACCTGGTCATGCCTTTTGGATTGGCCAATGCTCCCGCTGTCCTCCAGGCCTTTGTAAACGACGTCCTCCGTGAGTTTCTCAACCGCTCCGTGTTCGTCTACATCGATGACATCCTCATCTTCTCCAGGACCCTTCCCGAACACATACAGCATGTGAGACAGGTCCTTCACCGCCTGCTCGCCAATGGCCTCTATGTGGGGGCCGTTTTGTCCCAAAGGACTCACGACAGGAAGCTCCATCCATGTGCTTTCTTCTCCCGTCGCCTCACCCCAGCGGAACGGAACTATGACATAGGGAACCCGGAGCTACTGGCAGTCAAACTGGCGTTGGAGGAGTGGCGGCACTGGCTGGAGGGGGCCCAACACCCATTTGTCGTCTGGACCGACCACAAGAACCAACTGAACTCCTTTTATGCGCGGTTCGAGTCTGGCAGCAGCACCGCTAGCTCGCCGGCTAATTGGAGTTACACCACTGGGGATTACATTACATTACATTGCATTTAGCAGACGCTTTTATCCAAAGCGACTTACAATTATTCAAACACCGACGGACGCAGCCATCAGGAGCAATTAGGGGTTAAGTGTCATGCTCAGGGACACTACAGCATGCTAGCAGGAGGAGCCTGGGATCGAACCAGCAACCTTTAGATTACTAGACCACCAGCTCTACCGCCTGAGCTACCATCCCCGGGATGAGCGCGCACTCTCAGTGTCCGTGCACGAGGTCAGGAGGGCTTTGATGCGGGTGAACACCAGGAAAGCTGCGGGCCCAGACGGCATTTCTGGACGAGTACTGAAGACCTGTGCTAACCAGCTAGCTCCGGTGTTCACCACAATATTCAACATCTCCCTGGCTGAGTCAGTGGTCCCATCCTGCTTCAAGAGGTCCACCGTCGTTCCTGTCCCGAAGATCGCCTCTCCAACCTGCCTGAATGACTACCGTCCGGTGGCCCTCACCTCGGTGGTCATGAAGTGTTTCGAGAGGCTGATTAAGGATTACATCTGCGCCTCCCTCCCCCGCACCTTGGACCCGTTGCAGTTTGCGTACCGGCAGAACAGATCCACGGATGACGCGGTCTCTCAGGTACTGCACACCACGCTCACGCACCTGGATGGCCAGAAGGGGGCCTATGTGAGAATGCTGTTCATTGATTATAGTTCAGCTTTCAACACCATAGTCCCCACCAGACTGGCTGTCAAGCTGATGGAGCTAGGATTGAATGGTCCGCTGTGCACCTGGATCCTGGACTTCCTCACAGGCCGCCCCCAGGTGGTCAAGGTGGGGAAGTACATGTCAAGCTCCCTCACCCTGAATACAGGATCCCCCCAGGGCTGCGTCCTCAGCCCCCTACTGTACTCCCTGTACACACATGACTGTGTGGCCAGGTCCAGCTCCAACACCATCATCAAGTTTGCTGACGACACCGTGGTCGTGGGCCTGATCACAGACTGCGATGAAAAGGACTACGACGGGGAGGTGGCTGACCTGTCACTCTGGTGCCAGGACAACAGCCTACACCTGAACGTCAGCAAAACCAAGGAGCTGATTGTGGACTTTAGGCGTGGATCACAATCGAGGACGCACGCGCCCTTGTGGATTAATGGGACTTCTGTCAACAGGGTGAGCAGCTTCAGATATCTGGGTGTCCACATCACAGAGGACCTAACATGGACTGTACACACAGACACTCTGGTGAGAAAGGCGAGGCAGCGTCTCTACCACCTCAGGCAGCTGAGGAAATTCCGGGTCTCGGTGAGGATCCTCAAGTCCTTCTACTCTGGAGCAGTGGAGAGCATCCTGACAGGCAACATCACTGCCTGGTTTGGGAACTGTACTGCCCGGGACAGACGGGCCCTGCAGAGGGTGGTGCGTTCAGCTGAACGTACCACTGGAACTACCCTCCCCCCCTTGCAGGAGCTATACACCAGGAGGTGTAGTAGCAGAGCCCGCAGGATCATGAAGGATCCTCATCACCCCAACAACGGACTGTTTCAGCTGCTGCGGTCAGGCAAGCGCCTCCGCAGTCACACAGCGAGAACAGAGAGACTGAGACAGAGTTTTTTTCTCGCAAGCCATAAGAACTGTCAATGCTGACCTCACCAGGGGTCCTAACACATAGGCTCCACTACCTACTGTACTATATGTAGCAAACTGTACCGCATATTGTGTCACTGTTCAGGGTTGTTCGTGATGCTATATTGCTGCGCCGTACTGTTGTATATTGTGCTGTATTATCCCAAACACTACCTCACTCTATTCACATTCACATGACACTTTAATTCACATGACACTTTAATGCACATATCTGTATATACATAGCCATATTCCCTCTATCTATTTCATTTTATTTTTATTGCATTTTATTCTATATATTTTTATCTTATTCAATAAGTATTCAACTTACTGTATTTTGTTTTAGGAGTCAGTTAGTCGGTCTATTAAAAAGGATTTTTTTACTTTTATATATTTTTTTTCCTAGGACATATTGTGTGCTATCACCGGGTGCGTTGCATTACATTTCACCTCATATATGTATGAAAGTATGTATATGTATGTGACAAATAAAAAAATCTTGAATCTCTTGACTCTTGAATACACCAAGGATATCATAGCTCTCTAGCTATAGTGGTACAACCAGACCATGTTTCCAGGACAAACAACCTGTCAGTTCAATAACCAGCTTTGATATTACCTAAACTTTCCAGTGGCGCGCAGACAATACAATAACCACCAGCTCATTTCCTCTTTCTCCGGCAGGCTACAGACCCTCACTCACTGTTTACAGTGGTATCCACAGCAAAACTTATGTCCTGAATCTGTACAGACCTGTACAAATGTTTTTAAAGTGGCTGTCTTTCCCCTTTTCACCTAGGCGATTTTGGTTAAAAAATGTGTTTTTTTCTTTGTCTTTTTTTAAACATTTTATTTTGTTAGTACCTCTTTTCCACTGCATTAGTTATTTGTTTGGAGAGCCAAATAGATTCTGGTCTTGCCCGTATCGTCAGGGGAAAAAACAGCAGATTCCTCCCACAAATGGAAATGAAATTAACAAAACGCCTACTTTGGCCAATTTTTTTCAATCTGTGGGAAGGATCGCTGCCCCGACGATACCGGTGCCTGGAGGCACAGGAATGTCCTTTTTTTAATCTATTTCCAGTCCCGTTTGTAACACAAATCTGTGGTGGAAAATAATCACCCTGAAGAAGAGGTTCATTAATTTAAGATCTGAGTTTCTCTGCAGAGGAGACTGGCTCAATACACAGATACTGTACATACCCTTTTATAATATGTAGCTGTGGAGTGTGTCATTAGCCGAATATTACAACAATTAATCTGATTAAATTGTACCGTCTACCAGACTGACTTATCTCTTGGGAGTGGCATTAAGCGAGAACGTTACCCTCAATCTACTATTTCAATAGCCCAAACAATGTGGTCCTCTAACTTCTGTAACATTTCTACAACAGGTCTAATGGAACAGTCTACATTGGGTTCGGAACAAGAGGCCAGGACACTGCCGGGCCCATCCACAAACGTTACATAATCCCACTTCTCATGCTGCCTCACCTATGGGATTTACCAGACTCCCCCTCCTTACCCCCTCCATTACCTGAAGTTCCCAGTGCTCTCCCGGGAAACACTTGTTCAGTTTTAAGCACCTATAACTCTGCAGCTCAGACCAGTAGTTGAGAGACCATTTGTTCCTTCTCAGCTCGAATGTGGTTTCCCCCATTTCCATTAAAGGAGCATTGATAGGTGTTGCTCTAAAAGCCCTACCACATATTCCAAGTGCGTTAGCCTGCACTGCACCCTTCACACTTCTTTAGAGCAGAGGAAGTTGCTGTCCCATAAGCCATGCTGCCCTCTGCAGCCGTGGCTTAACCACGCCCCTTGGTGAACCTAGTCTGTCTGCATCAATAAGTTCCATTACTGTAAATAATACAGCTGTCAGTGCAATTGGACGGTAATAGCCAGGTTCATTTGCGCCTTTTGGCAAATGTCCATGTTCCCATATTGTATTGACTGGTGTGGCTGCTTGTATTGTTCCTCTAGTACCGGGTTACCAAGATGGCGAAACACCTGGAAGGGATGAGTTGTGGCCCCACCCTTCCGTTCCAGGTGTTGTGTCTCTCTTTTTCTGAATGGCTTGTTTGGGTTCTTGCAAAGAAGGTATTCACTACATATGCATTATCATTATGTTCTAGTTTGAAATTCTTATTTTCCAACTTCTCCTCCCTCTTCGTTTTGCTTGCTGAACTTATATTCTCTGAGCTATCGTTGTTTTAAATGTTTTTACTAGCATGTCTGCCTTAGCTTCATTGTCAACTGCTTCCTGCTCATCAGATTGTAAAACAGTACTGTAGATGTCCTGTACACCCCTGCCATTCAATGCACTAAGGGCCATAACGTTCAACCTTGCCTTTGCGCTACCTAAATACCAGCTTGCTTCCTTTTCCAGGCCTTTGCCCTGAGTTTCTTATATGCGATTGCGCGGCTTCCCAATGGACTGTTTCCTTTCCAACCGCGCACAGCAGGTTTGAATGCATTATTCCACCATGGTACAAGCTGACGTTCTTTTGGACCTTGTGTTTTTGGTGTTCACTCATCTGCAGCCAATGTTCGCATTTCACAAAGTGTTCCGTTCCACCTTTCCACATCCTCACCACTTGCATTTCCGACCTGTCATCTCTGTGAATTCTTCCCACCTTGCTCTTGAGTAATTGAATTGCCTTGGCCTTTCATCGTTCTTTCACAGGCGTCCCACCAAACTTGCTTAATATTGGAACATGATCACTCCCCATGGTGTATCTGTTCATTATATCCCATTCACGCACTAAGGCAAGCTCAGCTGATGTGAAGTTTAAGTCTATACATGGTTTTGCTGCCCAACTGAGTTGGAACCATGTTGGCCTATCATCATTTAATACTACAAGTCCGTTTTTCTCTCGAACATCCTCCGCCACAACTCCATTTCTTTCTCGTGCACACTTTAAGAATCGCACATTCAAGCTCAGTGTTGATCTCTACTTTCTGTGTTGTAAACTGCATCAGTTTCACCTACCACATGCCATCCAAGTGGCGTTTTCAGGGCCCTCCGGCACAGAAGACAGGGGGGTTGTAAACACCAGTTTATTGTAGAGTGGGCTAGCTGGTTTAGTCCAGGAGCAGATAGAACATGTCATGACACAGGCTCCTATCCTGAGTGTTTGTGGGGATGGAGGATGTTACGTCTTGCTCGTTAGACCAACCAACGAGCAACAGGTATGCAACCACACTGATCCCAATTACCTTCTCTCTTCCCCAACTTTTCTGCTGAGGCCAACCCAGCTCACAGCTTTGCACTTTGTCCTAAAGTGCAAAACTTTCATACCCTTTCTCACACATATTTGAAGTGCAAGGAGAGCCAGATCAAAACTTAATTATTTTAGGAATATCCCAAGACATGTTAAGGTTTGCTCAGCAACCATTCATCTCTTATCAGATAATTATTGCTAAAAAAACAACTTCTTATGTTCTGGAAGAAGGCAGAGGTGCTGTCAGTGAAACAGTGGCTTACAGAACTGACCAGTACATTACACCTGGAGAGAATTCAATATGTTCTGAGAGATAAGATTGGGGAATTTGAAAAGATTTGGCACCCTCTTATTTCCTATCTTGAAATTGTAACCGATTTTGACAATCAATTCCCCATCCACAGCTCATAGGGAGGGTTAGTGGTGGGATAGGAGATGTGTCTGAAGTTGATTGAAGGATGAAGAAGAAGGTTGAAGAAGATTTAGTTGTTTATTAAACCCTTTTCTCAGATTTTTATTATTATTAATCTTCTTGAAGTTTTTCAGACTAAGAGTATCTGAACCACAGCAACCTCAGTACGCAGAGACATGGTTGAGGTATCGTTAGGACAGAGACATTTCTTGTAGTTCGATTTTGATCAATATTGATGCACATTTGGAGCAGAAATTAGTGAAAAACACGCAATTTACTGGAAGTAGAAGAACGTTGGTGTGATTTGATAAGTTTGGGGAGCGGGGCAATTTGTGACATCATCATGCAAAGTTACAGTATATACAGACGTGGACAAATTTGTTGGTACTCTTACAGCTCATTGCAACAATGCGTTATTCCTCCTGAAAAGTGATGAAATTAAAAGCAATTTTCTCATGTATACCTGCATGCCTTTGGTATATCATAGAGTAAATCAAATAAACTGTGAAAATAGATAAATTATTGCTATTGCATTTGTACTGTGGAAAGTTCCAAGAACCTTCAGAGGAACTGTCCCTTTCTTTTTTGTTGACTTACTACACCTCAGAAACCTGTAATACGTATCTAATACGACTAATCTGGACTCCGTCTCATTTTAGTTATGTGTTTATATTTACAATACATGCATACATTTTGTTTGAGTATTGTATGTTGTTTTATATGCAGTTTAATGTTCCAACAATATTCAACTATTAGTACAAAATTGATTTACAAAGACAAATGAGGAATTAAACAATCAAGAATGTACAATAACACTTCACATTAGTAATAATAGTTTCTACAATTGAAATGAATGTGTTCTCAGTGTCTGACAGTGTCTGGCAGTGAAGGATTGAGCAAATCTTTCTTTGAAGGAAAACACAAAGCAGAGCAGGAGCAAAAAGAGAAGACTTGCAGTCGCTCTCATTTGTGACTAAGATGATGTCTACTGAGAGGACTTTTAGAACAAAAGGTCTTCCCACACTGTTCACAGTCATATGGTCTAATTCCAGTGTGAAATCACTGTGTTTTGAGAATATTGTGGCGACAATCATTTCCCACACTGTTCACAGAGGTTTCTATCTTGTGTGCGTACGCTGATGTACTCTTAAATTACCCTTTGTCGTAAAACCCTTCCCACACTGTTCACAGTGGAAAGGTTTCTCTCCTGTGTGTATACGCTGATGTACTTTTACTTCGCTCCTCGTTGTAAAGCTCTTCCCACACTGTTCACAGTGGTAAGGTTTCTCTCCTATGTGGGAAATTTTATGGATCTTGAGATAGGTTGATTGACTGAATCGCTTTGCACACTGTTCACAGGGGAACGGTTTCTCTCCAGTGTGCATGCGCTGATGAATTTTGAGATTGGACGATTGGCTGAATCTTTTCCCACAATGTTTACACAGGTATGGTTTCTCTCCTGTGTGCATACGCTGATGTATTTTTATTTCAGCCCTCGTCATAAAGCTCTTCCCACACTGTTCACAGTGGTAAGATTTCTCTACTGTGTGCATACGCTGATGATCTTTCAGATTGGACGATTGACTGAATCTCTTCCCACACTGTTCACAGTCGTATCGTTTCTTTCCTCCGTGAGTAGGATGATGTTTTCTGTAAAAACCTACGAGAGAAGAGATAGACAAGAATGGTTTGTAAAACAAGTTAGAGAGGGCACAATGAATTTAGGAGGTTCAGTAAAGGCTGATCACTGAAAAAAGGGTTAATTTGCTATAATGACTGACTGCAATATGCCAATATCCCACTTATTGATTTTAAATGATTTCATAACTAGTATGAAGAAGAAGAATCTTTAATTGTCACACAGCTCACCACACGCACACACGTATGTTTTGGATGGTGGCCGGTAAAATGAGGCATCTGCATTTAACCCATCCTGGCTTGTCCTTCCTCCAGTGGGGCAGCCAGGAGCAGTGGGCATCATTCGTGGACACGCCCGGGGACCTGGTGATGAGTGTCCATCGCTGGTCAGACAATGATGTGTGCATGTTTTTTTCCCCAATTACCTAAACCCAAGACTGGTGTGGCTGCTTAAACCAAATCAGCCCACAGTCACCGAAGTGAATGCCAAGGTATGGGGGGGGGCAGTAGCTAAGGCGGTAGAGTAGGTCGCCTAGCGATTCGGGAACATTGCTGGTTTGATCCCTGGCTGGTAGAATGGGAAGTGTCCTTGAACAAACCCCCTAACGGGGGGGATGGGGAATCTTACCTTACTGGGCGCTCGTTCAGTGTGACATGGCGAGGCCAGCTGTCTGTGCCTCACAACCTCACCACAGGGGTGCCCCAAGGCTCGGTGCTAGGACCCCTCCTCTTTGCCATATACACCACCTCACTGGGCCCGATCATCCGCTCACATGGCTTTTCATATCACTGCTATGCGGATGATACTCAACTCTATCTGTCCTTCCCGCCCGACGACCCTACTGTCTCGACGCGGATCTCGGATTGTCTCGCTGACATATCCACATCGATGAAGGATTATCATCTTCAACTAAATCTGGCGAAAATGGAACTGCTGGTCTTCCCGGCCAAACAAGGTATTTATCACAACATTGATATTAAAATCGACTCTCTATCTCTTGTTCCTACCAAGGCTGCAAGGAATCTAGGTGTCATTATTGATGACCAACTGACATTCTCGGACCATGTTGCCGCCGTCTCCCGGTCCTGCCGCTTCGCACTACTCAACAGCCGAAAAGTCAGGCCGTACCTGACCCAATATGCCACTCAACTGCTGGTACAAACCTTGGTGATGTCCCGTCTCGACTACTGCAACGCCCTCTTAACAGGCTTGCCGGCCTGTGCGGTGAAGCCACTTCAGATGATACAGAATGCGGCGGCGCGACTGGTGTTCAACCAGCCAAAGAGGGCACATGTCACTCCGCTGCTCATCGAGCTCCACTGGTTACCTGTAGCCGCCCGCATCAAGTTCAAGTCTCTTATGCTGGCCTACAGAGTGATTGCTGGGAATGCTCCCGCCTACTTAAATGCTCTTGTAAGAGCACATGTTGCCCCCCGGATGCTGCGCTCGTCAAATGAGCGTCGCCTGGCTCTGCCGGCCATACAGCCACGGCAATCCAGGCTATTCTCATTTGTAGTTCCACGTTGGTGGAACGAGCTGCCAAAAATGACCAGAGCGGGGACCTCCCTCTCTGTCTTTAAGAAGCACCTGAAGACCCAGCTCTTCAGTGAGTACCTCCTGTCCTAATCTACAATTACTTTGCACCACCTTGCAGTATTTATTGTTACACCAATGTTGTTGTTACACTAATCTCTGTCGCAATGTAGCTGAATGTTATTCTCCCTTGTAAGTCGCTTTGGATAAAAGCGTCTGCCAAATGACTAAATGTAAATGTAAATATATATATACATATATGAAAAGTTTCTGTGCAAATAACACCTTCAGTTCTAATAATTAAAAAAAAGGTCTGAAGGAGGAGGTCAGGTCAGACTGATTCACTGCCTGAAACCTGCAGTCACAATTAAACAACTAAACAGGAGAGCTTGGAAGGAGAAAGAAAACAACCAGTTACCTGACGGAAGTTCTGTGGTCTCCTTCCAACCTCCATCACAGTCTTCAGTCTTCAGAATAGTGTGAAGAGAGGAGCTGCTCAGCAACACTTGGTTCTAAAGCAGCAGCTGGATCTTCTGGATCTATTTCTTCTGCTTTAATCTGTTCAGTTGAGATACTGGCTACAGGTTCTGCCTCTCTCTTCTTCTTAGTTTGGGGCTGATGAAGCTGGGACCACTGAGCCCACTCTTCATCATGTTCCCTCTTCACAGGGAACTCCTCCTCTTCCTCTTTAATGTGTGGGGGCTCTGGCTCCTCCAGGTCCAGACTGGAGCTCCACTCCTGCTGCTCAGGGGGAAGCTCCTCTTTACAGACAGAGAGCTGCTGGAGCTCTAGAGGGAACGCTGCCATACAGACACAGGGAGGAAAACTCAGTCACCTACACTTTTAGTGTAAAAAATGCTTCTTATGTTGATTTATACATCCTTTACCTTGCTGAATGAAGATTGGCTGGATGTGTGATTGATTCCTCTGTTGCTCTTCTCCTATTGGATTTGTGTAGATGATGGGCGTGGTCAGGGTTTGTCCCTGCAGCTGCGACACAAGCGGTGCTGCAGAGTGTGTGATCACGATGTAGGGACGAACCGGCTGCAAGCACCAAGCACACACACTTTAATAACTAATAAATAACACAGCAAGTTAATCTGTAGTTGAGACCTCAACAACTTTAATGCTTCAACAATAAACTATGAGAGAGTGAGAGAGAGAGAGCAGCAAATGACCACAGGCCAGATACGAACCCGGGTTCGTAACTACTAATATTGTGTAGGCCCCCCACTGTGCCACCAAAACAGCTCTGACCCGTGGAGGTCTGGACTCCACAAGACCTCTGAGGCGGATCAGGTTTGTTGTTCCACATCCCACAGATGCTCCATCGGATTGGACCCTAACCCCACCCATGCACATGATGTAGAAGAAAAGGTGATTCATCAGACCAGGCCACCTTCTTCCATTGCTCCACGGTCCAGTTGTGACGCTCACGTCTCCATTGTAGGTGCTTTCAGGGGTGGACAGGGGTCAGCATGGACACTGTGAGCTCCCATACGCAGCAAGCTGCCATGCACTGTGTGTTCTACACCTTTCTATCATAGCAACAATCACTTTTCTAACACTTTGTGCTCCAGTAGTTCTTCTGTGGGATCAAAACAGACGGTCTCGACATGGCTCCCCACTTGCATCAAGTGGGGAGCCATGGGCACCATGACCCTGTCATGACCCTTTTGGTAGGTACTAACCACTGCATAGCCAGAACAGCGCACAAGACCTGTAGTTTTGGCGATGGCCTGATCCAGTCGTCTCGCATCACAATGTGATCCTTGTCAAAGTGGCTCTGATCCTTACGCTGCTTCAACACATCAACTTCAACAACTGACTGTTCACTTGCTGCCTCATATCCCCAAATATATTGCAAAATTGTAAAAAGAAACTTGGACTGATAAACTAGAACTGGATATTTAATGCCTGAAGATATATCTGATTAATTTATATTCTCCAGGAGTGAAGAATAATGGATTTGTGCCTTTTAGCTGCATGTGGACTTTGTACATTTCAATGAGATGTGGAGCTGTGTGATCAGGTCCAGGTGGTTTTAAATATATTATTTTTGCAGCTTTATGTTTCTATATTCCTAAAGATAAGGTCGTGTCAGTCTGAGACAGGTTGGTGCGGTAGGACATCGGCCTACACACAAGAAGTCATTGCTATTTTACTCAGGGTTCATTCTGCCATCACAAAATGAAATTCATGGACTTTCAAGTAATTTTCCAAGCACTGTTTTTCAATTTTCAAGGACTTCATGCAATCTTTATAAAAATATAATATCTTAGTCTTATCATCTAGTATTGATAGACGGGCCTTTTCCAAGGACATTCAAAGCACTTCAGCACAAAAGCATCTGTTTTCAAGGTATTCCAGAACCTTTCTGAGCATGAAATTCAAGCACCTCAAGGACCGGGTGAGAACCCTGTGTTCTCACACAGGGTGATAGCACACAATATGTCCTAGGAAAAAAAATAAAAGTAGAAAATTCCTTTCTAATAGACCGACTAACTGACTCCTAAAACGTAATACAGTAAGTTGAATACTTATAGAATAAGATAAAAATATATAGAATAAAATACAATAAAAATAAATTGAAATAAAATGGAATAGGTTGAAGGAATATGGCTATGTATATACAGATATGTGCATTTAAAGTGGCATGTGAATTAAAGTGGCATGTGAATGTGAATAGTGTGAGGTAGTGTTTGGGATAATACAGCACAGTATACAACAGTACGGCGCAGCAATACGGCATCACGAACAACCCTGAACAGTGACACAGTATGCGGTACAGTATGCTACATACAGCACAGTATGCGGTACAGTATGCTACATACAGTACAGTATGCTACATACAGCACAGTATGCGGTACAGTATGCTACATACAGTACAGTATGCGGTACAGTATGCTACATACAGTACAGTATGCGGTACAGTATGCTACATACAGTACAGTATGCGGTACAGTATGCTACATACAGTACAGTATGCGGTACAGTATGCTACATACAGCACAGTAGGTAGTGGAGCCTAGTGCATGGCTCAGTGAGGACCCCTGGTGAGGTCAGCGTTGACAGTTCTAATGGCTTGCGGGAAAAAACTCCGTCTCAGTCTCTGTTCTCGCTGTGTGACTGCGGAGGCGCTTGCCTGACCGCAGCAGCTGAAACAGTCCGTTGTTGGGATGATGAGGATCCTTCATGATGCTGCAGCTCTGCTACTACACCTCCTGGTGTATAACTCCTGCAAGGGGGGGAGGGTAGTTCCAGTGGTACGTTCAGCTGAACGCACCACCCTCTGCAAGGCTAACACTAGGCTAATGCTAAGCCTCTGCGTAGACACAGCTGGGGACTAGAACACTTAGTTACAACACCAGTAAGTCCGTTTACCTTGCATAGTCTTCATCTTTTAGACAGAAAGTCACTTTACCTTGGATCATAATATCGCACTTTAGGTCCTTACATGTGCAGTTAGTTTTGTGCGACGTGGTAGCTCAGGAGGTAGAGCTGGTGGTCTAGTAATCTAAAGGTTGCTGGTTGGATCCCAGGCTCCTCCTGCTAGCATGCTGTAGTGTCCTTGAGCAAGACACTTAACTCCTGATGGCTGCGTCCGTCGGTGTTTGAATAATTGTAAGTTGCTTTGAATAAAAGCGTCTGGTAAATATAATATTGTGGGTGGATTTGTGATGCAAAAATCTTAAGATTTTGTCAGACAGTTTAGCGTTCTTCCATTCCTCCCTGGTTATTCCACTTGCCAAGTCCAGACCTCAACATACTGCACAGTGGGAACTGAAGGAGAAGTCAGAGCAACTTCCAGTTCAGTGAATAGTCCACAACTATTGTGATCAGCAATTTTCATATTGAGGTTGATTCACTCCAACACTGTTTCACCTGAACTGGTCTGCGGTGGAGGATAAGATGTTGACACTACAGGCTGACATTCAGCTGAAGCCCAGGGCTCGTGGGCAGTTTTGGAACTTACTCACAGAGGAAAAGTACTCAAACATGAGGAAATGTGCTACCTCCTTTACTGCATTATTTGGCTCTACTTATTTATGTGAGTCAGCCTTTTCCCACATGAAGATTAAGTCCAAATACCGTTCCACCATGACCGATGATCATTTGGAAGCTGCTTGAGGCTCGCTATCAGCAGCTACTGTCCGGACTATGCAACCCTGGCCGACTCTTTTCAGTGCAAGTCATCAGAGTAAGGTAGTGACCATAGATGTATTTAATTGTATTGTGCCGTAAGGGTTCATGCAGAGATGCAAGGTACGCCAACATATATTGTATATATAAAGTATACTCAGTATATACACTACTCTTAAAAAGTTAGGGATATTTGGCTTTCGGGTGAAATTTATGGAAAATGTAAAAAGTTCACGTGACAGTTATATTATATCATGAAAGAAGGGTATTTAAGTAGAAGCATGCAATGGTGATTTCCTCATCTCAAACAATTTATTGAAACAAAAGCCAACAACAGTGGTGGGTTTACCACAACAAAAAATGTCAATGTCTCAATAACTTGTCATGTGCCCTTGAGCATCAATTACAGCTTGACAATGACGTCTCATGCTGTTCACAAGTCGACTTATTGTCTGCTGAGGCATGGCCTCCCATTCTTCTTGAAGGGTGGCCCTCAGGTCATTGAGGTTCTGGGGCACAGAGTTAGGAGCCTCTACACGGCCACTCAGCTCATCCCATAGGTTTTCTATGAGATTCAGGTCTGGAGAAAGTGCAGGCAACTCCATTTGAGGTACCCCAGTCTCCAGCAGCCATTCCGTAATGAAGCGACCTCGATGAGCTGGAGCATTGTCGTCCATGAAGATGAAATGAGGCCTGTGTTGTTCATGCGGGGGCACAATGACTGGATTAATGATGTTTATTAGGTAGTATGGGCTTGTCACTGTACCATTCACAAAGTGTCGGGCAGTTCTGTATTGACTAGACACACCTGCCCACACTGTAACACCACCACCACCAAAGGCTCGTTTGGTGACAAAAGTGGCTGATGCATAGCGCTCTCCTTGACGTCTCCAACATCATTGGCGGCCATCATTTCTGCTCAACGTGAATCAACTTTCATCAGAGAACAGCACTCAGGCCCAGTGGTCCCTCGTCCAGCATATATGTTCCCTTGCCCATGCAAGACAATGATGCCTGTGCCTGGTGATGTGGTCAGGTACCCTTACAGAAAATTGCGGGGTGGGGGTGCAAGTCCTTCAGGCAAGTCGAACCGGGATAACTCGCACCCCTCCTGTCCACTGTTAATGGACAGTTTTCTATTTTCCTTCCACCACCCATCTGCCCCACACCCTGACGCAGTCCAGTCTGGCACACTGCAGACCAAACTCTCAGAGGTCAGACCACAGCCCTTGGTGAGAGGCTATGTAGGCTCTCTAGGAGGCTGTGATCTACTCAATATTTCCAGATCATCTTCCACCCTATCCCTCTCCTCCACCTATCTTGAGTTTCCTGATTAAATGGAGCAACTGGTAAATGCTGGCACTAAACTCACCCTCCAATCTGTCCTAGCCAGCCCACGACCTTCACCACCCCCAAGGCCTCAGCCCCCCGCACCACCACACCCCTCCCCCCTTCATCCACCCAGGTCCTGCAATGAGGCCACTCCCCCTCAGCTTCTGCACCTTTTCAGGACTCACCAACGCACCACCACCAGCAGCAGTTCTGATATCAAGGCCAGTAAAGATCATCGACATCCTGAGGGTTCCAGCTGTAGATATGGTACTCAGAAATGTTTTCATTATCAGCTGGACCCAAGTGAAGTATATGCTGGCATGCTATCCCAAGTAAGAAAGCCTACGTCAGTACCTGGCACCTTCTCCATTCCTGTTGTGACTAGTGGGAGAGTCAACAAAGTGAAAATCACTCACACTGCTTACTTGTCAAATTTGATAACTATTCGCTGTCCACCACAATCAGCCTTGGGGCCTGTCACTAATGCTAAAACTACTAACACCATAAAGCTAGCCCTGCTTAATGTTAGATCTCTGGCTAACAAATTATTTTAAGTTAATGATCTTATTGTTACTTCTCAACTTGTGTTTTTAACTGAAACATGGTTCACCATGGACTTGATTATCACAAAGGGTCTCAATATTTCGAATGTTTTTGTGATGATCCTTCCCTATCCGACCGTTTCTGTGTTTTCTTTAATATGTCATTTATTCCTGACATCCGTATCAATACTGTTAAACGGTATATCAATGAGAATACTAGTGCACTCTTTAAAAACACCATCTCTATGTTACCACCTCTCACCTCAAGTTCTGCTAATGATCTTGTAGATAACTTTAATTCTAAGATTGTGAATGTCATGGATGTCATTGCTCCTGCTTAGGTTAAAACATTTTCTGATAAGCAAAAAGCACCTTGGAGAAATTCTGCCTCTGTAAGAGTCCAGAAAAGAGAATGCCAAAAAGCCGAACGCAAATGGCGCAAAACAAAACATGTTCATCATGACATCTATGAAGAGAATGTATCCGTGCCTACAATTTAGACTTGGAAAGTGCTGGAGAATCTTTTTTCTCCAATATCATTAACAACGACAATTACGCAAAAACCCTATTTGCAACCGTTGATCAGCTGACTAATACCCCTACACAAACACTCCCTGAACTTCTTTCCACCAATAAATGCAATGAGTTTGCGTCCTTTTTTTTATTGATAAAATGTAATGCATTAGACAAGCCATCAATACTTCCATGTCAAACAAAAATGTTGGATTGCCATGATTATATAAAAGCAATGTGGCATGGATGACAGTATTTAATACCATAGACTACAAAACTCTTGAGGAAACGGTGAGACAACTTACACTATCCACCTGCTCCCTCCATCTTCCAACAAAATATACAAAAGATTTGTTAAGATTTAGGTTGGCACATCAACAATCCATTGCTTATGGGATAATTATTACTGAAAAAAATCGTATGTGCTGGAAGAAGGCAGAGGTACCATCATTAAAACAGTAGCTTACAGAATTGACCACTGCATTACACCTGGAGAGGATTCGGTATGTTCTGAGGGATAAGATTGGGGAATTTGGAAAGATTTGGCACCCCCTTTATTTCTTATCTTGAGAGACTGATCAATCTTAATAATCAATTCCCTGTCCACAACTTCGCAGTGCTAGTAGGGAGGGTTAGGAAGGGAGATGTGTCTGGGGTTACAGGTTGTTTTTCTTCCAATTTTTTCATTTCCATAGACATCTTAGTTTTCTTTGTTTATATTTACAATAAGACATTTCGTTTGAGTATTGTAAAACAGAAGTTGTGAAATGTCAATGTCTGTAAAATACAATGCTTCTTCTCAATAAAAACATTAAACATGTTTGTAGCAGTTCCTGCCACAAGCCGTCCAAGTGGCGTTTCCAGGGCGCTCCAGCACAGAGACACATGACGCTGGGTTGTAGACATCAGTTTATTGTAGAGAAGAGGCTAGGTGGAATTAGCCAGGAGCAGATGGAACATGTCATGACACAGGCTCTTGCCTGAGTGAGTGTGAGATGGGGGTATTAACCTGCTGCTCATTGGCCCAACCAATGAGCAACAGGTTTGCAGCCACCCTGACCCCATCATCTAGATCCAGGTCAGGTGTGGCTGCTCAAACCATCCCATCTCCACACCACAATGTTGCAACAATATTCAAGTACTAGAATAACTTATTTACAAAGACAAATTAGGAATTAAACAATCAAGAATTTACAATTACTCTTCACAAATAGTAGAAATAGTTTCTACAAAATAAAATGAATATGTTCGCAGAGTGTGACATTTTGTTGAAAGCCAAAACTATTTAAGGCTGTAAGCAGTGAAGGATTGAGCAAATGTTTTTTGAAGGGAAAACACAAAGCAAAGCAGTAGCAAAAAGAGAAGTCTCTGTTATGCACAATGCTTGCAGTACTTATCATTTTAGTAATGCAAGTAATAACCTGGAGCCACAACCTAAGAACCTGCAAAGCAAAAATAAAATTGTGTTCTCACACCACAGAAAAATAGTGTTATTAACCACCCAGCCAAATTTGAATGATTGAAAAAAAACGCCAAGTATATAAAACTAGGTTTCAAACCTGTGCATCTCGTTGTGGACATCACAGGCACAATTTATGCCAGTGTGTACTCAGGTTGAAGTACCCGGAGGCACCCACGGGATTGGTCATGATTTAGCCCTGTCTATAAAATACGGACCACAAAAATAGTGAGAAACAGTTTAACAGTCCAACTCCACAATTCAGTACTGCACGTGATTTGGAGAGCCGTGCACGGCGAGCTGTGGCCACGTCCATGTCCGCGTCCTCAAATGAGTCCACTAGTTAATCAAACGCAGATGGCATCATTCTATTGGATGGATAAAAAATCTATTCTGTTTGATCCTGTTATTGTAAATGTAATGCACACTGACTGACAAAAAAACAAAACTATTGGACTTGAAATATTTCGGCCGAGTGAAGGGTCAACTTGTTGATTTTCAGGTAGCAACCCTAGACAAAACTTTCATTGTGTTGGTCAGTTCAGCCTTTTTGAAGTGAGGTGGTTAGAGTGCTGAGAAACATGCAATTCAATTTAGAAAAATATAGATCTGATGTAATCCCGTCCTGTTATCGAATTTGAACATTCCATATACTGTTTGGGAAGTTTCTCTAATGGGTCCATGATGTGAAAAGACGTCATTGCAGCGCCCGGGGAGAGACTTGGCCACTCTCACCTGGTACCAGTGGTTCAGGCACCAACATTTTGCGCTGTTGTGCAGTCTCTGTCATTTGCAAGATGATGTCTATTGAGACGACTTTTAGAACACAAGCTCTTCCCACACTGTTCAGTCATATGGTCTCATTCCAGTGTGAAATCGCTCGTGTTATGAGATTGAGGCAACTGAGTCCTCTCCCACAATTTTCTCAGGGGTAAGGTTTCTATCGTGTATGCGTACAATGATGTCGTTTTACTTCACTCCTTGTCGTAAAACTTTTCCCACACTGTTCACAGCAATAAGGTTTCTCTCCTGTGTGTGTACGTTGATGAATCTTGAGATTGTTCGATTTACTGAATCTTTTCCCACAATGTTCACAGGGATAAGGTTTTTCTCCTGTGTGCGTCCGTTGATGAATCTTGAGATTGTTTGATTTACTGAATCTCTTACCACAATCTTCACAGGGGTACGGTTTCTCTCCTGTGTGTGTACGCTGATGTACTTTTAAGTCACCCCTTCTTGTAAAGCTCTTTTCGCACTGTTCACAGGGATAAGGTTTCTCTCCTGTGTGTGTGCGTTGATGTACTTTTAGATCCCCCTTTTTGGTGAAACTCTTTGCACACTGTTCACACGGGTGAGGTTTCACTCCCGTGTGAACACGCTGATGCGCTTTAACTTCAGCCCTTGTTGTAAAGCTCTTCCCACACTGTTCACAGTTGTATAGTTTCTTTACTCTGAGAGTAGGATGATGTTTTCTGTGATAACCTAAGAGAAGAGAGGGAAAGAAAGACATGAGTGGATTATAAACCAAGTCAGAGAGGGCACCAAAATAAAAAATAAACATCCTAAAAAATGTAGGATGTTGAGTAATGGCTGATCACTGAAAAAGAGGGTTAATTTGCAGTAATGACCGCCTGGCTGCATTATGCCCACTATCCAATTTATTTGAAATGCATAGTTTCATAACTAGTGTGCGTAGTTTCATAACTAGTATAGCAAGGCAGTGGTGCTCTCTGTAACTGCAAAGAGTCTGCTGTTTAGCTTCCACTAAGAAAAATTGTCCACAACAATGTAGTTAACACCGCAACTACATAGCAAACTATTTGAGCAACAAAGAATATAACCCAACCTATTTACAGTAAATGTGAAATTAGATTATATCTAACAATTACTTGAAGAGATAGAGAGACAATAGGGCAGACCGGGAACACCGCTATTCCACTCCTGTACTCAGAATGCCGCAAGGAAATAGAACGGACAATTTAAGATGTGGAAATCTTTTAACCACAAAAAGCAAATACAGAAACTGAACCCTGGGGGACCCCACATCTAACAGCAAGTGCTGAAGACATTCACTAGTTTAAACAGTAAAACATGCGTTTTACAGACAGATATAGAGGTAGACCACAGAAGATAAACCACCTAAAGCTGTGACACAAATTCTAATTCGGTCTTTGAATCTATTCAATAAAATTGTGTTTTGGTAAATCAGACAGTGTACTAAAATCAGCATAGAAAAATAAGTGTTTTTGAGCAGTGAGGTTTCTGTGCTGCTTTAAAAAGCACAAAAAAAGCATGAAAACTGAAATGTATCAAAGATATTGTTGAATAGTTTCCAGGACAGACAACAACTTGGCTGCAAAGCTGGTCATGAAAGTGAATTACAGCTGTCGGACGGTGCATTGCAGGTCAACACAATAAATATAAGAGGAGATAACAGTTTACAGATGGAGGGAAGTAGAGAATGATAGTCCACTCAGTCCTGACCAATGAATTAAATTGCCGATATCTTTCCGAGTCGCTCTTCTATCTGCAAAATTGTATTTTCATTTCAAACCTGCCTCGCAACAGGAAGCCGGACAATTCAACCAATCAGTTTGAGATTTAGCAGGTGTGCCCGCCGGCTACTCTGCGAGCCTTTCCGAGCTTCGGTTACACATACACATATACCACCTTCGCTGCGTGGTTTCCCAAAGACGTTTACATGTACCTACAGGCTTTATAGGACAGAAGCAGGAAGAGCAGTGAGAGCTCCAGACAGACAGGTGTTAAATTAACTAAAGCCAAAGCAACTTTATTTACTATACTGCTCCTCTCACCATTCAACCACATTTCCTTCTGGACGTCAGAACTCGCTGGAACTCTCCTCACCTCGTGCTTGAGAGTTTCCTTGAGCAGTATCCTTAGATTCAAGCGGCCTCTTTGGATCAACAGCTGAGAAAGCCAATGGAGAGGGACAGGTATGACAGCTCTTGAGCACGGTGATGTGCTGTGGTCCATGGTAGCATAATGGGATGACATTAATGATGAATAATTTAATTACCTAGCTAAGTGGAATAGTAAGTGGCTACTCTTTGGCTGAAGAATAATTCATAATTTGATTTCTGGACGTGGAAAATGTTTTCTTTCCAAAACAGACTTGCTCACCTAAAGGATGAGGACTTCAGAAAAGCAGAGGACTTTGTCCAACTCATATGAGTTCTGTACAGAATATACACAGAAGAATAATTAAAAGCAATGAGTATCACTTAGAACAATTGCATTATGTTTTATTATTCTAATTAGATATCTACATTTCATGTAGACGCTCATGACACTCATGTCATGAATGTCAACATCAGAGCCTTCCTTGGGAGAGGTGACCGAACTGGATTGCTCGGTTTAAGCACTAACTGGAGGATGGATGGGATAACTACACTTTCTGGGACCAGGTCAAGGACAAAGTACTGGCAGCAGCACATCCTACAAAAACAGAGTATTCAAAAACAGTATTCATTATGAATGTGAATTGAATTTACACTTTCAATTATCAAATATTCATCTCCTGTGTAACTCCTTTGTCTAGTCAAATTGCTAATTACATTTGGAGCTGACAGAGCATGGTGATGGTGAGAGGGACATGGGGACAGTCCAGCCAGACGAAGAGGAGAGAAGAAAGGAGAGCCAGAATGAGCCTTTACCGGTGAGTCTTAATAATCATATGAATTATTTTTGATTTTCATCTCAGACATAAACTTTATAAAATGCTTAATTTTAAGTATATTTTTCTCTCTTTTAGCTTCAAACCTGCAAGAAGGCCAAGATGACTCCCTTGGAGGAGCTTTTTGCAGAAGATGATGACCTGAAGAGGAAGCTAATTCAGAGCACCTTGTCCATCCAGGAGAAGACTTACAAAGAACTGGAGATGTATAGGGACATGGCACCTATAATGACCTCTGAAGACCCTGCTCTCTGGTGGTGGAACAGGAGGGACAGGTATCCTTCGCTGTCAGACCTAGTCCTCTCTTACCTGTGTGTGCAGGCCTCCCCTGCCCCCAGTGAGAGGGTTTTCTCTACTGCCGGATATCAGCCCAGGGAGATCACACATCTTTCCAGAGAAGGACAACATGCTCATCCTTCTTCAAAATAATTGTTGACCGCTCTTTGACATTTCTGCTGCTCCCATAACAACTGTCTGTTAAATATTTGGTTATATTCTAATATTTGTTCTATTTTTCCATTATTTATTTAAATCGTTTTGATTTGTATTTGTTTTTGTTGATCATTCCTTATAAGAAAGAGTAATATTTATTTTTATTGATGAAGGGGAAAATAAACCTTTTTGCCACAGTTGAAAGTTTACTGATTATAGCCTAAATGTGTCAAGAATAAAAGGTAGGGAAAAATTGCCTACCTTTATTCTATGTTCTTGAAAAAGTTATTTTTTCCTCTCCAAAAATTATTGGAATCGGAACTGAGATTCAATAAGAACCAGATAAGCAGAATCTGAAAAAATTTAAATAAGATAAGATGATAGACTTTATTATACGGAATGAAATTTGTCTTTATCAAAATTACATGTAAAATACAACCAACCGCATTCATACAATCATATAATAAGGGATAAAAGTTTGCAGTTGAGCCTACACTGGGGGATCCTGAAACCTCTGTCTGATGGGAGGATGGTACTCCAGCACCATCTGATGGTACTCATATGGTGCTGGTACTCTGAAATTATTTTCTGTGCCTGTCTGATAAAAACACCACCTTGGCAGAAAGTGCAGTCTCTGCTGAACTCTGGAGCAGACATTTCCCACCTGGACACTCCACGTCAGTTTCATTACGTGATTTTGTCCAAAGCAACATACAACTTATTCATACATGATTGAGGTAGCCATGCAAGGCTCATCAGGAGCAGCTGGGGGTTAAGTGTCTTGCTAAAGGACACTACAGCATGCTAGTAGGAGCATTACGGGGGACGGTAGCTCAGGAGGTAGAGCTGGTCGTCTAGTAATCTAAAGGTTGCTGGTTCCCATGCTAGCAGGCTCCATCTGCTAGCATGCTGTAGTGTCCTTGAGCAAGACACTTAACCCCTAATTGCTCCTGATGGCTGCGTCTGTCGTTGTTTGAATAATTGTAATTCGCTTTGGATAAAAGCCTCTGCTAAATGCAATGTAATGTAATGTAATTACCAGATGACCAACTCCACCTACTGAGCCCCTGCCCTCAGTTGGTCATGAATGCCCAGGTATCTGTAAGAGCTCACCTGTCCTATTCTCTGGTCATGGATTACCACTGGAGAGTGGTCACCAATGCATTTGGGGTCAAATACTATCTTGTGTTTGATTAACGTTGAGGGTGAGAAAGTGTTTACCACACCACTGAACAAAGCTTTGGATCATAAACTTATGAAGTTGACGATCAGAGTAGCTCAACTTGAGACCTAGAATGGTTATATCATCTGAGAACTTCACCATGTAATTGTGTGCACTTTAATTAATTCAGAAAAGTCCTTTATCCATGACATATATGTACATACATATATATATATATATATATATATATATTTATATATATATTTATATATATATATATATATATTTAAAAAATAATAATTAGGGCTGTCGATCAATTAAAAAAATTAACAAATTAATCGCACACTTCGCTGTGATTAATCGCGATTAATCGTTTTCTTCTTAAGATTTAAGATTGAAATAATGGATATTTAAATGTAAAACCAAACAGTTAATATAGAATCAACACAAAGGAAGTATATCTAAATTCAAATACTTGCTTGTAAATTCAAATAATTGCTTAATATCATCTTTTTAGAACAGATTCTCTCCCATGGACTACAGATTTTCAATGAAACCATCAAGGCCATCAAAGTTTGACTTTCAGCTTGAAAGGCATATTTCTTACAGAAGTAATAATAAAACCCCGGCCTAAATGTTAGAGTGCCACAGACCTGCCAACCTTGGGAAAATATTTGGAGTACCACAACAGTGTAACAGGGAGTCTCTGTGGTGTTTGAGTGATTGCAGCTACATACTCCATCAGTTAATCACACCGTAGGGTCTGGAAACGACGCTCATCACATCCTATGTGAGCTACTACGGCTAACTATATACAGTATACACATTAATAAAGTAATACTATATACACAGTATACACATTCATATAGTAATACTATATACAGTATACATATTCATGTAATAATACTATATACAGTATAAGCATTCATGTAATAATACCATATACAGTATACAGATTCATGTAGTAATATATATACAGTATACACATACATGTGGTATTACTATATACAGTATACACAATTATATAGTAATACTACACATGTATATAGTAATACTATATACAGTATACAGGTTTATATAGTAATACTACACATTTATATAGTAATACTATATACAGTATAAAAATGTATATAGTAATACTATATACAGTATGCACATTCATGTATTAATACTATATACAGTATACACATTTATATAGTAATACTATACATTTATATAGTAGTAATATATACAGTACACACATTATATAGTAAAGTAGACGCATTTATATAGTAATACTATATACAGTATACACATCCATGTAGTAATACTATATACAATATACACATTCATGTAGTAATATGATATACAGTATACACATGTATATAGTAGTGCCCGAATTCGATGTTCATAATAAAACACTGACTATTAAAAATATTTTAGAGTATCATCTGATCATTTTGCGTTCATATCTGTCATCGGAGAATGACATTTTCTTATTTGGGCTCCTGGAGTATATCTGCTGTATGTCAATGATAAATTCCGTACATCACGTGATCTGATCACGCCCACGTGTTTAGACAGCTGCATATACTGACTACCACTGCAATTTTACCGCAATTGTGAGACTGCTGATTTTGACACTGTGTTGATGATTACTGTTCATTAATGACTTTGGAACAATAATAGAACATGAAACTGTCATTGAGTGCCAATAAAATCTCAATATGGACCAAAATCTCTGAGGAAGAATTAAGGCAATTCTGAAGGCAAAAGTGTGTCCGACCCGGTACTAGCAAGGTCTACCTAATAAAGTGGCCGGTGAGTGAATATACAGTGGCTTGCAAAAGTATTCATACCCCTTGAACTTTTCCACATTGTGTCACGTTACAACCACAAACGTCAATGTATTTTATTGGGATTTTATGTGATAGACCACCACAAAGTGGCGCATAATTGTGGAGTGGAAGGAAAATAATACATTGTTTTCAATTTTTTTTACAAATAAAAAAAGTGTGGTGTGCAAGTCCCCCTGAGTCAATACTTTGTAGAACCACCTCTTTTTGGAGTATGTCTCTACCAGCTTTGCACACCTAGAAACTGAATTTTTTGCCCATTCTTCTTTGCAAAATAACTCAAGCTCAGTCAGATTGAATGGAGAGTGTCTGTGAACAGCAATTTTCAAGTCTTGCGAGAGATTCTCAATTGGATTTAGGTCTGGACTTGGACTGGGCCATTCATTAATATGCTTTGATCTAAACCATTCCATCGTAGCTCTGGCTGTAGGTTTAGGGGTGTTGTCCTGCTGGAAGGTGAACCTCCGCCCTATGCTCAAATCTTTTGCAGACTCTAACAGGTATTCTTCCAAGATTGCCCTGTATTTGGCTCCATCCATCTTCCCATCAACTCTAACCAGCTTCCCTGTCCCTGCTGAAGAAGAGCATCCCCACAGCATGATGCTGCCACCATGTTTCATGGTGGGGATAGTGTGTTCAGGGTGATGTGCAGTGTTCGTTTTCCGCCACACATAGCTTTTGCATTTAGGCCAAAAACTTCAATTCTGGTCTCATCTTACCAGGGCACCTTCCTCCACATGTTTGCTGTGCCCCCCACATGGCTTGTGGCAAACTGCAAACAGGACTTCTTATGGATTTGTTTCAACAATGGCTTTCTTCTTGCCACGCTTCTATAAATGCTAGATTTGTGGAATGCACAACTAATAGTTGTCCTGTGGACAGATTCTCCCACCTGAGCTGTGGATCTCTGCAGCTCCTCCAGAGTTACCATGCTGCTTCCCTGATCAATGCTCTCCTTGCCCAGCCTCTCAGTTTAGGTGGACGGCCATGTCTTGGTAGGTTTGTAGTTGTGCCATACTCTTTCCATTTTCAAATGATGGATTGAACAGTGCTCAATGAGATGTTCAAAGCTTAGGGTATTTTTTTAATAACCTAACCCTGCTTTAAACTTCTCCACAACTTTATCCCAGACCTGTCTGGTGTGTTCCTTGGGCTTTATGATGCTGTTTGTTCACGAATGTTCTCTAACAAACCTCTGAGGCCTACACAGAACAGCTAAATTTATACTGAGATTAGATTACACACACAGGTAGAGTATTTACTAATAAGGTGACTTCTGAAGGTAATTGGTTGCACTGGATTTTATTTAGGGCTATCAGAGTAAAGGGGGCTTAATACTTTTGCACACCACACTTTTCCATTTTTTATTTGTAAAACAATTTGAAAATTGTTTGTATCATTTTCCTTCCACTCCACAATTATGCGCCACTTTGTGTTGGTCTATCACATAAAATCCCAATAAAATACATTGAAGTTTGTGGTGGTAACATGACAAAATGTGGCAAAGTTCAAGGGGTATGAATACTTTTGCAAGCCACTGTGTATGTATGTATGTATGTATGTATGTATGCATGTATGTGTATATATATATATATATTATTATTTATTTATTTTCATAAATCTCAAATCTGCTTCTGTCACATTTCAGACCAAGTGAACAAAGAATGCAGAGGTAAACCTCTTTCTGTACCACAAGGCTTTAATAAACACTCAATGATTTGAGACTGAACTATAAATGTTAATAAAGTTTAATTAGTAAAGTGAATATCTTTAGGGTTCATATCTTTTTGCTTATTTTTATTAAATGAGGATTCAACAATTGATTAAGATATTACCTGCTGACATTCAGTTCCTTGAATTCCTTTGATATTGTTCAGTCCCATTTTACTCAATTAAGTTGGTGTTAAATGCAGACAAATCCAAACTCATGCTATTTTCAAATGGCAAAAAGTTAACATCTAATCTTCCTAAGATCTCAACTGCTCAAGGAGTTAAAATGAAAATGGTCCCGACATATAAGTATTAAGGTATTATGATTGATCAGAAGTTATCATTTATTTCACCCATTGCAAACCTTGTTTCCAAGCTGTACCTTAAGTTAGCTTTCTTTTTTAGGAATGAATTCCGTTTCTCCTTCCAGGCAAGGAAACACTCGATTTTGGAAGCCTTTTTACCTTTACTGGATTACCACGATGTGCTCTTTATGAATGCATGTGACCAGTGCCTAAATAAGTTGGATACTGTGCACTGCACAGTACATTTTATTGCATTTTACTACTGGCTGTGCCAATCTTGTAGACCACTGTACTCTGTATGTCCGCAGACTTCACATTGGTTGGCTTTTACAGTGTATGTATATATATATAAAAATCTCTCCTTGGGCTGGTTCCTCCTTATCTATGCACATACAAGTATAAAAACCAAACTCAATATGGCCCGCACTCTCATAATATTCTACACTTATTGATCCCCAGAGTTTAAACAGAATTAGGCAAATTACGGGCGCCACCATCAGGGCGCCCGTAATCTGCTCTTCGTTCCCTTATTGTTCCCTTATGAACCCAAACTAAAAACAACCGTGTCGTGTTGAAAAAAAACATTTTCTTACGGGTTATAAAACACACTAAAATAAATAGATCTAAAGTAAAAACACAGGAAAACGCCGCGGGAACACACGCACGGTGCAGCACTGTCTGGAAGAGAAAAAAATAAAATCCCCAGTCCAATTCTGAGTAAGGTTAACATTTTGCCTTGAATGTATTTCCAAACAGCACTCCTGTTTTCTTTCAAAAGCAGTCGTCGAGGCTCTGCATTTGCCATCTTTAATGAGCTAGCACCATAACAAATGAACGAGACTAGGGAAGACAGCAAGTGAGTGAGGGGAGGAGGGGCTATGTGGGCACCGCAGCGGGGTGTGAGACTCGCTGTGGGAGAGGAAAGAGAGCGAGGAAGCAGCTGCTACTGGTATATCCATAGTGCGGAGAATTAGTATTGAAACCGTTTCAAATATTCAGAATCTATGTATAGAAACATTTATAGTTATTTTATTAATTATAACAGTCTGCAGTCATGCCGATTATCTCAAAATGCGCAAGTATCGGCTGACCAATGTATTGACGAAGGTATTGACAATGTAACGAGTAGTCTGTCTCTCGATCTCTCTCTGTGTAGGAGAAAAAATAAAAACTTACCTGACTGAGGTTGTTTGGTCTCCTTCCAATCTTCAGCACTGTCTTCACTCTCAGTATCAGAAGAGTGGAGAGAGAAGAGCTGCTCAGCACCAGCTGGTTCTAAAGCAGCAGCTGGATCTGAGCTACTGGCTGCTTGTGACACTCCCCAGTTCTCTCCATCAGCTTCTGTTTCCATCTGTTCAGTTGAGGTGCTGGCTACAGGTTCTGCCTCTCTCTTCTCCTCAGTTTGATTTTGATGAAGCTGGGACCACTGAGTGCACTCTTCATCATGTTCCCTCTTCACAGGGAACTCCTCCTCTTCCTCTTTAATGTGTGGGGGCTCTGGCTCCTCCTGGCCCAGACTGGGGCTCCACCCCTGCTGCTCAGGGGGAAGCTCCTCTTTACAGACAGAGAGCTGCTGGAGCCCTTGAGGGAACGTTGCCATAAAGAAACACAGAAAGATGTGTGAAATCTCAAGACTGAGCTCTCAGGGCACAGTAGTGAGCTCAGCACAGTAGTTGAAAAACTTAAATGACTGTCTTAGATGATTAATGCAGCATTCCATTGAAGTTGGAAAGAACAAAACAGTTAAAGGTGGAGGTACACTTAAAAAGAAGTTTAAGTTTTGGACCAAAAAGACGTATTCAGAACAACATAACAAATTGACAGTGATCTGGGTTCTTGCTGTGTCGGGACGCCCATGATCTGCGCTCCGCTGTGCGCACATAACTAATTTTGTAAAAACTGAATGTTTTTGTGAAAATAATGGAAACAATGAATCCTGAACTTATGGGATAATGGGAGACCACATTTGCCACAATAAATTGCAATTACAGAGATCAGACGTTTCCTGTAGTTCTTAACCAGGTTTGCACACACTGCAGCAGGGATCTTGGCCCACTCCTCCATACAGATCTTCTCCAGATCCTTCAGGTTTGGGGGCTGTCGCGGGCAACACAGACTTTCAGCTCCCTTCAAAGATTTTCTATTGGGTTTAGGTCTGGAGACTGGCTAGGCCACTCCAGGACCTTGAGATGCTTCTTACGGAGCCACTCCTTCGTTGCCCTGGCTGTGTTTTTCGGGTCGTTGTCATGCTGGAAGACCCGGCCACGCCCTGTCTTCAATGCTCTTATTGAGGGAAGGAGGTTGTTGGCCAAGATCTCGCGATACATGGCCCCATCCATCCTCCTCTCAATACGGTGCAGTCATCCTGTCCCCTTTGCAGAAAAGCATCCACAAAGAATGATGTTTCCACCTCCGTGCTTCACGGTTGGGATGTTGTTCTTGGGGTTGTACTCATCTTCTTCCTCCAAACATAGCGAGTGGAGTTTAAACCAAAAACCTCTATTTTGGTCTCATCAGACCACATGACCTTCTCCCATTCCTCCTCTGGATCATCCAGATGGTCATTGGCAAACTTCAGACGGGCCTGGACATGCTCTGGCTTGAGCAGAGGGACCGTGCGTGCGCTGCAGGATTTTAATCCACGACGGCGTAGTGTGTTACTTATGGTTTTCTTTGATACTGTGGTCCCAGCTCTCTTCAGGTCATTGTCCATGTCCTGCCGTGTAGTTCTGGGCTGATCCCTCACCTTTCTGATGATCATTGAGGCTCCACGAGGTGTGATCTTGCATGGAGCACCAGACCGGGGGAGATTGACTGTCATCTTGATCTTGGGGGATGGTAGCTCAGGCGGTAGAGCTGGTCGTCTAGTAATCTAAAGGTTGCTGTTTCGATCCCAGGCTCCTGCTGCTAGCATGCTGTAGTGTCCTTGAGCAAGACACTAAACCCCTAATTGCTCCTGATGGCTGCGTCCGTCGGTGTTTGAACAATTGTAAGTCGCTTTGGATAAAAGCGTCTGCTAAATGTAATGTAATGTAATTCTTCCATTTTCTAATAATTGCGCCAACAGTTGTTGCCTTTTCACCAAGCTGCCTGCCTCCTGTCCTCTAGCCCCTCCCAGCCTTGTGCAGGTCTACAATTTTGTCCCTGATGTCCTTAGACAGCTATCTGGTCTTGCCCATTGTGGAGAGGTTGGAGTCTGATTGATTGAGTTTGGACAGGTGTCTTTTATACAGGTAACAAGTTCAAAAAGAGTACAGTTAATACAGGTAATGAGTGGATAATGGGAGGGCTTCTTAAAGAAAAACGGAAAAACAGGTCTGTGAGAGCCGGAATTATTACTACTTGGTAGGTTATCAAATACTTATTTCATGCAATAAAATGCAAATTAATCATTTAAAAATCATACAATGTTATTTTCTGGATTTTTGTTTTAGATTCCGTCTTTCACAGTTGAAGTGTAGCTATAATAAAAATGACAGACCTCTACATGGCTTTGTAAATAGGAAAACCTGCAAAATCGGCAGTATATTAAATACTTGTGCTCCCCACTGTATATTTTGAGGAGCACGGCACCCAGCAAGGCAGTTGAGGTAAATAAAAGCCCCGGTAGTATTTGAGGAAATATGGGTACTGTCAATTGTGAGTTTGGTGTCATTATGGTGTCATTATTTTTTATTTTTCAACTTTATGAAAAGCAAAACCACTGCCACTTCCCCCTCGGTGTCGAGTTTGTGCTTCTTTTACCGCCTAATTCTTATTGAGTTCTTATTATTGAGTATCCTGCTGATGGTGTACTGGGACATGTTCTCCAGTGGTTCTTACATCTTTTGTTCTCACCTCTTTTTAGGTGTACCTCCTGCTTAAGTCGGAACTAAGTAGAAGAGCTTGGTGGTAGAAAAAAATACAAACAGTTACCTGACGGAGGTTCTGTGGTCTCCTTCCAACCTCCATCACCGTCTTCAGTCTCAGGTTCAGAACAGTGTGAAGAGAGGAGCTGCTCAGCACCACTTGGTTCTAAAGCAGCAGCTGGATCTTCTGGATCTACTTCTGTTTCCATCTGTTCAGTTGAGGTGCTGGCTACAGGTTCTGCCTCTCTCTTCTCCTCAGTTTGCCACTGATGAAGCTGGGACCACTGAGCGCACTCTTCATCATGTTCCCTCTTCACAGGAAACTCCTCCTCTTCCTCTTTAATGTGTGGGGGCTCTGGCTCCTCCTGGTCCAGACTGGGGCTCCACTCCTGCTGCTCAGGGGGAAGCTCCTCTTTACAGACCGGGAGCTGCTGGAGCTCTGGAGGGAACGCTGCCATACAGACACAGGGAGGAAAACTAGGACAGTGAGACCAAGCAGAGGTGGAAACTTCAGTAATGTCTTTCAGATCTTGTTCTGAAGAAGAGTTAGTAGATGTTGCAGTAGGAGTAGGAGAAGTAGTAGTAATAGTAGTAGTAGTAGTAGTGGTGGTGGTGGTGGTAATACTTATAGTGGTAGTACTTCTTATACTTGCAGTTGTAGTACGAATTGCCTTCGCTCTTTTGTCGTCAACTGTAATTTAACCACAGAAATAATAGATTTATTTTTTCAGAACCAAGACCACCTATTTACCAAGTGGTGAATAGAGTCCGACTATCTGAACAGGCTGTAGGTCAGACAGAAATATAGTTCCACCTCTCCACAACCAAACTAGTTCAGAACGGAACTAATCAATTCATTTAATGTAATACTATTAAATGATTGTTAATAAAAGCATGTGGTATTAATATAAATCAAACTGTGCCTGGTTCCAGACCTGTTCTGTGTAGCAAAACCCGGGAAGTCAGTGCAGCGTCCAGTAACTCGCGTTGACCATTGTTTTCTTCTTGTAAACGAGAAACTTTCTCCTCGTATTCTGAGATTGTTTTTTCAAATAATCCTAAAATCTCCTCCACAGCTGCAGCCAGAGGACGGTTGATACCTGCTCTCAGGGTTTCTAACTTCCACATTTTAACACGGGGATGGAAAACTGCTGCGGGGAAACTAAACAAGCTAATCGAAGGAACATAAACAAGCTAAGCTACGCTAAGGAAGCGGTGTGTCGCTGAAAATGTTCCCCCGGAAAAATCCTGGAATACATGGTTCCGCTATAATTGTATGACGTATGTGGGAGGATTTGGAACATCTCTTCCTACAAACTCCTTGTTGGCTGAATTTCGAGAGTTTTCAGGTCAAGATGGTCGGGTAAAGAGGGGCAGTTTTGTAAATTCAGTTAGGAGGTGGGCAGAGAACCTCGGGAGTGGAGACCACGAGATACATTGGGGGGACGGTAGCTCAGGAGGTAGAGCTGGTGGTCTAGTGATCTAAAGGTTGCTGGTTGGATCCCAGGCTCCTCCTGCTAGCATGCTGTAGTGTCCTTGAGCAAGACACTTAACCCCTAATTGCTCCTGATGGCTGCGTCTGTCGGTGTTTGAATAATTGTAAGTCGCTTTGGATAAAAGCGTCTGCGAAATGTAAACGTGATGACCCGTATTTGCTGGCCAGTAGTACTGTTACCGTGAAAGCTACAGGTTATTGAATATTTAAAGAAAAGATGAGACCGAAGCAGGTTAGTTCTTGATCAAGGATCGTCACAGAGGCAAGCTCCAAGACAAACAGGACTCTGAGACAAACACTTTATTCAGGACACACACAAGTTTATATGCTTATATAGTCATGGTTCACATTACAACATGGGAAGGGGTTTGTCACAATGTAACAGGCGATTGGGTGACGAGGACTGGTTTCAACGGGAGTTGTCTATTGTGACAAGCATACAGAGTATGCAGAGTACGTGCGTAACACAACTGTGTTTTATTATATGATCATAAAATAATACAAGTATTGTAACAAATATATTGTAACATTCCACCTCTTTGAGCATATAATCAAAAGGGGAACAAAATATATACGTAAAGCACATCACAACAGAAAACAAACTGACAACCACTCCCAAAACATAAACTAAAAACTGAAAACAAGATAAAAAGAAACCTCAAATCAATCTAACTACAATGGGTACATGTAAATATATACTAAAAATAATGCAGTTCGCAACTGCTACAGCGGAAAATCGTCGATAGGGAAGGTTAAAGGCACCGGAGGAGATCCTGTCGCCCCTGCACCCGTCACGTCCACCGACAACCCCTCCGTGTCACCGTGCACCACGCACATTTCCCCACCTACCATGTATGCACACCCCAGCCTCTCTCATCAACGCATCAAACACTGGCCAATCCATGCCCAAAATCAGGGACTGCGACAGGTGGAAACTAACTGCAGCCTGTACCCTATGCTTTTTTTAGTTGAAACAAATTTTGAGCTGGACCATCGGATATGTGTGAATATCCCCATGCACACAATGAACCACCACCATTACATTTCACTGCATATATGTATGGAAGTATGTATATGTATGTGACAAATAAAAAATCTTGAATCTTGAATCTTGAATCACCTTGCATGAACATCAACATGACCCAGAACAGAAAAAAAGCCTGGCCCACCATTCAGAAATTAAATGATGATAAGATATTGTAGCAAGGCTGCTACCCCCGGCTCCCCCAAGGACGCGTGACACAGGGTTTCTAGGGGCTGAAGCGCCGGAACGGCGAGATTTTATTACACACAGCGTTTGTGACAGTTCATGTCCCGTCCCCACAATAACGACGGTGGTTTCATGGACTGACTCCCATGGGTATTCTCGCAATTGGCCGCAACTGGCAACGAGTTAGGGAGTGCCAGCCTACCACACTGACTTCCCCCTCGCCTCCCAAAGCCCGCTCGACACCGCCCCCAAGTCTGCCATGAAAGGCTCTCCTTGAGTAAGGGCCTCTACTCTAATTAGCATCAGTATTTTCACACTCCAAAACAGTCCTGCATAGCATTGAATAACCAACCAGTATGTAGTGCCAGAATAGCTCAATTTGGTTGGTATTCAAAGGTAAGGTTGGCATCCTTAAAGTGTCAATCCTTGAGTTCATCTGCGTTGTGGATGGCACTACAAGCTAACCAACAATAACATTTCTTTTTTTTCGTTTTGTTCTCTCCCCCCAACATCTGGGTTTACCCTTGTCTTCACTCTACGGTCTTTTTTTTCTATAGAACACCTTCTTCTGATGGATGGATTTTTTTCAGAACCCCCACCTTTTTTGAGGTGGAGGTACTTTTTAACCAATGCTGTGTCTATATCAACATTTTACTGACCAAAACTATCTACGTGGCTTTATCAAATTCCCAGCAGCTGCATTTCCCTTCTTGCCCATGCCCGTGTATATTCTTTCCAGGAAAGGCGGACCCTGCCACCAATAATGGAAACAGCATATAGAGGATTACAAACATAATACAAATACATTGAATAGTTTATTTTTTATCTTTTTATTTTATTTTTTTTACTTATCAGCGTGCTGGACATACAAAACAGAGTATTTGCTCCTTTGCATCTAGGACAGAGTTAATCTGCAAGTAGAGTTCAACTTCTCAACCTTCAATGCAGCTCTTTATTCATTATTAAATATCAACAACTGTTGCAATAACTGTCCTGTAGAATGTCAAGAGCACAGTTTTTGATTATGGAGAACCACCACCAACCCTCCTCTTTGAAGAACTATTTATCATGTTTGGCTCTATAAACAACTAATCACTACTCCAAGAGGGAGATTCACCATGGGTGAGACAAATAAACATAGAAACAAACAACATGTACATGGAAAATTTGTCTGTGATGAGACCACCTGTGTGTGTGTGTGTGTGTGTGTGTGTGTGTGTGTGTGTGCATGTGTGCGTGTGCATATGAGGTGTCCAACCCTGTGTGTACAGGACTTATCCCAGTTGGTTCTGGTGTATGAGGTCGGTATTATATCTTAGAGCCTCCAAGCAGCGAAAAAAAGGCCCTGAAGCCGTACAGATAAAACCACGGCCGCAGGAAAGCCGCGGGCACCCCGCCCTGTAGCCACAGAAGATCACCCCGTCCCCAGAGAAGCCGGAAGCTCACGGAGCAACACCCACGCCAGCCCAGAGGAGCATAACCCAGTCCCAGGGAGCAGGAGGAGACCCCGCACCCCAGGGGCGCACACATACAACCCACCCCCACGTGCAGGCATGAGACGCGGCCACAGGCGCAGAACCCGGGCTGCGGACGCCAGGCGCGGACCGCAGGCCCGGAGCCAGGTCCACCAGCAGGCCGCCAGATATGTGAGCCCTCCACCACCCTCGCAAACGCCTGCTGACCACTGGACCGGATCTGGAGCACCGTTTCGATTTAAGTCAGTCAAGGGGCTGGTTAGCTCCGTAAAGGTGGGGAAAAACCTCTTAAAGTAGCCGGCCAGCCCTAAGAACTGCCTCAACTCTTTCTTGGTCTTAGGTCTTGGCGTGGTTGCGACCGACGCGGTTTTATCAAGCTGGGGTCGGACCAGGCCTTCGCCCAAGTGGTATCCCAGATACCATACCTCCTGCCGTCCCACGGCACACTTCTTTGGGTTGGGGGTGAGCCCAGCCACCCTCAGGGACTCCAGCACAGTGCCCACATGCTGCATATTCCGCTCCCAGGTGTCGCTGTGAATAATAACGTAATCTAGGTAGGCTGCAGCATATGCTACATGCAGACGCAGAACATGGTCCATGAGTCTCTGAAAGGTGGCTGGGGCACCAAACAACCCGAACGGAAGTGTGCGAACGTGGTTTAAGCCAAACAGCGTGGAGAATGCCGATTTTTCCTTGGACTCCCGAGACAAACGTATTTAGCACCCGCACCAGGGCAGAGACTGAACCTTCAGGGACTGAATGTTCAGTGTTGGAAGTGCCGGTGATTGGACAAATAATCAAATAAAAATTTTATTTTTATTGTCGATGTATTTATTCAATTTTACAAAGTTAATTGGATGAAACAGAAAATCACCGACAAGCGAGCCTGTGCTTTACAAAAGTGGGGAACAACGTGAACAAAGTTTTAAATTATATCTCGTATATCTAATATGAGTGAAGATCCAACAACTGGATTGATTATTTCTCGCCTCAAATTTGTTCAGAAACGAATTTGAGTGGATCGATAAGGTGAAATAAGTGAAGGTTACAGAGTAAATACAACACGGAACTCGAGCTCAAACCCCGTTGGATGATGTTACATCAGTGTCACCAGTGCCCGTGCCAGGTTCTCGGGGAGCTCCCCCAGGTCCTAGTGCCCTTCGGGGAGTCCCCTCATGTGCAAAAACACGTTGCGTCGTCAGGTGAGGTCCCAGATGATATATATTCCCAGTCCTATATATATATATATATATATTGTGACGTTTAGCGGGGTAGCTTGACAGACGAGGCGTGGAGACAAGATCCAAGTGGCTAACTCAAACACTGAGCCCAGATTTATTTCTCTGTCAGTCACGTACTGACGTACAGCTAACCCGAGGTTGAGGGCACTGGATTAAAACAAATAACAGGGTGGCTAGCCCAAGGTAACTGATAGATGCGGGGCAGTGTCTCTCAGCTACTTCGTTCCCCGCGCGCACCACCAACAAACACAACCACCACCTTCGCTTCCCTCCTTTTTCCTCCTCCCCGAACAGAGCCTGCAGCCAATCCCCAACCAGTGACACCTCCCTCAATTAAAGCAACAGAACACACATGTACGCAGTACCCCAGCGTTACACTGCCCCCTCCCCCTTTCAAAATTCCTCGTCCTCGAGGAACTAATTAACTTCAATCCAAGTAGCGCTGGGGGACTCCCCTGGGTCGCCTGGGTCGCTGCATCCCTCATTCCCCGCTTCCTCTCTCCCCGAAATCCTGTGTTGGAACAACTGCTCCCAGTGGCGTGACCTGAATCTCCATCTGCTGCCGCCCCGATGTACTCTGTAGCCCCCCTGGGGAGGGCGGAGAGGATGTGGCTCCTTCAGCACGTGTAGATGAACGCTGTGAGCCCACAGGAGACTTCGGCGGGGAGAAGGCTCCGTCTTCAGGTTGTGTCTGAACAGCTGGAGGGGTGCGACGAGCCTGACTATAGTTTGGTTGACTCGCGCCCCTGTAGGGCGCCAAACGGTCACGGTGCAGCACCACCACTCTTCCCCAAACAGCCAGCTTCACCCTGTAGACCACCTCCCCCACCCGTTCCAAAACACGCCAGGGCCCAATCCATTTACTCTGCAGCTTAGGCGACTTCCCCTTGATCCGTTTCAGTGCATAGACCCAGACCAAGTCCTCTGCGTCGAAGTGATTCCCTTTCGTGTGCTGATCATACGCTCGCTTCTGTCGCGCCCCCGCAGTCTCAGCCTGTGCCCTCGCAAACTCATGTGCCATCTCCACCCTCTCTCTGAGTAGGATAGCATACTCCGTACCAGCCGGTACCTGGTAAGTGTCGGGGGGCAGGCCATATGCCAGAGCGGTCGGGGTCCGGAGCTCCCTACCGAACATAAGTCGGGCCGGTGTGCACCCAGTTGTCTCCTGTGTCGCTGAACGGTAAGCCATCAGGATCAACGGCAAATGCAGATCCCAGTCCTTCTGGTCCTTGTCAACCACAAGGGCCAGCTGTACTCCCAGCGTGTGGTTAAAGTTCTCCACCAGACCATCACTCTGCGGGTGAAGGGGTGTCGTCCGAGTCATGCGGATTCCGAGTTGTTCGCACACCTCCCCGAACAGCTTGGACTCAAAATTGGTCCCCTGGTCAGAATGTAGCGCCGCAGGGACGCCAAACCGACTGAACATCGCATCAACTAACGCCCCACACACGGTCGCTGACTCTTGATCAGGAACGGCCACAGCCTCCCGCCATTTCATGAAGTAATCCATCGCCACCATCACGTAGTGGTTGCCCCGCCGTGAGCGGGGGAAGGGCCCCAGCATGTCCACAGCGACCCTGTCCATGAGCGCTCCAACCCGGTACTGCTGCAGTGGCGCTCTACTCTGGCCTAAGGGTCCTTTGCGGGCTACACAGGGATCACACTTCCGGCAAAAGGCTTCCACATCACGCCTCATGGTGCTCCAATAGAAGCCCTCTCGCCCCTATTCAGCGTCTTGTTAATGCCAAAGTGCCCCACCCCAGGCTGCCCATGATGGAAGCTCAGCACCTCTTCCTGACGGCTTTTCGGCACAACTACTTGCCACTTCTCTCTTCCCGATGCCGGCTTCTTTCAACGTCTACAGAGCACACCATCACGAAGCGCTAGGCCATCCCCTAGGGACCACAGTCCTCTCAGAGATGGGCCAGCTGCCGCAATCTCCAACCAATCTGGTCTTCGGTTAGCAGCCAGCCAGCCTAAGACCTCACACAACTCAGGGTCGCCTTGCTGCTCGCCTGCCCAGTCCATCGTCACATCCAACCTCAGGGCCATACATCTCTCAGCCTGCTCTCTCCTGCCCGCTGCATCATTCGCTTCAGCACGGCTGCATTGTGCACACTCCTTCTCACATGGCCGCCTGGAGAGCCCGTCAGCATTCGTATGAGAACTTCCTCGCCTGTGCACCACTGAGAAGTTGTATTCTTGCAGCTTTTCCAACCACCTCGCCACTTGTCCCTCCGGTTCTTTGAAAGACATCAGCCATCTGAGAGAGGCATGATCTGTTCGAATGAGGAATTTCACCCCACATAGGTAGTGCCTGAAGTGGTGCACAGACTCCACCACCGCCAGCAGCTCTCTTCGTGTCACACAATAATTGCGTTCTGCTTTCGTGAAGGTTTCGCTGTAATAAGCAATCACCTGCTCGCCTTTTTCGGTGATCTGGGCCAGGACCGCTCCCATAGCATCATTGCTCGCATCCGTGTCCAACACATATTGCCCATCTGGGTCTGGGGCAGACAAAACCGGGGACCGACACAGGGCCGCTTTCAGCGCCTCAAATGCTTGTTGCTCGTCAGGACCCCATCCAAACTTCACATTGTTACATGTCAGACGGTGCAAAGGTGCAGCCACCGTTGAGAACATTGCGATGAACCGTCGATAATATGACGCCAGGCCTAGGAAGGAGCAGACCTCAGAAGCATTCTTCAGCACCGGCCAGTCCCGAACAGCCGCAACCTCTTCTCCTCTGTGTCTATCCCCTGACCGCTCACTTTGTGGCCCAGGAAAATGAGTTCCCTCTGCAACATCTTGCACTTCTCTGGGTTCAGCTTCAGCCCTGCTGCCTGGAACTTAGAGAGCGCCAACCGAAGGGCCTGTAAGGCAGTGGTGAAGTCTGGACCATGGACCAGCACGTCATCCAGATAGACCTGCTTGTTCTGTGGTGGGACATCGGCAAGGACTCTCTCCATGAGCCTTTCGAATGTGGCTGGGGCGTTACACAATCTGAAAGGCATGACCCTGAACTGCCACAATCCAGAGCCTGTTGTGAAGGCCGTCTTAGGCCGGTCTTCTGGTGACAGCGGGACCTGCCAATACCCGCTCCTCAAATCAAGCGAGGAGAACCAGGCTGAACCTCTGACCCCATCCAGAGCATCATTAACTCGGGGCAGGGGATACCGGTCCTTCACAGTTATGTCATTCAGTGGTCTGAAATCGACACAAAACCGCCACCCTGAATCCTCTTTCTCGGCACCATTACCACGGGCGACACCCACGCGCTGCTTGAGGGTTCAATCACCCCAGCTTCCAACATCTCCTCCACACATCGTTCAGCAGCCTCCTGCTTTTTCAGCGGAATGCGCGTGCTCGCTGGCGAATGGGGTGCTCCGTGCCTGTGTCAATTTCATGCTGCACCAAATGGGTCCTCCCCAGGTCAGTGGGCGACATGGCAAAGACTGACCGGAACTCATACAGAACATCCCATAACTGTTGCTGTTGTTCTTCTGACATCCTCTCTCTATTTTTATCCAGCACCATCTTGATAACTTGCTCCTGGGAAGGTGGTTCTTGCGGGAGAGCATGGATCTCACCCCCACTCACTGCTGTATTGTTGATCGCAGGCTCCGTGGACAGGCACGCCAGAAGCTCTGGGCCTGATTCTTGTGGCAGGTGTCCTTGTGAATGCATGGTCTCTGCGGGGACAGTTGAAGCCTCTGATTGCCGTTTCTCTCGGGCAACCTCCCCACATGTCTCTGCCCTCTCCAATATGCTGGGCGTCTAGACCGCCCCACTTCCTTCATCCCCGCATATCAGGGGTAGTGGGGGACCACCCATGAACGTCACCCTCTTTCGACCCACATCCAACACGGCATTAGCGTCTCGCAAGAAGTCAAACCCCAGCAGGCACTCTTCATGGATATCATCCACCCACACAGTGTGAGGGAAAGTCTGTTCCCCCAACTGGATTTTAATTTCACAATGACCCAGTATTGCTGCTCTATCTCCGGTCAGAACCAGAACCCGCCACCCCGACACAGTTATTCATAGCTGGCAAATACATGGAAGGTGAATGGCCTGGAGCGGAGTGACCTTCCTCACCTCTGCTCCCCACCCCGTTTCCCGGCGGCTGGCGTTGGGCAGGCGGCATAGGCATACTGAGGCCTAGGCGGGGGCCTAGCTGTGTCCCACCGCGGAAGGGAATCAACATTGCGTGTAGGCCTCCAATGCCGTCCTTCCGTAAAGATATGCTCCACCTCCTGTGCGTGCTCCAGCGCGACCTCCCAGGATTCAGGTTTGCTGAGTCGGACCTGCTCTCGCAGCTTGTCAGGCCTCAGTTCGCCGATGAACGCCTCCTTTGCAAGGATAAACCTCTGTTCTTCACTGAACTCTGGAAACGCCTAACGGGCCAGGCGGCGTAATTCAGCTGCATACACGCCCAGCTTCTCTCCTTCTCTGCGTGTTCTCTCATTAAACATTTGCCTGGCTGTTGACTTATTGATTGGATCACCAAACTGTCTTTCTATGGCCTCTGCTATTGCCTCTGGGTCAGCCATTTCATTGTCTGAAAGGTCCAACAAAACCCTTCTAGCCGCCCCCTCCAGGGCTGCGGCTAACTGGACCGCCTTCTCCATTTTGTCCCACCCGTTGGCTCTGGCTATCAACTTGAATTGAACCCAATACGTCTCCCAATCAGTAGAGCCATCATATCACCCAGTCTTAACTTGGTCTCTTCTCTGAGTGGCTGCCGGCGCTGCTGTGGTATTCGGGGACGAGGGGGCACGAGCTATAGCTGCATTGAAGGCTTGAGTGAGAGCAGTAGTCAGCATTACAGTAGGGTCAGGAAGGGGCCGCTGACTGGAGTGCTGGGAGCAGTCAGGGGGCCTGTTATCACGGCTCATCAAGGGGGTGTAGTAAGCATGCTGAGTCACATTTTCCTCCCCTTCGCTCACATTAAGTGCAGGCGAGCTCCTGTAATCGCCCTCAAGGTGTCTTACTGGTTCAACATTATGATTTTGTGTCCTTGATCCCTCAGGCTGGGCGAACACACGGTTAATAATAGTAGCCTGTTTATCTTCACCCATAAGGCTATCCTGCTCATCTTCCAAACTCAGAACCCTCAGCTTTGGAATAGCACCCTCCCAACTAGCTCCAGATTCACGTCTCTGTGCAGCAGCAGCAGCTGAGCTGCCGGGTTGCTGTTCCATCGCAGCCGCATAGCGTGTCTTCAGCCACTCTCTGAACAGTCTCTTTTCCATTTCGGGTGTGTATGCTGAACAATGATGTTGATAATCAATCGATTCGTCTCCTACTTTCCTCTGTTGTATCTCTGTTCCACCCGAACGTGCCTCCATCTCCGCCGGAGTTATATCCGAGCGCGCTTGACTCACTTTTGCTTCCACAGACGGAGGGGGGGTTGGCACTCCACTCAGCATTCTTTTCTCCTCCATCGCCGTCGTTTTGGCTATCGTAGATTAGTGGGAAATCCAACACTTCTGACACCAATGTGACGTTTAGCGGGGTAGCTTGACAGACGAGGCGTGGAGACAAGATCCAAGTTGCTAACTCAAACACTGAGCCAAGATTTATTTCTCTGTCAGTCACGTACTGACGTACAGCTAACCCGAGGTTGAGGGCACTGGATTAAAACAAATAACAGGGTGGCTAGCCCAAGGTAACTGATAGATGCTAGGCAGTGTCTCTCAGCTACTTCGCTCCCCGCGCGCACCACCAACAAACACAACCACCACCTTCGCTTCCCTCCTTTTTCCTCCTCCCGGAACAGAGCCTGCAGCCAATCCCCAACCAGTGACACCTCCCTCAATTAAAGCAACAGAACACACACGTACACATGTATATATATATATATATATAATAGTGTGCCATTCTTATCTGATTTCATACTGTGTTTAAATAAAATAAACGCAAAACTTTCAAAATAACATTCCTCTGTGTTCTCTGTGACGATTGAATGAGCTTGAGACAATGAATGACAACCTCAAATAGCAGGGTTAACATTGAGGTGATAGTGTACATAATAGCAGACTAAGGTTTAGAAGATAAAGTGATTAATATATTTCAGTTACCATATTTCCTCAAATATATACAGTTACTCAAATAAAACCCAGGCCTCTAATAAATTCCAGGGGTGTGGTCAACACAAACCAAAAAGAAGCCCTAACCCCTACCTCAGATTAAGGGATTAAGGGTTACCAGGGTTAGGGGAAAATCCAAGGATGAACTACCGGTGCCCGTTTTACAGCATGTGTACAGTATGCCGGTTAAGCATAATGTACATTTCCACTGCTTTACTGTAAATTAATAAATTCATAAATACAATCAAACTATCTTCAACACTTTGTTGTGTTCAATGCATTGTGTGAGAGGTTAACATAACTCTGAGAATTGGACCAGGGTTTTATTTTTTGTCCGACAGTGTGCCATGAGCGCACCCTAAAAGCCATTATTACTTATTACTACTACTCTATAAAAATACTTATATGAAGTATATTATTAGTATCCATCAATCCTCGTTGCTTTTCAGAACGACTAATGCACGCACGCACACAAGTGTACTTGACCATCTGTGCATTATGACTATTGACTGTATGAGATCATTTTAGCTGTATCGCTGCATCACCCTTTATTGTTTGTCACATGTTTTTGCTGTGTTACCTGTAGCTTCCTACTTTGTGTTTATTTTCATAATCACTTGTATCGAAGCCTCCCAGTCTAAAACTTTTATACAAAGATTCAGTACTTGTCTCGAATTGCCGCAGTACACATTTTTGAGTGACTACGAAGCGAACCGCAGGTAAAGCCTTCGGCCATCTCTTTATTTACACTTAAATGCCGGTCATTGTGTCACCCAATAGGTCTGGAAGCCCTCACACCTAACCCATACATATGCAAACGCAGACCCATTGAGCAAAATTCCACTCCACATTCCAATGCAGCAATCCACCCCTTTCTAATTGAGAGGTGAAAAAAGCTCTCAGTAGAGGGGGAATCAAATATCCAGTTTACTGTCGTATGGCAATTAATTAACTAATCCGTGAAGTAAACCATGGAGTTTAAACTATATCAAGAGCAAAACAATCTTGAGTGTTGAGAAGGACCCATATACTGTTTAGTCAGAACACCAGAACCAATTGGGATAAGTCATGTGCACTTACCCATGGACGTGGACGTGGACACACACACACAATCACAAACAGACTCACGCCACCGGCTTTGAATGCACCCCAGCAGCCTCCTAGTTGCATCTGATGTTTGTGTTTTTCTTTGTGATGTTTGTTTTTCCATGTACATGTTGTTTGGTTCTTTGGTTATTTGTCTCACCTGTGGTGAATCTCCCCCTCTTGGAATAGTGATCAGTTGTTTATAGAGCCAAACATGGTTAAACAGTTATCCAAAAAGGACGATTGGTGGTGGTTCTAACCAAAAACTGTGCTCGTCATCCTACAGTTCATCCACAGGACTGTTATTGCAGCAGTTCTTGATGATTTAAGAATGAATAAAGAGTTGTATTGCAGGTTGAGAAGTTGAACTCCACTTGCAGACTAACTCTGTCCTAGTTGCAATAGCATACTAATACTGTGTTGTATGCCCAGCATGCTGACAGAAGTAAAAAACAAAAAAAAGCTGTGTAGCGTAACCACTACAATATGGTGTTTAATATTTAATAATAAAATTGTTTAAATAGATAATCAATTGTCTTGTAGGGGGAACCTTTGTTATGTTTAATCAAAGGAACGTAATTGGTTGTTTAAGTTAATCAGTCAGTGAATCTCATATTTGAAGTGTGCGGTTTGTTTCAATATCAGTGACAGCAGTACTAACGGGAGCTAAGTATCACGAAACAACATCCTTTATAATAAAACAATTATTTATTTATTATCTAAAATTCTGAGTAAGAAAATGTAATGTAAAGAAATGAAAAATAAAGAATGAAATGATAGAAAAATCAATAAAAACAGATAGGTAAAGCATTAACGGAAAATAAAGTCACCACTGAATAGCAGTAATGGAGAGAATATGTGACTAGAAATATAATACAAGGACCAGGTGATAAAATATAATTCTAAATTGTAATCTTAAGGTTAAGAACCCCTAGAAACCAGCGCTGATCACATGCCCAACAGAAGGAATATTCTGCCGGTTTGACTTGCTGAAGAGAGAAGCCCTGAGGCAGCTTATTCCACTACAAAGCTATGCTCCTCAACGGGAAGAAATCAGCTGTTGCACAGGGTCGGGTTCAGAAGGCGGCGTTGTTGAGTCTGCCGTCCTCTCGTTCTGGGACAGCGTGGGTAAGTCACTCCAACAAGTTGGAGGGAGTAGTTCCGTTTGAACTGCTGCTAAAATGACGATCAAAAATAACTGGCAAGTAGCATCGCTGGCTGTTCGGTGGAATTTGCGAGGTTATTATGAACTCGAGAGATTCGGTTGCTAGATTACAAAACTTTATCAAGACTTAGGGAATTGTGAAAATAAATTGAAAAAGAGAAATTAAGACTCGTGGTGCGCTTGGTGGTCTAGACGGCTTAATTAAACAAAAAAGAGGAAAAGCTGCACAAAGTACATTTTGAGCAAAGAAACCAAAAAGAAAGAATACTTTAAAGGATGGAGCAAACAGTCAATACAACTTTAAAAGAGAAGAATTCCAGAGAGGTCTTTTGGGTTTGTAATCGGTTTATGTCGGGGGGTCCAGGGGAAATTCACATCTTTGTGAGACTATGATGGGAGACAATAGTAGGGGTATTGCGCGTGTGTATTTTACAAAGCGTTTTACAAATGGGGGTTATCCTGTGATGACCAGCCCCCATAGGAAACCATTGAGGGGTTTCGCTCCTCGTAAATTTCTGGACAGACCCAACCTATATTTAGGCAGTAATGTTTTCCTCTCCGTCGATACATGAGGATTAAGTCACAGATAAAATCTGTGTTTATACATGACTGCAAGTTCCATACACAGTTTACTTTGAATAGTGATGCTATAACTTACATGAAATGTTATTCTGGAAAATTAAATGGGTTTATTGAACGGAAATCACAGCAACTTCTTCAATCAATACTTCCGCTGTGCGAATACACTGATGTTTCTTAAGCGATCCTGATCGGCTAAATCCTTTCCCACACTGTTCACATTTGAACGGCCGTTCTCCTGTGTGAATAACCTGATGTTGTTTGAGATGTTCTGATCGACCGAATGCTTTCCCACACTGGTGACATTTGTACAGCTTTTCTCCCGGGTGCAAACAACGATGTTTCTTGAGATCTCCTGAGCGACCGAATGCCTTCCCACACTGTTGACATTTGTATGGCCGTTCTCCTGTGTGAATAACCCCATGTTCACGGAGATTTCCTGGTCGTCTAAATCCTTTCCCACACTGTTGACATTTGAACGGCCGTTCTTCTGTGTGAATAACCTGATGTATCTGGAGACTTCCTAATTGTCCAAACCCTTTCCCACACTCTTGACATATGTAAGGCCGTTCTCCTGTGTGAATACGCTGATGTTTCTTGAGATTTCCTAATTGTTTGAATCCTTTTCCACACTCTTGACAAATGTATGGCCGTTCTCCTGTGTGAATAATCTGATGTTCCTTAAGATTTCCTGATCCTCTGAATCCCTTCCCACACTGTTGACATTTGTACGGCCGCTCTCCTGTATGAATATACTGATGGTTCTTGAGACTTCCTGATTGTTTGAATCCTTTTCCACACTGTTGACATTTGTATGGCAGTTCTTCTGTGTGAATATGCTGATGTCTCTTGAGATTTCTTAATTGTTCAAATCCTTTCCCACACTGTTGACATTTGTACGGCCGCTCTCCTGTGTGAATAACCTGATGTTCCTGGAGCTTCACTGAACTTCTGAATCCTTTCCCACACTGTTCACATTTGTACGGCCCTTCTGTGTGAATATGCTGATGTTTCTTGAGACCGACTGATGAACTGAATCCCTTCCCACACTGTTGACATTTGTACGGCTGTTCTCCTGTGTGAATAACCTGATGTACCTGGAGATTTCCTGATCGTCTTAATCCTTTCCCATGCGGTTTATGTTTGTACCGGCGCTCACCTGTGTGAATATGCTGATGTTTCTTAAGACATACTGATCGATTGAATCCCTTCCCACACTGTTGACATTTGTATGGTCTATCTCCTGTGTGGATACGCTGATGAATTTTGTGTTCAGTTGATGGAAATCGCTGGGTCTGGACGAACAGGGCTTTCACTCCTGGAAGAAGAGAGGGAGAGAAAAAAGTGGAATACAAAAAGTCAGAGGCCATAAATCATTTTGGATGTTCAGTAAAAACATGTAAAGTAGTTAAATGCTCTAGGAAAGTTCAGGCAACAATGACAAAAGGACAGCTGCCAACACAAAACAGAACAAAACGGGGCGTGATTTGCCTTTGCATGTCATTTTCTGTAGTGGCTGCTGAGGCCAAATTTTTCCGCGTGGTTCGTAGTTTATAGTTCATCAGCTAACCCCTGATTGCCATTGGTCCAAATGTCACATGGCTGTTAAAGTCACAGTTGAAAGGCATTGTGAGACTAGTGTTCAACTTTCTATTTCCGGTTCATATAACAACAAAAAGAGAAAGAGAAATTATGTTTTTTAAGGCAGCACTGCAGCGCTTGTGTGAGGAAACCCTCATCTGTACGATGCAGCATGAAAGGATTTTAAGTTAAATGTCCAACAACCCTGGCATGAAATTGCACATAAGTTGGTTCTAAAGCACCCAAAACCGTGGAGAAAAAAAAAAAAGTATGGTGAAATCTACGCCATGACACACCGTCACATTTTTCTTATTTTACAGTGTCAATGAATGTCATCATGTCACATGCTTTCCCTGACTTCATGATTGTCCTCTCAAACCATAAAACAGATCAGATCTTTAAAATTACCTAAAAGGCATTTAAAATAAGGTTACCCATTTATGGTCTTTGTTTCATTTTAATTTTAACAACAAAAAAAATTTAAAGCAAACAAGTTTTCCATACAGGAATATTTCCAAATTGGGATCAATAAAGTGCACATGCAACTTTCACCAAATGTAACTTTTTTCTTTTTTAATAAAAAGGTGCCTCTTGAAAAAAATGTGTTGTATCCCCCGAAGAAAACACTGTTAACCAAATGAAACATGTTTTTTGCATACTAAATAACAAAATCATACACAAGGTGATCTCTTTTTGAAATGTCTAAACTTTATTGTACAAGTTTTTTTGCCTGTCTGCTGCCTCTGGCTTGAGGCATGCCCCGTGGCATGTTACAATGCCCCCGTCATATGAAAGACCCTCTCTGAGGGGGCACTCTTACCAGGGATGGAGGTAGTTCTTGGCCAATTACTGAGCCTTGGGAAGTTTGCTTGTGGCGCTTCCACCACTGAAGTGGATCAGTGTCAGGGGACAACAAGTAGGTTGCCAGCTCAGTTTAAATTTTGTCTGCCTCTGAATGGGAGGAAGCATTTTCTTCTTTGAGAAGCTTGCTCAAGTTTTTTTTTCTTCTTTGGCCCAGGCTGAGCTTCTTCTTGGTGCACCTGCACAGCTGGGCCAGGCTGTGGTGTTATTTTGTCAGCAGGCAGAGATATCAGCTCTGTGACAGCTCTTTTCTAAATTGTTCTACCTTGTCACAGGCAATGTAAGTTGTCTGGAACCTAGGGTCCTCACTGAGGCCATGTCTAAGATATAATCTGTGACAGGGTTACCGTATTTGTCATTAAGGTACCTCAGTATGATTTGGTATTTCTTTAGCTCAGTGTCTCAGCTCCTCTGGCTGTAGGGGACTGCTTCTGAACACATGGAGCACCGGTTTGATGTAGGAGCTGCTGACATAAGTCTCCGCAGACAGGGCATCAGGGAAATCCTGCAGTTGTTTCACAGCATTATTCACTGACATACATCTATGTTACCACCCTGCGACCAGAAATCATCCTCGTGTCTGAGACAACCAAGCAGGCCGTGCTGCTGGAGCTGACAGTCCCGTGGGAAGACCGCCTGGAAGAAGCCTTTGAGCGGAAGCTCTCCAAGTACGCAGGACTGGTCAGCGACTGTCAGCAGGCTGGATGGAGAGTGAGGTGCCTCCCAGTGGAGGTGGGATGCAGAGGTTTCGCAGCTCGTTCTTTGGCCAGAGCCTTCACAAGTTTAGGCATCGAGGGAGAGAGAAAGAGGAGAGCCATCCGCAGTACCACCGAAGCAGCAGAGAGGGCCTCAAGATGGCTATGGCTCAAGAGAGGAGAACAGTGGAGACATGGTAGCTAGTTAGCCATCTGGACACATGCCAGGGTCTGATCAGCCCTGGCTGGGTCACCTGGATGATGGTGAATGATGTGGAAAGACCTGAAACACCCAATTATTCCAGGAACATCACTGATGATGTGTCCAGAGGCATCAGCAGATGTATTTACACAGTGTCCTGCCATGTGGCCACAAGGTGCCTGCTTTTCTTCTCATCCCGGGACATGGGTTAAGGCTTTCTCCTGTTCCAGGTCTCACTCTTTCATCTTTTGCCTTGAACCCCACCTGGTTGGGGATAAACCGATAAGTGGGTAGACTGAGCTCAGCCTGTACTACAGCCGCCTCTCTTCTTTTTTTTTCCCCAACTGAAGGAAAAAGCACTGCCAACTTTTTTACAAACCCCAATGGCACGTTCAATCTGTGGGTTTTTCCACACTATTCAAGATTCAAGAAGTTTATTCGTCACATACATATGCATACTTTCATACATATATGCAGTGAAATGTAATGTAACGCTCCGGGTGATTACACACAATATGTCCCCGGAAAATTCCTTTCTACTAGACCCAACTAACTGATTCCTAAAACTTAATACTGTAAGTCGAATACTTATAGAATAAAATAAAAATATTTAGAATAAAATTAAATTAAATGGAATAGATAAAGGGAATAGGCTTACGTATATGGGATAGACTTATGTATATGGGATAGGCAATTATGTATATACAGATATGCGCATTAAAGTGGCATGTGAATAAAGTGAGGTAGTGTTCGTGGGATAATACAGCACAGTATACAATAGTACGGCACAGCAATAAGGTAACACCGATCAACCCAGTGACACAGTATGTGGTACAGCATGCTACATACAGTACAGTAAGGTAGTGGAGCCTATGTGTGTGGCTCAGTGAGGACCCCCGGTGAGGTCAGCACTGACAGTTCTTATGGCTTGCGGGAAAAAACTTGGCCTCAGTCTCTGTTCTCGCTGTGTGATTGCGGAGGCGCTTGCCTGACCGCAGCAGCTGGAACAGTCCGTTGTTGGGGTGATGAGGATCCTTCATGGTCCTGCGTGGTCTGCTACTACACTTCCTGGTGTATAAGTCCTGCAGGGAGGGGAGGGCAGTTCCATTGGTACTTTCGGCTGAACGCACCACCCTCTGCAGGGCCCGCCTGTCCTGAGCAGTACAGTTCCCAAACCAGGCAGTGACGTTGCCTGTCAGGATGCTCTCCACCCCTCTACAGTAGAAGGACTTGAGAATGCTCACCGAGACCCGGAATTTCCTCAGCTGCCCGAGGTGGTAAAGAGGCTGCCTCGCCTTTCTCACCAGAGTGTCTGTTTGTAAAGTCCATGTTAAATCCTCTGTGATGTGGACTCCCAGGTACTTGAAGCTGGTCACCCTGTCAACAGAAGTCCCATTAATCACCAAGGGCGTGTGCGTCCTCGATTGTAATCCTCGCCTAAAGTCCACAATCAGCTCCTTAGTTTTGCTGACGTTCAGGTGGAGGCTGTAGTCCTGGCACCAGAGTGACAACTCAGCCACCTCCTCACGGTAGGCCTTCTCATCAGAGTCGGTGATCAGGCCCACGACAACGGTGTCGTCAGCAAACTTTATGATGGTGTTCGTGCTGGACCTGGCCACACAGTCATGTGTGTACAGGGAGTACAGTAGGGGGCTGAGGACCCAACCCTGGGGGGGATCCTGTATTCAGGGTGAGGGAGCTGGACATGTGCTTCCCCACCCTAACCACCTGGGGCCGGGCTGTGAGGAAGTCCAGGATCCAGGCACACAGCAGTGTATTCAGTCCGAGCTCCTTCAGCTTGACAGCCAGTCTGGTGGGGACTATAGTGTTGAAAGCTGAACTGTAATCGATGAACAGCATTCTCACATAGGCCCCCTTCCGGCCATCCAGGTGTTTGAGCGTAGTGTGCAGTACCTGGGAGACCGCGTCATCCGTAGATCTGTTCTGCCGCTACTCGAACTGCAATGGGTCCAAGGTGTGGGGGAAGGAGGCACAGATATAATCCTTAATCAGCCTCTCGAAACACTTCATGACCACCAAGGTGAGGGCCACCGGACAGTAGTCATTCAGACAGGCAGGACAGGCGATCTTCCAGACAGGAACGACAGTGGACCTCTTGAAGTAGGACGGGACCACTGATTCAGCCAGGGAGATGTTGAATATTGTAGTGAACACCGGAGCTAGCTGGTTAGCACAGGTTTTCAGTACTCGCCCAGATATGCCGCCTGGGCCCGCAGCTTTCCTGGTGTTCACCCGCCTCAGAGCCTTCCTGACCTCCTGCACGGACACTGAGAGTGCGTGCTCATCCCCAGCGGTGTAACTCCAATTAGCCGGCGAGCTAGTGGTGCTGTTGCCAGACTCAAACCGCGCAAAAAGGAGTTCAGTTCGTTGGCTAGGGAGGCGTCCACACTCGTGGCTGGGGGGAGCTGCTTTTGTAGTTTGTTATCGTCCGCAGCCCCTGCTACAGGCGTCTTGTGTCCCCCTGCTCCATCTGTAGCTCCACAGTCTCCCTGTACATCTGTTTAGCGTCCTTCACTGCCCTCTGCAGATTGTAAGACGCCGCTTTGTAATTGTCCATATTTCCAGACAAGACCGTCGTTGTAAGCGGCCGAGCATTCAAAGTGCCGTGCGAGCATTCAGTCTGGTTTGGAAATATACAAACTTTCACCGTGGGAACTACGCTGTCTGCTACCATAGCCACAAAGCTCACCGCTCCGTCCGTAAACTCGCTGATGTCACTTGAACTTGATTGGAACAGTCTACGTCAGCGAGTGCATCCTGAAGCGCAGCCTCTGATGTATTTCTCTACACCTGCTTGTTAATGCAAATATCAAACCAGACAGTTTGTACCAATGCTAGTAGCCACATTGTTGCAGTGTGGCCACTGCCTGTTACCGAAGTGCACAATGTATTATTTAACAGTAAAGAGTATTCACACAAAAACTATATTTTTTACAAAATAAAGTCTCTCAACAACAAAAAGCAGCAGTGAGATGTGCGTGACCCAGCACAGGGTGCACTAGTGGTATTTTGATCTGGGCGGTGTGCATCAAGACAATGCATACTAAGCAAACCGTTAAAATAGGGCATTAAGATATGGGCAGCATGTGATGCCTAGTCCAGCTATGCATGGAATATTTATTTCTTGTGGGCTATTAAGATGTTCAGAGGACCAACACAAAGAAGCTGGGTCATAAACCTGAGTAACTGTTTAAATTACAATCAAATTGAGTGGTTTTAAACTGCTGGGGTAAATTTGACACCGATCAATTGTCAGTAAATGTGAACATAACAGGAGTGTTAAGTGATTAATGCAGCATTCCATTGAAGTCGGAAAAGAAATAAACAGTTAAGTCGGAACTGACTCAGTAGAAGAGCTTGGTGGGAGAAAGAAAAAAAAACAGTTACCTGACGGAGGTTCTGTGGTCTCCTTCCAACCTTCATCACCGTCTTCAGTCTCAGGTTCAGAACAGTGTAAAAAGAGGAGCTGCTCAGCACCACTTGGTTCTAAAGCAGCAGCTGGATCTTCTGGATCTACTTCTACTTCTATTTCTGCTTTAATCTGTTCAGTTGAGGTGCTGGCTACAGGTTCTGCCTCTCTCTTCTCCTCAGTTTGCCACTGATGAAGCTGGGACCACTGAGCGCACTCTTCATCATGTTCCCTCTTCACAGGGAACTCCTCCTCTTCCTCTTTAATGTGTGGGGGCTCTGGCTCCTCCTGGCCCAGACTGGGGCTCCACTCCTGCTGCTCAGGGGGAAGCTCCTCTTTACAGACAGAGAGCTGCTGGAGCTCTGGGGGGAAAGCTGCGGTACAGACACAGGGAGGAAAACTCAGTCACCTACACTTTTAGTGTAAAAAATGCTTCTTATGTTGATTTAAAAATCCTTTACCTTGCTGAATGAAGATTGGCCGGATGTGTGATTTATTCCTCTGTTGCTGTTTTCCTATAGGATGTGTGTAAATGATGGGTGTGGTCAGGGTTTGTCCCTGAAGCTGTGAGACGAGTGGCGCTGCAGAGTGTATGATCACGACGTAGGGAAGCCCCATCTGGACACACACACACACACACACACACACACACACACACACACACACACACACACACACACACACACACACCACACACACACACACACACACACACACACACACACACACACACACACACAAATGATCAGTTGGTCTTATCTTAGATTGTTAAAGTGCTGTTCAGAGTCTGCTTGGATGTCATTGTTTCTAATAGGTTTGCATTTGGTACGCAGCTCCAGGGTCTGTCTGACAATCACAAGGTTCAAGATGTTTATTTATCACACATATATATGTAGTGAAATGACAATGCAATGCACCCAGAGTGTATGCACAATAAGTACTAACTGACACAATAGCTCAACTAATTAACTAACTAAACTAACTGATTCTTAAAAGGTAATGCAGTGAGTAAGTAGAATAAAATAAGAGTAAAAAGGTAATATACTGAGTGGGGATACAAAATAGAAAGAGGAATAGACTTATGTTTATACAGATATGTGAAATACTAAAACTAAACACTAAAATGTGCGAATCCCTGTGGTATTTCCTCTGCGGTGTAGTGCAGTACGCCACCAGAAAACAAGGTGGCATTGTTTGTCAGGCTGCACTCCGTCCCGGTGTTTAATATGGGGAGAGAAGCTGGAGAGAAAATAACAGAGGGCACGTTTTTTTTAGTTTTTTTTTTTACTTCAGACTTTGAAAAGCGCAAAGGAACAGACATTTTAGTCAGAATTAAGTGCAAAATCCAACATTGCTTATTCGCTGTGTAAATACATCTGCTGATTCCTCTGGACACATCATCAGTGATGTTCCTGGAATCATTGGGTGTTTCAGGTCTATCATCATACACCCTCATCCAGGTGACCCAGCCAGGGCTGATCAGACCCCGGCTTGTGTCCAGATGGCTACCTAGCTACCATGTCTCCACTGTTCTCCTCTCTTGAGCCACAGCTATCTTGAGGCCCTCTCTGCCACTTCGGTGGTACTGCGGATGGCTCTCCTCTTTCTCCCTCGCTGCCTAAACTTCTGAAGGCTCTGGCCAAAGAACGAGCCGCAAAACCTCTGCATCCCACCTCCACTGGGAGGCACCTAGCTCTCCATCCAGTCGCTGACCAGTCCCGCGTACTTGGAGAGCTTCCTCTGAAAGGCTTCTTCCAGGCGGTCTTTCCACGGGACTGTCAGCTCCAGCAGCACGGCCTGCTTGGTGGTCTCAGACACGAGGACGATGTCTGGTCGCAGGGTGGTAACAGCAATGTGGCTGGGGAACTTCAGCTGCCGCTCGAGGTCCACCAACAGTTGCCAGTCTCTTGCGCAGGTCAGGATGCCTGCAGGTGTTCTTCTGGCAGGGGTTGCCTGCTCCCCAGCTCTGACAAAGGCGATGGTTTTCTTGGAGGGATGGAACTGCTTTGCCCACTCAAGTCTAGTGCTGATGGCTTCAGCGATGGTCTTAAGGACTTGGTCATGCCTCCAGCCGTACCGTCTTTTTCCAAGTGCCATAGCTGAGGATGTACTCTAGGGTTCCTCGCTTGGAACACAATGGGCATGCTGGTGTCTCTGCTATGCCGCAAGTGTGCGGGTTAGACGGGCTTGGAAGCACATCATAAACTGCCTGGATGAGGAATTTGATGAAGTGAGGCTCGGCTCTCCAGATCTCAGTCCAGGTCACCTTCCTCTCAACCGCATTCTCCCATCTTGTCCATGCTCCCTGTTGTTTCATCCCCACAGCCTTGCAGGATCTTGTCTCCTCCACTGCTGCTCTCACCTCCTCTTGTACAAGGCGCCGCCTCTCCTTCCCTCTGGTGTTCAACTGAGGAGTTGGAAAGGATCCTAGCCCTGCACGGCCTTGTGTGACCACTCCCACAAGCAAGGCTCCTGTGGACAGCGTCCTCCGCCCTCCACTTCCTGCCAGTCCTCACTTGAATTCCAGCTTTGGCCACCTTCAGATCGCTTGAGTCCCCGTACTGCACCACTTCCCTGGCTCTCGTCACCTTGAATTCCTCCTCCAAGGATTTAGAGGGCAGCTGCAGCTTGTTGTTGCGCCCATGGAGTGCGATGCTGCTCAGGCTCCTTGGTAGTGCAAGCCATCTCCGGAGGTGGTTGATGACCTTTCTCTCTAAGGTCTTGACTGTAGAGATTGGGACGGCATAGAGGAGGAGGAGCCAGAGGATCCTGGGAAGAATGCCATGTTGATAGACCCAGGCTTTGAACTTTCCAGGTAAGCCAGACTTATCCACGGATTTCAGCCAGCCATCCAACTCAGTACAGGTTGACTGGATGGATGTGTCTCTCAAAGAGCTGTCGAAAACCTTGCCCAAGCTCTTGACTGGCTTCTCTGTGATCGTTGGAATGGCTGTGCCTGCGATGTAAAACCGGAACATGTCCTCCACCTTTCCTTTCCTCTCCTCAGCACCATAGATCTTGATTTGGCCGGTTTGAAACGCATCCGGGCCCACACCACCAGTCGTGACTGTAAGGTCATCCAGGAATGCCCTGATGGGTGGCTGTTGCTGTCCAGAATTCATCCGGGGCCCTCTGCACTCTGAGCATATTCATGGCTAAGGAGAACAGTGTCACAGAGATAGTGCACCCTATGATGATACCATTCTCCACCTTGTGCCAACTAGATGTAGTTGCTCCTGAAGAGACCCTCATCCTTAAGTTGTTGTATTCATCAGCAATGAGGTCTCTACACCTGTTGGGGACATGATGTTTCAACAGATTGAGCTGGACTATCTTATGTGGAATGGAGCCGAATGTGTTTGCCAGGTCAAGCCATAACTGACAAGATTGCCTTTGTTCTCTCTGGCCTCCCGAATTAGCTGTGTCACCACACCAGTATGTTCCACACAGCTCAGCATTCCTGAAATGCCGCCCTTCTGGACTGATGTGTCGATGTAGGTGTTCTTAGTCAGGTAGGTGCACAGCCGCTTGGAAATCGCACTGAAGAAGATCTTCGCCTCAACACACGGCAGGGAGATGGTACGGAACTGGTCTATCTGGTTGGAGTTCTTCACCTTCGGGATCCACACCCCTTCAGCCCCTGCCATTGATCTGGGATCTTCCCTTTTCTCCAGAAGACTCGCAGGACTTTCCACAGGCGCAGTAGGAGTTTGGGACAGTTCTTGTACACTTTGTACGAAGTGCCACTTGGTCCTGGAGCAGAGCTAGCCCTTGCTTTGCAGACGACCTCTCTGACTTCCTTCAGCTGCAGCTCTGACATGTCAAACTGCACTTCCGGTTCAGGGGCATGTATGAGGATGTTGCACTCTCCCAGCTCCTGCTCTCTTTCGGGGTCATTGTACGTCTGTGTAAGATGTTGGTCTATGTCCACCTGCGAGGAGGCAAGTTTTCCGCTGCGCTTCTGCTAGGGCAGCGGCTCGGTGGATCTTCGCTCGGTGGATCTTAAAGCCGCGGGTGTTCTTGCAGACTTTACCACATGTACACTGCATGGTCATAGTCGTTTGTCCATTGCCTGGGTCTGTTACCGTTGTGTCCTTCCGACTGGGGTGCTCATCCTCCCCCCTCTCGGGCACCCCTGGGGGTATCTTTCCTTTGGGTTCATCGTAGCTTAGTTGGGCGTCCTCCTCTCGGGAGGACACAGATTGGGTTGCCAGCCCGTTCTGCCCCCGTCTCTCCAAGCTGTCACTGACTCCAGTAGTCACCACACTGTTCATGGTTGTCTTTCAGTCTTTCCTGGCTGTCACTGATGACTCAGGGTGTTCGCTGTGTAAATACATCTGCTGATGCCTCTGGACACATCATCAGTGATGTTTATATATTATCAACTTAAAAACAAATTTGATTGTCTCTGCTTGTTTTTCTCTAATTACAGGTACTCCTGACTTAAAGACCGAGTTCCATTCCAAGGACCGGGTCGTTAAATGAATTGGTCCATAAGCGAGGACCCTGTTATTTCACGTTAAGGGGGCGTGGCCATTTTATATAGCGTATAAAGGGTGATTAGATGAGATGCTTGATATTGTACATAGCGTACAATACACTGGTCAGAGAGCTGGACGTAAATCCAAATTTAGTGAGGAGTACCTGTATTTATTCATTTTTTTGGAATTCAGGAAATTGTAACTACATAATTTCTTTAGGAAATTACATGGCGGGAATACGTACGGGACCCAAAGCAAGCAGCCAATCAGAGCTTGTGGTGCTGCGTTGCACTAAGTGCAGTTAGGTTTTTGGACAAGTGCATGTTAGCTCTGCCAGTGGTAACTACGTCCTATGCACCACCCAAAGCACCTCCGGCGGTATTTTGATGCTAGGGATGCCACGGTGTGGGATATTTTCAACATGACAACATACAAAAAATATATATATCTAAAAGCTACTAATTGAAGCAACCAGAAACACAACATGACAAGTTGTAATTAAATGAGAAAGGTAAAAAGTGTTTGATTCTTCTGCAAAATTGCCATGATTTTACTAAATGTTTTTTTTTTATTCAGACTTTTATTATGAATATGACATTATTATAACCTCTGAACATGGTAAGCAGACTGTACTCTCACTGTGTCATTGAGTCAATTTTTTCCCTAATTGTTATTTTCCTTTTTAAGTTCAAAATGAGTGTGACAAAAAATGTAAGTAAAAAGTACCAGAATCACTGTGGGAATTTATTTTCATCAGCAACTGAACATGACGTGCACTGAAACTTGCCCATAGAAAGCAAATTGGATGATAACGTCACAAAGCACTTTACTCCACAAACTCATCTTGCTCCCAAACCCGACAGGAGATTATACAACCTTGGCATGTGAGCGATGTTCGGACGTTCGGCTCCTTTCGGTCAAATGTCATTGGTTTGTCATTAATTCCCGATTCTGAATGTGGATTGATACCGATGAAACTTGAACCACGAGATGTCTGTGACGTCCTGGTGCAAACATGACTCCAAATGTGTTCGTGGGTCCAGCGGTTGTCCATTTCAAGACACTTTTAGCCCCCAAAATAATAAAAGTCAGAACAATAAGTGCTTTACATTAAAAGACAATTGAATATTGGTCGATTTGGACAAAAGCGACCAATGTGACACAATGTGAGGTCACAATTTTATGACAGTTTTTTGGGGTCCTCTTTTTGAACACATGCGTCCTCGTTTCGCCAGCGATCTTGATTTGCTGCAGCTCTGACTCCAACTCCAGGGAAAACCATTGATTTGCCAGTGTAGGAAGCTTGTATCCAGCTTTCAAAATCACATTTCAATCACAGTGGGCGGAGCTCCAAAAAAAACCACCAGGACCACTATAGCTAGGTTAGGTGGTTTTCAAGGCCGATGTGGCAACAATTTGAGATCGGGCTGAGTCGGGGTAGTACAGGGCAGTCGCTGTACAAATCCTAGCTGTCATCGATAGTGCGTGGGTGAGAAAAATACTCAAATCTGTCTCAATACGAACCCAATCGGCCAGGTCACGATTCAAACACACGTTTGGTTTTATTGTTTTCGAAAGTCTTTACAAAAACCTCTGGTGTGTGTGTGTGTGTGTGTGTGTGTGTGTGTGTGTGTGTGCGCGCACGCGCGTCAGAGCCTTAAATGGCAGCGGTCAACGACCAATGAGATCGTGCAGGAAGATGCATTAAACGTCTGTCGTTAAACGTGTGCTGATACGAGGCTCGGACGATTTCCAAAATGTTATATCGCAATGCAGCCCCGCCCACTGGTTTATATTTGAGGAGATACTGTGTAGGTATATAAAACATTACTGCTACATATAGTTGCTACAGTAGTACCACTACTCGGTGCTAACTAGCATTAGCCTACCTGGTATAACTAATACTACAGTATTACTACAGCGTTACTATAGTACTACTATTGCTTACTAGCATTAGCCTACCTGGTATTACCAATACTACAGCATTACTACAGCATTACTACAGCAGTACTACAGTACTACTACTCCTGCTAACTAGCATTAGCCTCCCTGGTCTCCTTGGTTTCCTGCTGCGAGCCCCGAAGTATGAAGGACGCCTGGACAGTGCCACACTCACCTGCTCGGACATGCTGCCGGAGGAGGACCGGGGTGTGGAGCTGCGTCCAGCCCGGGCTCGTTAGAGAATGACTGCCAGGAATCCCCCGAAAAGTCCAATGAGTCGGAACTCAAAGCGTCACGTCCTCCTCACACAACCCGGACACGACGCTTCTTCTCGGTCGGTGACGTCACGTCTTTACGACACCTCTTCTTCTTGCTTTTGATATCCGGCAGACTGGACGCATCGTCGGCGTGTTTCTGCCCCCTGCAGGTTGACTTTATACTGCGCTTCAGGCTCATTCCAGTTCCATACAAAGTCTGTACTTACTTCAGTAGATTCACCTTTAAACATTTGCTACTTTAGCGTCACTGTGTTTCAATGCAAATATCTGTACTTTTTACTCTATTATATTTTCAATTTGGATTTATATTTATATATTTATATTTCCAGTTCTGATGCTCAGGTGCCCATTGTATGCGCTTTCAGCGGTGGACAGGAGTCAGTATAACAGAGTTAAAAATATAGTTTTGATTTTGTATGAGTTTCCCGACAGTTAAGCAGTTTAGATTGTATTATTTCTAATGGAGCCTCTTTTGAGATGTGGTGTGCTTCTGTTTCCAGGCCTCCTTTAAAATAAAATAAAAAGAAGATAATAATCACATCACCGTCCATCGGTTCTTCACTGAATGACCACCGTAGAAGTTCAATTGATTTATTATTTGTCACACACATATACATACGGTCATACATATATGCAGTGAAATGTCATGACACCCAGTGATTATGCACAATAAGTTCTATAAGCTCTAAAAATACTAAAATGTGCATAATCGACACGAGGAGCTTGCGCAGGTGGCCGCAAGGGGCGGCGCCACAATTGTTTTTCTGGGTTCTATAATTCTATAATAGAATTAATTGTCTGTGTAGTATTAAATATGGATTTTAATCCTACCGTCAAAATGAACAAAGAATGCAAGAACAAAGCAAAGCAGAGAGGGGCAGAGAAAGCTGTCTCTAGTGTGAGGAAATGACATAGAAAGACAAAGATAAGAAAAAACAGGCAGTTGTTGCCGAACCAGGCACAATGACGCCGATTGTCCAACAGGCCCCACCCAGGCGTTTCATCTCCTAGCACAACAGCCTCAGAACCAAAGGTCAACCGCCCCACCTGTTGTCAATGTATACACACAGAATAGTGGGAAACCAAATGAAAGGTACAGACAGAGCCAAAATAGGGGGCCACAAGACCAGTCTAGATATGCTCAGCAGCAGGAACCCCCTAGTCAGCGCAGAAGGCTTATGGTGTGTTATTCAAAGTTCTCATCATAAACAGCTATGTTCAGCACAGTTAGCTGAGTTGAGAGTTCTTACAGCTGCCTGTCGAGAAGGAACAGGAAAAATGGTAAATATATACACAGATTCTGCATTGTGCACATGGTGTATGTCATTTGTTTGGAGCAGTGTGGAAGATGGGTCCCCCATAATACATTGTGATCAGATTGTGGAATTAAGGTTGGCATTGCTACTGCCTAAACAAGTTGCAGGAATCAAATGTCAAGCACACAGGAAAGGTAATGATAATGTTATAAAAGGTAACAATTATGCAGATGAGGCCGCCAAAGTAGCCTTGAACAGCAGTCGGGCAATCGAGGCAATATTGACCGGCCGACAGAGATTAACTAGGACAATGGCTCAGCGTTTATCCAGAAGACAGTAGAGCAAGTGCTACAGCATCTGCATGTCAAACAAAGGTTAGGTTGTGTAGTCGGAGCGAGGCAGAGTCGGTAGCGGGGAATCAATCCGGGGAATCAATCCGGAGAACGCTGGAGAGTCTGGTGCAAGCATCGAAAGCAATCTGCAATGGGTGACTTGTGAGAGAACCTATATATATTGGCTTGATTGCTGATCGGGAACAGCCGTGTGCGCAGGTGAATGGAGTTGGGCTAATGAGACAGGTAAGGAGAGGGGGAGGAAGGTAGATGAAAGCGGAGATCATTACAGAACCCCCCCCAAGGGACGGCTCCTGACGTCCCAAACAAACAAAACAGAGAAAAAATAAATAAAACCAAAAGTCCATGCAGGGTGGGAGGAGGGGCTCCGGAGGAGGGCTAGTACTTGTCGGAGACCCCGTCCATCTCCTCGTCCTCCGCTAAATGGGCCCCGTCATCCTCATCGGAGTACTCGTCGGAGACCCCGTCCATCTCCTCGTCCTCCGCTAAATGGGCCACGTTATCCTCATCGGAGGAGGGACCCCCAGGGTCGACATCGTCTGCCTCTGAACCATTGCTGGAGGGTACAGACGAGAGACCGGACCGGCTTGACTTTGGACACATGGAAGGTGGGATGGACGCGCATGGACCTGGGGAGCTTGAGCCGCACTGCCACCGGGTTGACGACCTTCTCGATCTCGAACGGGCCGATGAACCGAGGAGCCAGCTTCTTAGATTCCACCTTCAGGGGGAGGTCCTGGATGGAGAGTCAGACCTTCTGGCCCGGCTGGTACTCCGGGGCCTGGGAGCGGCGACGGTTGGCGGCAGAGGCGTTGTGGCCAGCGGCTCGGAGGAGGGCGGCCCAGGCCTGGGTCCAGGTCCTGCGACAGCGGCGAATGAAGGCCTGGACGGATGGGCAGGAAGCCTCCCTCTCAAGGGCCGGGAACAGAGGCGGTTGGAAGCCGTAGGCGCACTGGCAGGGGGAGAGGCCTGTGGCCGAACTGGTCAGGGTGTTGTGGGCATATTCCACCCACAAAAGCTGCTCAGACCAGGGTGACGTCATGCAGCGAAAGGCCGTCTCCATCTCCTGGTTCTTCCGCTCTGTTTGGCCGTTGGACTGGGGGTGGTACCCTAAGGACAGGCTGACAGTGGCCCCCAGGAGCGAACAGAACTCCCTCCAAAAGACAGAGGTGAACTGGGGACCCCGGTCGGATACCACATCTACCACAACGTGGTTCAACAATAGCTCGGCAGTGCCCTTGGCTGACGGGAGCTTCGGTAGAAGCATGAAGTGAGCCATCTTGCTGAACCAGTCCACCACGGTCAGGATAGGAGTGTTGCCGCTAGACGGTGGCAGACCGGTGACGACGTCCACAGAGATGTGAGACCAGGGGTGATGAGGAACCAGCAGTGGGTGTAGAAGACCGGCAGGAGCAAGAAGAGAGGGTTTATGCTGGTTACAGGTGGGGCAGGCATTGACGAACCCTCGGACGTCATCACCCAGGGAGGGCCACTAGAAGCGACACTGGCGACCTCCTTCGTCCACTGGATCCCCGGGTGGCAGGTGAGTCGGAAGTTGTGGGCCCACTGGAGAACCTCGGAGCGGAGGTCAGGCAGAACGAACAGACGGTCGGGCGGACATGCTCTGGGTCCGGGTTGGTCCTGGGCGGCGGCTCTGACTCTCTCTTCCACCTCCCAGGTGAGTGTGGCGACTTGACGGGAGGACGGCAGAATGGTGTCGGGTCAGCAGCGTCTTCCTCCTCCTCCTGGAACTGCCAGGATAGGGCGTCGGGTTTGACATTGCGTGACCCCGGCCGATAGGAGAGGGTGAAATTGAATCTGGTTAGGAAGAGCGCCCAATGAGCCTGACGGGAGTTCAGCCTCCTGGCGGACTGGATATACTCCAGGTTCTTGTGGTCAGTCCACACCAGGAACGGCAGCTGGGTTCCCTCTAGCCAGTGTCGCCACTCCTTCAGGGCCAATTTGACGGCGAGAAGCTCCCTATTCCCGATGTCGTAGTTCCTCTCAGCCGGGGTCAAACGCCTGGAGAAGAAGGCGCAGGGATGAAGTTTCTGGTTGGTGGCGGTTCTCTGGGACAGAACAGCTCCGACTCCCACGTCGGAGGCGTCCACTTCAATCATGAACTGCCGTTCGGGGTCAGGCAGTACCAGAATGGGGGGTGAAGTGAACCGTGCCTTCAGGGCCAGGAAGGCGTCGTTGGCGGCGGCGGACCACAGAAACGGCACCTTGGAGGAGGTTAGGGCTGTGAGAGGGGCAGCCACCATGCTGTAGCCTCGGATGAACCTCCGATAGAAGTTGGAAAAACGGAGAAAGCGCTGGAGTTGTTTGCGGGAGTCCAGGGCGGCCCAGGTGGTGACGGTGGAGACCTTGGTGGAGTCCATCTGGATGGTCCCCCTCCCAATGACGTACCCCAGGAGGGAGACGGACGGGGCGTGAAACTCACACTTCTCCGCTTGACGAAGAGTGAGTTCTCCAGGAGGCGCTGCAGGACCGCCTGGACATGGTGGACGTGCTCAGCTTGGGATCGGAGAAGATCAGGACGTTGAGACCACGATAGTCAATACAGGGGTGAAGCGACTTGTCCTTCTTCTCCAGGAAGAAGAAGCCAGCCCTCGCCAGGGACGAGGAGGGACGGATGATGCCAGCCGCCAGAGCGTCGTTAATATAGGTGTCCATGGCCTCTTTCTCCGGGGCGGACAGGGAGTACAGGCCTCTGGGGGGGTGGAGCCGGGCTGGAGGTCAATGGCAATAATCGTATGGCCTGTGCGGGGGAAGGGATGTCGCCTTGGCCTTGCTGAAGACCTCCCTGAAGTCGAGATACTCGGCGGGGACCCCCAACATGTCGGGTGCGGAGCTGGAGCTGGTGGATGGCTGAGGTGCGGCGGCTTGCTTCAGGCAGACCTGATGGCACGCAGGACTCCATCCCAGAATAGCCCCTGTGGTCCAGTCGAGGTGTGGGTTGTGACGCCCGAGCCAGGGGAACCCTAGGAGGAGAGGGTGACGAGGTGAGTGCAGGATGCAGAACTGTACCGCTCGTGGTGGTTGCCGGACAGGAGCATGCGGATGGGCACCGTCTGATGGGTGACTGTCCCCAGGAGACGGCCACCCAGGGCAGTGGCAGGAACCGCAGAAGGCAGGAGAACTCGACCAACACCCAGCTGCTGTGCTAGGTTATCGTCAATGATGTTAACATCAGAACCAGAGTCAATAAGTATGGCGAGGGAATGTGAGCATTGGGGCAGCAGCAGCTGAGCCTGGCACAGGGGGCGTAGGTTGGAGGAGGGTTTGGAGGTGTGGCTCACCAGGACCTCCTCCCTCACTGGCGAACCCGGCCCTTTTACCGGACACCCGGAGATGTAGTGTCCAGCTAGACCGCAGTAGAGGCAAAGGTTCCCCACCCGGCGTCTCTCCTTCTCCTCCGGGGTGAGGCTGGCCCGGCCAACCTGCATGGGAGAGGCCTCACTCGTGGGTTGATGGGCCAGAAGAGCTGGCGGCCCGGAGGAACCTGGAAGACGGGTTGCTGGGCGGCGCTCCACTTGCCTCTGACGCCTCTCTCGCTGCCGGGCCTGGATGCATCGGTCAATACGGGAAGCAAGCTCAACGATGCCATCGAGAGAGGTGGGCTGGTTGTGGGAAACTAGCTCATCCTTCACGTACTCTGCTAATCCCATCAGGAACGCGTCAATCTGGGCTGCCGGGTTCCACTCGCTCAGTCGAGCCTGGGTGCGGAAGTCAATCGCGTAATCGACCACGGAGTGGGACCCTTGACTGAGACCCAGGAGACCACCAGCAGCATCGGGACCTCGTGATGTCACCCCAACCACCTTGCGGAGCTCGGCGGTGAAGGCGTGGAAGGAGGAGCAGGCTGGTGTGCGTCATTCCCACTCGGCCGTTCCCCACAGCCGAGCGCGGCCCGTCAGGTGATTTACGGTGCCACCGTGGCATCCTCAGAGGCGAAGGTGTGGAGCTGCAGAGCGAAGAGGATGGAACAGTTTGTGATGAACGGACTACAGCCATTTGCATCTCCGGCGTAGCGTTCAGGAACCCCCACCTGGGGCTCAAGGGAGTACCCAGGCTGGGCCGGTGCTGGTGGAGGTGGGTCCGGGGAAGCAGGCGGCGGGATGAACTGACCGAGAGCGATGGCGAGCTGCTGAACCTGGGAGTCTAGCGTGGTGAGCCCTTGCTCCTGGCTAGCCGCTGCTAGCTGAACGTCAGCTGAGGTGGAGGCTAGGACAGCCTCCTAGTGTTGGAGCTGTGACTCCACCCTTCCCAGGCGTGCCAGCGACTTGGGGTTGTGTGCTGGGTCCATTGTTGGCCAGATTGTACTGTAACGGGTGTGGTTAGGACCCAATTGCAGCACAAAAACAGGCAGGGATATTTGGTAATGTCTTTTATTTGTAGAGCGGACGGAAGACAGGCAGGGGGCAGGCAGGATAAGTCGTCGGGGACAGGCAGGTTCGATAACCGGGAGCGCAGACAGAAGACAGGCGGGGGGGCAGGCAGGATACGTGGTTGGAGCAAGGCAGAGTTGGTAGCGGGGAATCAATCCGGAGAACGCTGGAGAGTCTGGTGCAAGCATCGAAAGCAATCTGGCAATGGGTGACTGGTGAGAGAGGCTATATATAGTGGCTTGATTGCTGATCGGGAACAGCTGTGTGCGCAGGTGAATGGATTTGGGCTAATGAGACAGGTAAGGAGAGGGGGGGGAAGGTAGATGAAAGCGGAGATCATGACACCCCTGAAGGAGGTTGACCCCAGTCTAGAAAGTTATACATTGAGCAGAAGTAAAAAGAGCATATATACCAGACCCTGCAGTAAAAATCGACACATAGGACAACCCGAGGTATACCCATACCCAAAGTTACCCTGGCTGCCACCAGGTACGGGAGGTGGGCACACTGGGGCGCATTTGGGTCCGGGGGGAGGGGGTCTGCATGGTGGCTCCCTGGCCTGCTGCGCCCCCGGATCGATCCGGTCGTGACTCACCTCCTATCTCTCCCAGTGCCAAAACTCATACTCAGCACATACACCACACAATTGAACAGTTACCCAGGTTTATGACCCAGCTTCTTTGTGTTGGTCCTCTGAACATCTTAATAGCCCACAAAAAATAAATATTCCAGGCATAGCTGGACTAGGCATCACATGCTGCCCATATCTTAATGCCCTATTTTAACAGCTTGCTTAGTATGCATTGTCTGGATGGACACAGCCCACGAAATGCAACTTGGCATTCATCCACAGTCACATGGGGACCTGGGTTGTAAAGACGTGTGGGTTTTTTTTTTTTCTTCTTCTTCTTCCTGGTTCAGATTTATGTTTTTTTCCTCATTTTCCTACTTGAACTTAACAAAAAACCCAGTGAACCCTGTGCTGGGTCACGCACATCTCACTGTTGGTCCGCTGTTCACATGTGAGCCGAACCGTGGGGGTCATCTGTACATTACACCATTAATTAAGAAGAAGAATCTTTAATTATCATGCAACACACCACACTACAACACACACACATACACATGCTTTGGATGGTGGCCAGTGAAATGAGGCCTCTGCATTTAACCCATCCTGGCTTGTCCTTCCTCCGGGGGGGCCAGCCAGGAGCAGTGGGCAGCATTTGTCGACGCGCCCGGGGAGCTGGTAACGAGTGTCCATCGCTGTTCAGACGATGATATGTGAATGTTTTTGTGGGGGTCCTTACTGACGTTAGGTGGAGGAAACCCCATGTGAGCACAGGGAGAACATGCGCCACGGTGTCTGTAAAGAGAAATAATTAGAACAGCAATATTCAAGATGGGGTTTTCTTTTGTTTGTTTTTTTATACATATACTGAAATAAGAGCAGACACCCACCTTTCACTGGCATTCTCCTTTGTCAGAGGAATGGTGTAGAAGAATAAAAGGACAACTTCTGTTTTAAGCTGTAGATGGTGCAATCAGCCTCTGGAACATTTCAGGCACATTCAAGTAGAGCTGGGCGATAAAACAATTTTATTCATTAATTCATGTTTAGGACAATATTAAAAATGAAAATAAATATTCACTTTAACTTGGATAATAACGGTACGCACCCGCCACCACAGTCCTGAGCTCCCGTAGTCCATAGGCCTAAAATCTTAACATGGCAGCCCGCGAGAATAAAAGTGAGGCGTTTGTTCCCAAAAACTGTACTGGAAGTGGTTAGGTTTTGCAGTGTCTGACCTCGAGCAAAGTTTTTCTAAAGTTTGTGGCAAAATCAGCAGCACGACTCATTTATTCCGGCATCTCAAACAGAGGCACACAACTGAGTAGGAGAAGTGTGTGGCACTGCGAGTTGCACAAGACAGCTCCCGCCCTAAATCACCTGCTTACAAGCAGGTCACATTTGCGCAATCTTTTTCCCATAGTATCCCATCTGAGAGGAAGGCGCCCCGGTGGAAAGACATTACAGATCCGGTGTCGTTTCACAAGATGTGGTGCCCGTATATACAGTTGAAAAACCTGGGTTCATGCACATGCTGAATATTATCAACCCCAGATAGGAGCTACCAAGCCGAAAGCATTTTGCTGAAGTTGCCCTGCCCCATCTATACAACTGTACATGTGAAAAATAAAAAATCGCAAAGCAGGTCAAGGATGTGTTGTTTTACGCTACTATGATAGACCTATTGTCCAGTCAAACAATGCAGCCCTACATGAGTTTGACAGTGCATAATATTACAGACGACTCTGCAAAGTTTCTGCCTCCAAACAGCTCGCTTCCCTATTGACCACACCGGGGAAATAATCCCCATGACGCTCAAAGATGCGTTGGGTTCCTAGAACCTCAGGGAAGACGGACCCGTCTGCACGACTACAGACAGTGATGCTTACATGAGCTCTGAGACGGAACGAGTGGTTCAACCTCCAGTGCTTTGGACACAAACTGCACAACACCATCGGTAAGTGTCTAAATGGCAAAGCATAATTGCATTTATTTGTCTGAATAGTCCTTTTAAAGATAAAAGTTGGTACATTAAAGAAGCCATCATAAACATTCTTAATGATTGAAACTTAGTAAATGTACTTGTTTAAAAGTTGATTTTAAGACCTTTATGAAATATTAATTTCATTTTGATCAAATTCATACATATTTCTCCAAAATGCGCCCTTCTGTCTCGACGTTATTAAATCAGTTGGAGTCTTACGCCCCCCCCCCCCGCGATATACACAGAGCATCCCGACACAAGTTTATTCGCTCGGATTCCACTGGCGCTTGTGATATTCCTGTAATATCATCCTTTGCGCACTTACGTGTTGCACGTCGACGTCATCACAATGGGCATCACGTGCACACCAGCTGTCTGAAGCCCCATCACCTTCAGGAATAATAGGTTAGTGGGTGCACCAGCTCTATCTGACCTGCTTGCGACCCTCATGGCCCTGGCTCCCGCTGACACCTTGCCAGACGGCCTAGTCGCCTACTATAACATTGCTCTATCCAGTAGCCTGGACTCTCTGGCCCCCATTAATTCCCGGACTGTATGCTATACCCGCCCTGCCCCCTGGTTCACCACCAATCTCCGCATCATGAAGGCCACCAGTTGCCGGTTAGAGCGGCTCTACAAGTGAACTGGCCTCACTGTCCACCGTTCTTTGAAGACCATGTGCTGTCCTACAACGAGGAACTCTCCAGGACAAAGATCAATTACTACTCTACCCTTATTGGCTCTCAGCAAAACCACTCCAGAGCACTATTCACCACCATAAACCGTCTGCTCCACCCCCTTGCTGCCTCCCACACTGCCGATGCCCCTGACCTCTGCACCAAAATCCTGAACTTTTTCCAGGCTAAAGTGGACATCATTCACCAACAACTCCTGGTTCCTGCCCCCTCTCCTCCCAACGTGTCCCAGACACTGGGCAGTGTGCCCTCAGCTGCCCCCCTCCGCCCCCCATGGCTCTCTCTCTTCCTTCTTCCTAGTGGATGTTTCACTAGTCTCGAGGTTGGTGACCAAAGCCTCCACCTGCTCCCTGGACCCTATGCCAACAGTGTTGGTGAAAGCCTGCCTTCCTGACCTCTGCCCCTCCGTCACAGACATAATCAACTCCTCCCTAGCATCTGATACAGTTCCCCCCAGTCTCAAAATTGCCTCCATCACTCCCATCCTGAAGAAGCCCGGTCTGGACCCTGACGATCTTAACAACTACCGGCCGATCTCCAACCTTCCATTCCTCAGTAAGGTCCTGGAAAGAGCAGTGGCCGCCCAGCTCCATCAACTTCTGTCCAACCATGAGCTCTATGAACCCCTGCAGTCAGCTTACAGAGCACACCACAGCACAGAGACCGCCCTAATCAAGATCACCAACGACCTCCTCCTCGCTGCAGACTCCGGTAACATCAGTATCCTCATCCTCCTGGACCTTTCCGCTGCTTTTGACACGGTTTCAGACACAATCCTCCTCAAACGCCTATCTGAACTCCTCGGCATCACTGATGCAGCTCTCATGGTTTCAATCATATCCATCAAACTGAACTTAGTTTGTCAACATCAACGGCTCCCCATGCCCCAGTCAACCATGGCGTCCCTCAAGGCTCTGTGCTCCGTCCAACACTCTTCACCATCTACCTGTTCCCCCTCGGCCAGATCATTCATCACCATGGGTCTGCTGTCCATCCCCCATACCAGATTACGAACTTTCGGAGACAGAGCTTTCAACGTGGCAGCCCCCACCCTCTGGAACTCTTTCCCTCCCGTAATCCGTAACCCCCCAACCCTGGACACTATCAAAACAACCCTCAAGACCCACCTTTTCACCATGGCCTTTCCCCATTAGTTAGTTAGTTAAGCTATTCCTTTGTTTTGTTTTTGCTCCTCTCTCCCTTAATCTGCCTCCCCCTTGCCCCTCTCCTGTAAAGCGACATTGGGTTCTTTGAAAGGCGCTATACAAATATAAGTTGTTAGTTATAATTATTATTATTATTATATTACATATACAGCGATCGGCCGCAACATTAAAACCAGTGACAGGTGAAGTGAATAACATTTCTCATCTTGTTCCAAAGGCACCTGTCAAGAGGTGGGATATATTAGGCAGCAAGTGAACAGTCAGTTCTTGAAGTGGATGTCTTGTAAGCAGGAAAATTGGGCAAGCGTGCGGATCTGCGCCAAAACGGCAGGTCTTGTTGGGTATTCCCGGTATGCAGTGGTTAGAACCTATCAAAAGGGGTCCAAGGAAGGACAACTGGTGAACAGGATCATGGACTCCCAAGTCACATTGATGTGGGGAGCGAAGTCTACCCCGATCCCACAGAAAAGCTACTGTACCACAAATTGGCGAAAGAGTTAATGCTGGCTATAATAGAAAGGTGTCAGAACACACAGTGCATCGCAGCTTGCTGCATATGGGACCGGTCAGAGTGCCCATTTTGACCCCTGTCCACCACTGAAAGCTCCTACAATGGGCACTTGGGCATCAGAACTGGACCATGGAGCAATGGTAGAAGGTACGATGAATCACGTTTTCTTCTACATCATGTGAATGGCCGGAGTTAGGGTCTGATCCGATGGAACATTGGGGGATATGCTGGAACAACAAGCCCGATCCATCGGGGCCCCACCTCACATTTCCGGGACTAAAAGGATCTGCTGCTAAAGTCTTGGTACCAGATACCACAGGACACCTTTTAAGAGGTGTTGTGAAGTCCATCCCTCCACGCGTCAGAGCTGTTTTGCCAGCACGGGGAGGAGCTACACAATATTAGTGGTGGTTTTAATGTTGTGGCTGGTAGGTGTATAGCACACTCAGTCCTTTTGTATGCATCAACTTTTTTTAAGGTGAAACATTTTTTCTAACAGAAAAAAATACTTTTATGACATTTATATATAAGCCTGTGTGAATATAGTCCATGTCACAGTATTGATTGTTTCTTCTTTCATTCTTTTCACACGAGAATGGTGTGAAACACCCACAGATTGAACGTGCCATTGAGGTTCGTAAAAAGGTTGTTAGTGCTTTTTCCTTCAGTTGAGGGGGGGGGGGGGGGAGGATGTAGTACAGGCTGAGCTTAGTCTACCCACTTATCAGTTAATCACAGGCTCCCCAACCATGTGGAATTCAAGGCAAAAGATGAAAGAGGGCCCACATGGCAGGACATAGATGTATTAATCATTGAATAATGCTATGAAATTACTGCAGGACTTCCCTGAGGCCCTGTCTGGGGAGACTTATGTCAGCAGCTCCTACATCAAACTCGTGCTCCATGTGTTCAGAAGCAGTCCCCTACAGCCAGAGGAGCTGAGACACTGAGCTAAAAAAAACATCCTGGGGTACCTTAATGACAACTACAGTGACCCTGTCACAGATTATATCTTAGACATGGCCTCAGTGAGGATCCTAGGTTCCAGACAACTTACATTGCCTGTGACAAGGTAGAACAATTTAGAAAAGAGCTGTCACAGAGCTGATGTCTCTGCCTGCTGACAAAATAACACCACAGCCTGGCCCAGCTGTACCAAGAAAAGAAACAGTCTTTATTTGTCACGCAACACACAGACACGCTTTGATGGTGGCCGGTGAAATGGTTCCTCTGCATTTGACCCATCCTGGCTTGTCCTTCCTCTGGGGGCACAGTAATAAGTGTCCATCACTGGTGAGACGATGTTGTGTGCATGTTTTTGGTTGGGGTCCTTACTGACGTGAGGTGGAGGAAACCCCATGTGAGCACGGGGAGAACATGCAAACTCCACACAGAAAGGCTCCTATTTGGGAGATAACCCGCCGGAGCACGGTGCCAACAGTGCCCCAGGCGGGAATCAAACCCAGGACCTTCTTGCTGTGAGGCAGCAGTGCAATGCACTGCGCCACCGTGCCACTAACCTGAGCCAAAGAAGAAAAAAAACTTGAGCAAGCTTCTCCAAGAAGAAAATGCCAGAAAGTGCTTCCTCCCATTCAGAGGCAGACAAATTTTAAACTGAGCTGGCAACCTACTTGTCCCCTGACACTGATCCACTTCAGTGGTGGAAGCACCACAAGCATACTTCCCAAGGCTCAGTAATCTGGCCAAGAACTACCTCTATCCCTGGTACAAATGCCCCCTCAGAGAGGGTCTTTCATGTGATGGGGGCATTGTAACATGCCACAGGGCATGCCTCAGGTCAGAGGCAGTAGACAGGCTTGTTTCTTGCAAAAAAAATAAATACAAAATTTAGACATTACAAAAACAGATTACAAGCACCTTGTGTATGATTTTGTTATTTAGTATGCAAGTCAACTATGTCTGGTTTTGACAGTGATTTTTTTTTTTCCATCAGGGATGGAACACATTTTTTTCCAAGAGGCACCTTCTTATAAAAGAAAAGTTCAATTTGGTGAAAGTTACTCTAAAGTAACGTTGTGCACTTTATTAATCCCAATATGGAAATATTCTTGTATGGAAAACTTGTTTGTTTGTTTTTTTTATTGTTAAAATAAAAACAACATATCTGAATGATTCCTTTGTCTTTTGTAGTTTTTAAGAATTTTTTTTTTTATTTAAAAACATAAATCCCATAAATGGTTAACCTTATCACCAACTTATGAGCAATGTCATGCCAAAGTTGTTGGACATTTAATATCCTTAATATCTTAATATCCTTTCATGCTGCATCCAACAGATGAGGATTTCCTCGCACAAGCGCTGCCTTCAAAGACGTAATTTCACTCAGCTCAGTGATATGTGATGCCAGCTCTTTTTGTTATTGTATGAACCGGAAATAGAACGTTGAACACCAGTCCCACAATGCCTTTCAACTGTGACTTTAACAGCTATGTGACATTTGGACCAATGGCAATCAGGGGTGAGTCGATGAACTATAAACTACGAACCACGCCGAAAAATTTGGCCTCAGCAGCCGCTACAGAAAATGACATGCAAAGGCAAATCATGGCACCTTTTTGTTCTGTTTTGTGTTGGCAGCTGTCCTTTTGTCATTGTTGCCTGAACTGTCCTGGAGCCTTTAACTACTTTACATGTTTTTACCGAACATCCAAAATGATTTCATTCCATTTCTTTCTCTCCCTCTCTTCTTCCAGGAGTGAAATCCCTGTTGGTCCAGACCGAGCGATTTCCATCAACTGAACACAAGATTCATCAGCGTATCCACACAGGAGATAGACCATACAAATGTCAACAGTGTGGGAAGGGATTCAATCGATCAGTATGTCTCAAGAAACATCAGCATATTCACACAGGTGAACCGCGGTACAAACGTCAACCGCCTGGGAAAGGATTGAGACGATCAGGAAATCTCCAGGTACATCAGGTTATTCACACAGGAGAACTACTGTACAAATGTCAACAGTGTGGGAAGGGATTCAGTTCATCAGTAGGTCTCAAAAAACATCAGCGTATTCACACAGAAGAGCAGAAATGTGAACAGTGTGGGAAAGGATTCAGAAGTTCAGGAAAGCTCCCGGAACATCAGGTTATTCACATGGGAGAGTGGCCATACAAATGTCAACAGTGTGGGAAAGGATTTGAACAGTTAAGAAATCTCAAGAGACATGAGCATATTCACACAGAAGAACTGCCATACAAATGTCAACAGTGTGGAAAAGGATTCAAACAATCAGGAAATCTCAAGAACCATCAGGTTATTCACACAGGAGAACAGCCGTACAAATGTCAACAGTGTGGGAAAGGATTCAAACAATTAGGAAATCTCAAGAAACATCAGCATATTCACACAGAAGAACTGCGGTACAAATGTCAACACTGTGGAAAAGGATTCAAACAATCAGGAAGTCTCAAGTACCATCAATATATCCATACAGGAGAACGGCCATTCAAATGTCAAGAGTGTGGTAAAGGATTCAGAGGAGCAAGAAATCTCCAAGAACATCAGGTTATTCACACAGCAGAACGGCAGTACATATGTCAACAGTGTGGGAAAGGATTCAAACAATTAGGAAATCTCAAGAAACATCAGCATATTCATACAGGAGAACGACCATACATATGTCAAGAGTGCGGAAAAGGATTCGGACGATTAGGAAGTCTCCAGATACATCAGGTTATTCACACAGAAGAACGGCCGTTCAAATGCCAACAGTGTGGGAAAGGATTCAGACGACCAGGAAATCTTCGGGAACATGAAGTCATTCACACAGGAGAACGGCCATACAAATGTCAACAGTGTGGGAAAGGATTTAGTCGCACAGGAGATCTCAAGAAACATCGTCGTGTGCACACAGGAGAAAAGCTGTACGAATGTCAACAGTGTGGGAAGGCATTCAGTCGATCAGAATGTCTCAGCCAACATCAGATTATTCACACAGGAGAACAGCCGTACAAATGTCAACAGTGTGGAAAAGGATTTAGCCGATCAGGATCTCTTAAGAAACATCCGTGTATTCGCACAGGAGAACAAGTGTCCGATTCATGAAGTGGCTGCGTAACCTTTAGATTAGAATTATATTTAATCACCTGGTCCCTTTATTATATCTGTAATCACACATTCTCTCCATTACTGCCAATCAGCGGTGACTTTATTTTTTTTAATGGTTTCCCTATCTATTTTTATTGATTTTTCTATCCTTTCATTCTTTATTTTTCATTTCTTTAAATTTTCTTGCCAAGTATTTCAGATAATAAATAAATGCTTCTTTTATTATAAAATATGTTGTTTTGTGATATTTAGCTCCCCTTAGTATTGCTATCACTGACATTGAAACAAACCGCACACTTCAGATATGAGATTTACTGATTGATTTACTTAAATTACATACATTAGTTTACTTTGAATAAGCAAAATGAAGGTGGTGCCCTTGCAAGATAATTATCTATTTAATACAATTGTAATTAATATTAAACGCCATATTGTTTATATAATCAGATAAATCTACCGGCACGACAGAACCACAGAGTCAGGTAAACACAGAGGCGGTGGGGTCTGCATTATGGTTAACTCTTGCTGGGGTTTGGATTTATCAGTACATTCAAAACACTGCTCCCTGGACCTGGAGCTCTTAACTATAAAGGTCCATCCCTTCTACCTCCTGCGGGAATTCAGCTCCGCTATAATCACGGCAGTCATAATATCCCCAGGCGGATAAAACGTGCACGTTAGAGGACCTTTACGGAGTAATTAATGGACTGGAGAACGCTAACCCTCATGCAGCTTCTATCGTTGTTGGCGACTTCAATGGGTCTAATATGAGGAAAGTTTTATCTAAATATTACCAGATGATCAACTTTCCTTTGGCATGGTTAATGGTGATGTCCACACAGAACCCCTTTCTGCTCCTCCCTTCCTGACACCCTGGACCCCCTTTAATTTGCATATTGCCTGAACAGATCTACGGACGACGCCATTGCCCTGGCAGTGCACACCACCCTCTCCCACCTGGACAAGAGGAACACATACGTGAGGATGCTGTTTTTACATTACATTACATTTAGCAGACGCTTTTATCCAAAGCGACTTACAATTGTTCAAACACCGACGGATGCAGCCATCAGGAGCAATTAGGGGTTAAGTGTCTTGCTCAAGGACACTACAGTATGCTAGCAGGAGGAGCCTGGGATCGAACAAGCAACCTTTAGAGCACTAGACTACCAGCTCTACCGCCTGAGCTACCATCCCCCTGTCTGTAGATTACAGCTCAGCATTCAACACAATTGTGCCCGCTAAACTTATTCCCAAGCTCAGGATCCTGGGTCATAACACCTCCCTCTGTAACTGGATCCTGGACTTCCTGACGGGCAGACCCCAGGTGGTGAGAACGGGAAACTTCTCCTCTGCACTGACCCTGAGCACCGGAGTCCCGCAGGGCTGCGTACTCAGTCCCCTCCTGTATGCTCTGTTCTCCTCCTGTATGACTGTGTGGCCACGCACAGCACCAACACCATCCTTAGGCCTTCTCCGTGTTCCGCGGCGACAGAACGGGAGAGTCGGGGAAATCCAAAGGTGGAGGCGTCTGCCTAATGGTAAACAACCGCTGGTGTAACGCCAACAACACCAAATTCCTCTCCCACTCCTGCTCGCCGAACCTGGAACAGCTGACCATACTATGCCGTCCATTTTATCTCCCCCGGGAATTCAGCACGGTCATCATTACAGCCGTTTATATCCCACCGCAAGCGGACACCGACGCAGCTCTGTCGGTTCTGCACGATGTGTTGTGCGGATTTCAGAACAGACATCCCAACGCGGCTGTGGTGGTGACTGGGGACTTTAACAGGGCCAACCTGAAAAAAGTTCTGCCGAATTTCCACCAACACATCACGTGTGCCACCAGGGGAGACAGAACTCTGGACCATTGTTACACTCCTTACAAGAACGGATACAAGCCCGTGTCGCTTCCTGCTTTCGGGAAATCAGATCACGCCGCGATCTCGCTGCTTCCTGTTTACAGGCCTCTGATCGCGCGGGATCTGGTGATGACGAGGGAAGTGAAGCGGTGGACGGACCAATCAGAGGCTGCGCTTCAGGACGCTCTGACTGACGTAGACTGGGACGTGTTCCAAGCGAGTTCAAGTGACGTCAGCGAGTTTACGGAGGTTGTATTGAGTTTTGTGGCTACGCTCGCGGATGAAATCGTTCCCACGGTGAAAGTTCGGATATTTCCAAACCAGAAACCATGGGTTGATAAATCTATCCGCTGCGCTCTGAATGCGCGCACGGCCGCTTACAACGACGGACTTGTATCTGGTAACATGGACAACTACAAAGCGGCGTCGTACAATCTGCGGAGGGCGGTGAGGGACGCCAAACGGACGTACAGAGACACCGTGGAGCTGCAGATGGAGCGGGGGGACACCAGACGCTTGTGGGAGGGGCTGCGAACAATAACTAACTACAAGAGCAGCTCCTCCCCAGCCACGAGTGCGGACGCCTCCCTGGCCAACCAACTGAACTCCTTTTATGCGCGGTTCGAGTCTGGCAGCAGCACCGCTAGCTCGCCGGCTAATTGGAGTTACACCGCTGGGGATGAGCGCGCACTCTCAGTGTCCGTGCACGAGGTCAGGAGGGCTTTGATGCGGGTGAACACCAGGAAAGCTGCGGGCCCAGACGGCATATCTGGACGAGTACTGAAGACCTGTGCTAACCAGCTAGCTCCGGTGTTCACCACAATATTCAACATCTCCCTGGCTGAATCAGTGGTCCCATCCTGTTTCAAGAGGTCCACCGTCCTTCCTGTCCCGAAGATCGCCTCTCCAACCTGCCTGAATGACTACCGTCCGGTGGCCCTCACCTCGGTGGTCATGAAGTGTTTCGAGAGGCTGATTAAGGATTACATCTGCGCCTCCCTCCCCCGCACCTTGGACCCGTTGCAGTTCGCGTACCGGCAGAACAGATCCACGGATGACGCGGTCTCCCAGGTACTGCACACCACGCTCACGCACCTGGATGGCCAGAAGGGGGCCTATGTGAGAATGCTGTTCATTGATTATAGTTCAGCTTTCAACACCATAGTCCCCACCAGACTGGCTGTCAAGTTGTTGGAGCTAGGATTGAATGCTCCGCTGTGCACCTGGATCCTGGACTTCCTCACAGGCCGCCCCCAGGTGGTCAAGGTGGGGAAGTACATGTCAAGCTCCCTCACCCTGAATACAGGATCCCCCCAGGGCTGCGTCCTCAGCCCCCTACTGTACTCCCTGTACACACATGACTGTGTGGCCAGGTCCCGCTCCAACACCATCATCAAGTTTGCTGACGACACCGTGGTCGTGGGCCTGATCACCGACTGCGATGAGAAGGCCTACCGCGAGGAGGTGGCTGACCTGTCACTCTGGTGCCAGGACAACAGCCTCCACCTGAACGTCAGCAAAACCAAGGAGCTGATTGTGGACTTTAGGCGTGGATCACAATCGAGGACGCACGCGCCCTTGTGGATTAATGGGACTTCTGTCGATAGGGTGAGCAGCTTCAGATATCTGGGAGTCCACATCACAGAGGACTTAACATGGACTGTTCACACAGACACTCTGGTGAGAAAGGCGAGGCAGCGTCTCTACCACCTCAGGCAGCTGAGGAAATTCCGGGTCTCGGTGAGGATCCTCAAGTCCTTCTACTCTGGAGCTTTGGAGAGCATCCTGACAGGCAACATCACTGCCTGGTTTGGGAACTGTACTGCCCAGGACAGGAGGGCCCTGCAGAGGGTGGTGCGTTCAGCTGAACGTACCACTGGAACTACCCTCCCCCCCTTGCAGGAGTTATACACCAGGAGGTGTAGTAGCAGAGCCCGTAGGATCATGAAGGATCCTCATCACCCCAACAACGGACTGTTTCAGCTGCTGCGGTCAGGCAAGCGCCTCCGCAGTCACGCAGCGAGAACAGAGAGACTGAGACGGAGTTTCTTCCCTCAAGCCATCAGAACTGTCAACGCTGACCTCACCAGGGGTCCTAACTGAGCCATGCACTAGGCTCCACTACCTACTGTACTGTATGTAGCATACTGTACCGCATACTGTATCACTGTTCAGGGTTGTTCGTGATGCCGTATTGCTGCGCCGTACTGTTGTATACTGTGCTGTATTATCCCAAACACTACCTCACACTATTCACATTCACATGCCACTTTAATTCACATGCCACTTTAAATGCACATATCTGTATATACATAGCCATATTCCTTCAACCTATTCCATTTTATTTCAATTTATTTTTTATTGTATTTTATTCTATATATTTTTTATCTTATTCTATAAGTATTCCACTTACTGTATTACGTTTTAGGAGTCAGTTAGTCGGTCTATTAGAAAGGAATTTTCTACTTTTTATTTTTTTTATTTTTGTACTTTTTCCTAGGACTTATTGTGTGCTATCACCGGGTGCGTTGCATTACATTTCACTGCATATATGTATGGAAGTATGTATATGTATGTGACAAATAAAAATCTTCAATCTTGAATCTTGAATCTTGAATCTTATGTTTGCGGACGACACCACCCTCCTAGGTCTCATCTCCAACAATGATGAGTCCTCCTACAGAGAGGAGGTCAGCGTCTTGGCAACATGGTGCCAGGATAACAACCTCTCTCTCAACGTCTGCAAGACTAAAGAGATGATCGTGGACTACAGGAAATGAATGTAGGGGGTGCACGCCCCCATCCACATCGACGGAACTGAAGTGGAGAGAGTCTCCTACTTCAAGTTCCTCGGTGTGTTCATCAGTGATGACCTCTCCTGGTCCAGGCAATCGGACGCGGCAATAAAAACTGCCCAAAAGCGCCTATTCTTACTGAGGAGACTCAAGAAGTTTGGCATGTCTGTCAGGACTCTCACCAGCTTCTACAGATGCACCATTGAGAGCATTCTCACTGGCTGCATCACCGCCCGGTACGGCAGCTGCTCCGCTGCTGATCGCAAGGCAGAGACAGAGGAGCGCATCATTGGCTGCCACCTCCCCTCTGTGCAAGGCATCTCCCACACACGATGCCTTAGGAAAGCACGGAAAATCATTAAGGAATACAGCCACCCAGGCTATGGAGTGTTCACGCTGCTGCTGTCTGGTAAACATTACCGGAGCATCCGAGCACAGACTACCAGACTCACAAATAGTTTTTACCCTCAGGCCATCAGGCTTCTCAACCTGCAACATTTGTAGTCACCTATGTCAATTAAATGTACATCACCACAACTACATGTGCATATCCACTGGCACTCCTTCACTTTATATTTATATCTATATCTTGTGCAATAGACTACTTCTGTTGGAAATGCTACAATGTTCCATTTTTTAGTTTCCGTTTTAGGATTATTTTCTCATTTTAATTTTATGTACATACACTGCGACCTCTTGCCTGTATTTGTCACATAGACTCTTACTTTATTTATATTTGAGGTGTCTGGAAGGTTCTGGGTGAATAGGTCACTGAGCTCCCAAAGCTGAGATATAGTGCGGTCATAATATTAACTATGTTATTATTAGATTTATTGCTTAAGAATGAGAACGTCAAGGTTCTGTTCAGAGGCCCTATGGGAGAGGAATTTTGTTTATTCCTCCAGCTCGACCAGAGGAGGAAAAGTTTCGATTTATGACAGGACATAGGCTGAGCAGGCACCTATGGGTTGGAACCAGAGATGGTATGTTATCTCTGTACAGCTTTAAAAGCGAGTGCAGAGCGTCACTTGGCAGAGATTCCATCCGGCTCGGGTCTCTCCCAGGACATCCATGGCAAGTCTGGTTTGATGCTGATTTGTGTAATAAAACTATTATTTTATTCGAGTCAGTGTCAGCGGTCACTCCTTCATTCTTCAACACATCACACCCATCAAGAAACTAAACTACAAAGTGGCGTCACGAGCAGGATCTGTTGGGCCTCATCTGCCGATGCTGCCTGCTCCAGCGAACTGCCGCTCTCAGGGTGAGTGACCTCTCACAAAATTGAGCTGTTATGTGGGCTGGAGCAGTATGTTTTTGGCAGGGAGACTACACTGAGATTATGCGGTGATGGAGATGATGTGTTGATGTGTGAAGTGAGTTTCCGTCTAAATTGGGGTTAATTAAGATGTAAAAGACGTAAATAAGGGGAATAAGAGAATAATAAGTGAAGAAAAAGAGAATTAAGTTGAAATAGAGAATAGAGACGAGAGAAATAAAAGTTAAAGGTTAAAAGTTGAAATAGAGAATAGAGACGAGAGAAATAAAAGTTAAGAGTTGAAATAGAGAATAGAGATGAGAGAAATAAAAGCTAAAAGTTAAAAGTTGAAATAGAGAATAGGGATGAGAGAAATGAAAAATGAAGTTAAAAGTAAAAGTTGAAGGCTTAAAAGATGTTGAGAAAGTAGAAATAAAAAGTAATTGTAGAATGGAAGAACTAGTAGCCAAAAGTTATTTAAATAACCATGCAAGATAAACGAAGACAGGGCCCGTATCTCGTTAAACAGTAAGACATGTGTACATTAAATGCTGTGTGAAAGTTGGCCGAATGAAGATATAATATAGTCAAATCTAGGTAGGAAAAAACAAGAGGAAATAACCCTGGCCAGGGGAATTGACTCAAAATAAAATTATATGAATAAAGATGAAAAAGAAGAAAGTAAAGTGAAAAAAGAGATAAAAGTTAAAAGCCTAAAAGTAAGATGAAAAATATGAAAAGTGAAACAGAGATAAAAGTTAAAAGCCTGAAGTAAGATGAAAAGTGAAAAAGAGATAAAAGTTAAAAGCCTAAAGTGAGATGAAAAAGATAAAGTCAAATAAAAAGAGTTACAAGTTAAAGGCTAAAGATGAAAAATAAAGTTTGAGCTAAAGTAAGATGAAAAGGATAAAGTGAAATAAAAACAGTTACAAGTTAATGGCTCAAAAGATTAAAAAATAAAGTTTGTAAAGAAAAGAGAGGAAAAACAGGGCAGAACCTGCTCTGGAGAACTAGTGAACATGCATGATGAGAGAATCTGATTAAAAAGAATTTGTTAAAAGTATGGCCAAAGTAAAATTTTAAAAGTCTGGCCAAAGTGAAAATTTTGATGAAATTAGAAAAGTATAAATGAGTCGACCTAAAACATAAAGCTAAGCGCTGTTGAAGTCTCTGGGGATTAGATGTTCTGCTGGTCAGACATATCTTTTTCTTTTTTTCTTTTTGTGTGTGTGAGTGTGAAGGTGCCACATGTGTGAAGAGCTTTGTGTAATGTTTTGTGTATGTGTATGTGATATAGAATATATGTGTTATTAAATAGGTATATATATGTGGTGAGCAGTTGAATAATACATAAAGAAAAACATTTCTTGCCCCTTTAGTGATAAACATATATGAGCCTGTATACGGACTTTGTAAAGTTGATAAACATATATGAGCCTGTTTAAGGACTTTTGATAAAAATATATGAGCCTTTCTTTAAGGACTTTTGATAAATATATATGAGCCTTTTTTCCAAGGACGTTTGTGCATTTGATAAAGGATATGAACCTTTACAGGACTTTATATATTTGATAACAAAATGAGCCTTCTGAAGGACTAGAGCCACAGTCTGCCTACACATACATGAACACATCCAGAAAAGAAAAGAAAATCTCCTGCTCTGAATTGGAAGGAGGATTTGTGATTTGTTTGATTGGCGTGTGGGTTTTTTCTTTTTCTTTTTTGTGCTTGGGGTGTGTGTGGCGGTGATTTCTGTGAATCCTGTCTGGTTAAAAGAGCAGATGGTCTTGTTGGGGTGAAGGGAGACTCTGGTTCTTGATGCAAGAAAAGAGGTTTTGTGTTTCGACTGCTGAGAGAAAACAGCTTTGATTTACGAGTGCGTGTAACTGCATTGAGCTGGGCTGTCCCTACGGGAGCCAAAACAGGATGTTCACTCGCTGATGACCAGTCCATACTGGAAGTCTTTGCTAAACTTAAGAGGTGGAGCAAGGGGTGGTGCTTCACACAAGAGTGGAATTTAGTTAACTCCTCCTGACAAGAGGGGCTGGTGAGCCCCCTCTCTACTCTGTACTCTCAGTAGTTAGAAGAAAGAATAAAAAGGATAAAATACAATTAAATAGATAAATAGAATAAAAATAATTAAATAAAATAAAAATAAATAGATAAATAGAATAAAAATAACTAATTAAAAGTGATATCAGATTGACTAATATACTCTTTGGACTTTAAATGCATTGCATGATTAAAAGTAACCATTGCTTTATTTCAAGTGTGCGCAAAATAAAAAAGCTGATAATGTATGTCACAATGAATTGTATCACAGTGTGTATAAGAATTTAGAGTGAGCCTAAGGCATTGAACTCTTCTGTTGTTCTTTTTCTTTTTTCTTTCTTCCTCTCTTTTACTATGCTGAGTGAAAGCTGGGGGAAAGACAGAAAAGATGGAATGAGTCTGAACTGAATCATCCATAGGGCAGATGACAAGACATCTGGCAGATTTTCACAGACACTGAGGCTTGCGGATGACAATGTTCTGGAATCCTGAATCCATCCAAACCAATTAAAGGCCAGTACGGTTTTATCCACAAACTCTTTCAACAGACCTCACCTGCATTTACCTATATACCTATAAATTTAGTTACAATAAATGTGTTTAGCACATATGCGTTTGTAGTAGTTCTTTTTCATACATTGCATTTGCAATTATTTAGTGAGAGACTTGGCAACAGACTGACCAATTAAGGCATTTGCCTAATTAATGGAGTATTATTGATTAATTGATTGATCATGTGGAAAAGCTCATTTGATTTAAATACTGTTCTGTGAATATTGGTTTCATTATCTGGGTATGATTTATCTATGCTGTTTTGAGAATGAACACTGATATCATTTTGATAATTGAACATAAATGAGTGTGAATGATAGTGAACAAGTGAATTGGCTTTCACAAGTGGGAAGCGATTGGTCTCCTTTGGGGTTGGCAAATTCAGCTGTTGTTGGTTGAGTGTGATTACACGGTGCTTTATAAAGACATTTTTTAAATAATTCAATTTGATTTACAATAAAAGAAAATAGGAGAGTCATTAGGATGTCAAAAATGGATACTAAAATTACAAAAGTAATCACTCCTATTGATGTAGTGCAAAAGAACAATCCCCTTATTAAAGATATTGCAAAAATATCAGGAAAATGGAGCAAGCGTTGGCCGGACATTGAACAACCATGGCCAGTTGAAGGAACTCTTAACCCGGATGTGATTAAAACAATGCAGGTGCTTGTGTCCACATATAAGGTAAATCAAAAGAAAGGCAAGAAAGGAAAGAGACGCACGGAGAAAAGACAAACAGAACTTGGCGTTCTGCAACTGTTTGCAAAGGAGGGACAGACATGGTTCGAAGCTGCAAAGGAAAAAAGAGAACAAAGTAGACAAGAAATAAAGAAGAATGAAAAGGAAACAGAAAAATTGATGGAGAAGATTACCACGCCCTTCTCACATACAGCATCTTTAAAGAAGCCCCCGCCTTATGAAAAGGAGGTGAAGTTCACTGATGTTTATCCCCAGCTCCCAGTGATTGCACAGGAAGGCAACTATCTCTGCAAAGATGAAGATGAGCAAATAATAGAAATGGGCAAGGCTACAACAACCATAAAGATGTATCCAAGCTCCAACAGTACCAAGAGAAGGAACCGTCTGGGAAGCCAAAAACGAGTCAGAAGTCTGGAAATAGGAGAAGAGATTGGGAGTGACTCTGACGAAGCTATTGGAGGATACGACCCAGCAGTCTGACGGATGTTGGCTAAAGCAGAGAAAAAGGGAGATCGACCAGTGAGGAAAATGTCACCAGGAACGGACGACACGGATGAAAGTGAACAGGGTGAAAGCGATGAAGAATCGGAGAAAGAAGGTCCTTCCTGTTTTCAACCATTAGCAGCCAGCACTGTGGTAGGAGATGACAGACGCATGATTTTAAGTGAGATTGAGAGGAGTATAGACAGATGCCTGGAGGACATAAGTGACTCCACCTGTCCAGAAGTTCAACAAGTATTGGAAAGGCAATTACACGAATTGCAAATAACAGAGAAGAAACTCCAGAAGAAAAAGCCTCAAAAGCCAGACACGTTGAGGTATGGGTTACGTCCAAGAAAAGGAAAGAGACCCAACAAAATGTGTCCAGTGATAATTCGAGGACAAAATTTAGAATACAAGCCTTGGCAGAATACAGATATGTCTAACATACTTGAAAAGTTACCCACTCTTCAAGATGGAGCACATCCATGGATCTCAAAGCTGGAAGAGGTTTTGGTGGGAACACAGCCTGCCATGGGAGATATTAAGAGACTTCTGGCTAGCCTCATTGGAGTCCCAGCTATGGAAGAGATCCTGCAGACGGCAGGCCTTAACAGATACGTGGCAACTGCTGTATATGACCCAGAATTGTTTGCTGCAAGCAGAGGTCGAATGTGGAGAGCATTGAAAGATGCTTTTCCAACAAACGTACACCCGGACAACATCTTTATCGAGGCATTGGGCCCACAGGAAAATCCAAGAGCTTATGTGTCAAGAACTCATCAAGTGTGGAGAAATGTCACAGGAAATGATCCAGAACTGAATCAAATGGAGAAATCGATTCTCCGAGCTAAAATACAGAAGGGGCTGCCTCTACAAGTGAGGAGCAAATTGGCCGAAGTGGTTGGTCTTGGAAGCATGACCAAAAGTGTTTATACGGACCACATAGCACATCAAGTAGAGCTATATCGGAAAAAGGAGAATGACCAGAAGGAACAGGGCCAGGAGACTCTCAGAAAACTCAACCAAATACAGTTGGTGGATAACAAGAAGAAGGAAAAGAAACAAGCTGTGGTTATGCAGAGCCAGTCACAATCAAATCAAGTACCACCACAACCACAGCAAGAACAGATTCAGGTTCTACCACCTGTGGTCCCCACTGTCTCCTTTCCACAGCCAGTTTTTGACCAACCACAAACATGGAGAGGAAGAGGCCAAGGAAATTTAGGAAGAGGAAGAGGAGGAAATTTCCAACAGTCTCAAGGAGCGTGTCATAATTGTGGACAACAAGGTCATTTTGTACGTGACTGCTACAGGTTCAGAGGAGGCTTCAGAGGAGGCTTCAGAGGAGGCTTCAGAGGACAACCACAGCCACCCAGAGGACCAGCGAACCCTTACAGGGGTCCGGAACCTGGTTTCTAGGGGTGCCCAGAAGACTCGAAAGGGAGGTGTCAGCTGGTAGTATCAGGGCCGGAGCAAGATCCAAAAATAGAGGTGAAAATAAATGATAAGTCATTGGAAGTAATGGCAGATTGCGGAGCAGCTTTCACCTGTGTTCGGCCTGAAGATGCTATACATCTCCCCATGTCTGACCAATTGGTACGGACAATCGGGTTTGAGGGTGTGAAACAGCTGATTCCTCTCACAAAACCAATTGAGCTCTGCTGTAGAAATCGGAAAATCACACTACCTATTTTGGTGTCAGAACATACGCCCATTGCACTCTTGGGAAGAGATGCTATGTGCAAACTAAATTGCACAATACGGTGTACACCGGACGGCTGTCTGGTGGATGTGCCACCTGATGTCTACCACCAATTATTTAGCGCACCAGAGACCGAGACTTCTTCAGTATATTGGATTGGAAATCTCAGTCCAGAGCTATTAGAGCCAGCCAAGCTGTGGGAGAAGTTCATTGTGGCAAATATGCCTGATGCTAAGCCCCCTGAGTATCCACATCACTGCACGTTGAAATATTTCAAGAAAACTGACCAATTGGATCCAGAAGAATGGTTGAGTAGTCAACCGAAGCATGTTCAGCTGACCTCATGCTTCATAATTGTGGGACCACAAGGAGCAGCTATGAAGATAAACATCAATGAATATCTTGAGAAAGAGTATGACATTGTGAAAAGTGTGCCACATGTGACTTTAATGGTGGCTGAAGGATTTGAGCAGAAGCAAATAGGAGAAATGATGGCAGAAGCTGAGGAAGCCATTTTTTCACCCATAAAGGAGAATCTTGCTATCTGGATATGTGAAGAACAGAAGTTCATGAAAATCATGATTTCAGCTCAAGGACAAGGACAACCACAAGTGATACAGATGACACATGAGTCAATGTTCAGCGCTAAATTGGACTCAGACAGCATGAGAGAGGAGATGCTGCAACAAATTCCAGAATGTTTGTGGTCACGACATAGTACTGACATCGGACTTGTGAAGTCAGCCCAACCGGTGAGAGTTGAACTGAGACCAGGAACCAAACCTCCTTGGAAGAACCAATATCCACTAAAGGAGGAGGCAATCAAAGGGATTGAACCACAAATTGAAGGACTGTTAAAAGCAGGTGTAGTGGAAATATGTTTGGATCCTCAGAGCAATACACCTATATTGCCTTTAAAGAAACCAGATGAGTCCTATCGCTTGGTACATGATTTAAGAGCGATAAATGAGGTGGTGCAGGATTTTCCAGCAGATGTACCAGATCCACATACCTTGTTAGCCCAAATTCCTCCAGAGGCTACACACTTCACAGTGTTGGATTTGTCTGGAGCATTTTTCAGTGTTCCACTGAGCGAAGAAAGTCAAGGATTGTTTGGATTCACGTACAAAGGACAAACCTTCAAGTACAAGAGGCTCCCTCAAGGATTCAAACATAGCCCTCACATTTTCAATAAAGTATTGCAAGATGACTTGGCTGGGATTGATCAGATCTTGAAAAGTACTGTCATTCAGTATGTGGACGACATCGTCATCTGCTCACCGGATAAGGAAACATGCCATGAGGATTCAATCAAACTGTTACAGCAATTGGCAGACAAAGGTCACAAGGCCTCTCAGAAGAAGCTACAGTATTGTCAAGAAAAAGTTGTTTATTTGGGTCAAACAATAACCCATGGACACAGAAGCATCTCTGCGAGTCATTTGGATGCCATTCGAACGGCACCAAAGCCTAGGACAGTCAGAGAGATGATGACATTTCTTGGCATTGCGGGATATTCTTCAGCCTGGGTAGAAGATTATGCCTGCCTAACAGGGCCTTTGAGAGCCATGATAAAAGAGACTGGGAATGCTCAACTCCATTGTAACCTCACCTGGACCCAAGAAGGTCTTATGGCATTTGAAACGATCAAACAGAGGCTACAAGAAGCTCCAGCGCTAGCGCTGCCAGACTACTCTAAGAACTTTTTACTGTATGTGGCTACGTCCACTGGAGGCAAATATGCATGTGCAGTTCTTTGTCAGCCAATAGGTACAGGGACAAGTCCTCAACCTGTGTCGTATTATTCTACTGCCTATTCAGAAGTAGAATCGGGGCTACCACTGTGCTACAGAGCAATGGTGGGAGTTTATCTAATGTATGAGAAAGCATCATCAGTAACTTTGGGTTACCCAGTGACAATTCTTACCCATCATAGTCTCAGAAATCTTTTGAACTTCGGTAAATGTACATTGACTATGTCTAGGCTTAGAGACTATCATAGGCTCTTAGAGCAGGAAGATGTCACCTTAGTAAGGTGCGTCACGGTAAATCCAGCTGATAATTTACCAACACCAGGGGATGGAGAGCCACATGATTGTATTCAGGAAGTAGAGAGATATGCAAAGCTCAGATCAGACTTGCAAGCTTTCCCACTTCATGTGTCAGATGTGGAGTATTGGACTGACGGGTCCTGCCATCGAATAGGAGACACATTGAGTGCTGGTTATGCAGTAGTCAAAGCCCAGGGAACTGAATTTGTTGTTGAGAAAGCAGAAGTAATACCACAACCTGCTTCTGCACAGCTTGCTGAGCTTGTGGGCCTGACTGAAGCTTGTCTATTGGCCGAAGGCAAGCGAGTGACAATATATACAGATTCGGCATATGCACATAATGTGTGTCATTTATTTGGATCAGTGTGGAAAAATCGAGGATTTAAGAAAACCGATGGTTCTCCGATACAGCATCATGCCCAAATAATGAAATTGTTGCATGCAATGATGAAACCAAAGGAAATAGCTGTAGCTAAGTGTGCAGCACACAAAATGGACACGTCAAGGGTCAAACAAGGTAACAAAGCGGCTGATGAGGCTGCTAAAGCAGTTACAGGAGCAAACAAAGCAGGCAAGGTTCTTCTGGTCACTCATGAAGTGGACTTGGAAGATAAAATCACGCTCAGAGATGTGATCGCGATGCAAGAAGCGGCGTCAGCCATCGATAAACAATTATGGTTGGACCGAGGGGCCACACAAGATTCTGCTGGTCTGTGGAGAAATCATGAAGGACTGATGGTAGCACCCCCTGACCTACTAGGTCTGATGATTCAGGAAGCACATGGGTTAGCCCATGTTGAAAGGGGGGAGGTAAGGAGAAAAATCACGAAAGAGTATGGTTTTTGGGCACCGTACTTGCTTGAGCAAATTGATTATGTCATAGGCAGATGCACAATCTGTCTTTAAAATAACGTTCGGAGGGGTGTGTTGAGTCCACCCGGTCACATTCCAACTCCGACAGGTCCTATGCGTGAGTTGGTTGTGGATTTTGTTGACATGATAAGACCAATAGGAGGTAAAAGATACATGCTAGTCGTCGTGGATAGATTTTCACGGTGGCCTGAGGCATGTCCAACCAAGCGTAAAGATGCTCAGTCGGTTGCCAAGTTCTTGTGTCGTGAGGTCATAAGCAGGTGGGGACTTCCAGATCGGATATCCTCAGATAATGGGAAAGAGTTCGTGGATAGAACAGTAAAATTAATTCTGCAAAAATTGGGAATTAAACAACGTTTAGGAGCTTTTTATCATCCACAAAGCCAAGGAGTTTGTGAAAAAATGAATGGTGTGCTGAAAAATCGCATTGTTAAAATCTGTCAGCATACAGGTCTGAATTGGGTAGAGGTGTGTAGTTAGGAGCTAACATTACATTTACTCAACACTATTGTTAACAAGGAAAATGCATGGACAAAGGGGGGAAAAGAAAAAAGTTAATCATATATTGGAATAATGTTAAAGTATAATGCAAAAGTGAAATTATTATACTGTATTTGATGTTTGTGCAAGATACTGGCAGGTGATTCTTTCTTTCAGGACCAGTCAGAGGATGGCAGTGTCCAGAGATCCTAACAGCCTAACGGACTTGAACATTCAAACATGGACACTCGAAAATGGAGGAGGAAAATGGACGGCGGACCCTGAATGAAGACATCATGATCAGGAGTGTCGAGTGAAATATCATTAAAAGTTGATGGTGTTAAAAAACCAACAGTTCAATACATACATATTTGTCCTGAATGTTTTTATAATATTGGAGTTTGTTTACTACAATGTAACCTTTATTATTGATGAATATCCTGTACTCTACGCTGGATATTTTTAGCAAGACATATTACTTTGATTTGCTATTGTTTTCTTTGAGTTGTCTGTAGTAGGATGAAGTGAATACATTGGGACCTCAGGTATTTTCTTTTTTGCGGTTTTTGAGGGACATTGGTGCTAGGCAGGGAAAGGTCCACTGGAAGGTCCGATGGGTCGACCAGCCTGACTTTGGACTCATTTTTGATTTATTTCTGAGGCTCTAAATGAATGCATTTATATGTAACATCCTATACAGTATTCTTAACCCTTTGTCTTTTTCTGTTAATTGATTTGGAGTACCTTAGGTGGTTGCCTGGGGCAGAGGGACCGTGAGAGAATTTTCCTGTCTTGATTGATTGATGGATGTTCTAAAAAATGAAGCTGCCAGATGGGTTTTTCGCTCTCACACTCCGCAAATTTTCTGTATTGCTATGACTAAGGATGGTCAGAAGGGTATATTATAACCAATTGTGTTTCTTATTAAGTGATTTCTATTAAGCCAATTAACATCGTATGTTCAATTACTCTTCTCTCTGTCGAGACTTTGTGTAGTCTCGAAGGGGGGAATATGAGGTGTCTGGAAGGTTTGAGGTGAATAGGTCACTGAGCTCCCAAAGCTGAGATATAGTGCAGTCATAACATTAACTATGTTATTATTAGATTTATTGCTTAAGAATGAGAACGTCAAGGTTCTGTTCAGAGGCCCTATGGGAGAGGAATTTTGTTTATTCCTCCAGCTCGACCAGAGGAGGAAAAGTTTCGATTTATGACAGGACATAGGCTGAGCAGGCACCTATGGGTTGGAACCAGAGATGGTATGTTATCTCTGTACAGCTTTAAAAGCGAGTGCAGAGCGTCACTTGGCAGAGATTCCATCCGGCTCGGGTCTCTCCCAGGACATCCATGGCAAGTCTGGTTTGATGCTGATTTGTGTAATAAAACTATTATTTTATTCGAGTCAGTGTCAGCGGTCACTCCTTCATTCTTCAACACATCACACCCATCAAGAAACTAAACTACATATTCTACTCTTAATTTATTAAAAAAGATTTCCTCCTTATATTTGCCTTGTTATTTTATCTTTTTATGCCCACTACAGTTGTTGCCTGTCATCCCCCAAGAATTTCATTGTACCAAATGACCTTGTGTTGTACTGTACACTTGACAAATAAAACACTTTGAACTTTGAACTTTGATAAGATAGCTAACTGGATTATGTGTGTGTGTGGGGGGGGGGGGGGTCCAGGCTGGTTTTCCCTTGAAGTTCAACACAGCCCCCCTAGAAGAAGACAACCTGGCTAGTTGCCCCCAAGTCATTTGAACTTGAGACCACCATCATAAATGTTGCCCAAATGCATAGGAATGTGCAGCAGTTTTCACAGTGTTTGGATGTATTTATTATATTCCCGTACCACCAAAGTATGAGGCACACCTAAAAAGAGTTTTACGAGTAGGTCGCAGTTATTTACATTCCTACATTGCTCAAGTAAGGAGGACGAGGACGCATGCGCCGTTGGTGATTAATGAGACTTGTCGACAGGGTGAGGAGCTTCAAGTACCTGGGAGTCCACATCACAGAGGATTTAACATGGACTATATACACAGACACTCTGGTGAGAAAGGCAAGGCAGCATCTTTACCACCTCAGGCAGCTGAAGAAATCCAGGGTCTCGTGAGGATCCTCAAGTCCTTTTACTCTGGAGCAGTGGAGAGCATCCTGACAGGCATGTAGGTTGCAGTTATTTGCACTCCTGCATTGCTTAAGTAACAGGTCTATGTCCTCACCAGGGATCCCAACTACTAGGAGGATTGTATCTCCAAATGGGAGGATCTAAGCTCCAAATAGGGGATCTTATTGCCAAATGGAAGGGTCTTGACACCAATAATGCAGTTCAGCTGCTCCCAGTCAAAGAATCTTAAGTCCAATTCAATTCTAAGTATCTATATTGAACTCTTAACTTTTAAGGAGTCCTCTTTAGTGAAAGATATCGCCCTAACACCAGAATTCCCTGCCAGGTATCTTATTAAATGTTGTTTTTTTGCCACTATAAAAAAAATTAAGTACTCTAAACGCAACAGATATTTTTTTACAAATTTTTACTTATTGTTTATTGGGTCATAGGAAGTGGAAAAAAAATTGAACGGTGACCCCAACCAAACCTTCACCTTTACCTAGCAGTTAACCCTCAGTTCAGGGGTGTCCAAACTTTTTGCAAAGAAGGTCACATTTGGTGAGGTGAAAATGTATGGGGGCCGACCATTCAGCCTGACATTCTTTGAACCATTACCATTGTAAATTAACATGTAAATATGTAACTATCACTTTGTACAGTTTGTTGTATACGTGTTTATTTGTATTTGCCTTTATTTTGTTTTGTTTTACTCTGCTGTGTGCAGCAAGGTTGACATTGCAAATGAGAATCTGTTGTCAATTGCCTTATCAGGATAGATAAAGGTTAAAATAATAATAAATTAAATTCAAATGAACTATTTTATGAAATCTGACTCCGAAATTTTTTTGAAACATATGTTTATTGATTTTGTTTTAACAAATCACATCAAAGTGCATTTTGACAAAGGATAGTATAGTCAAATTAAATGACTGAAATTTGACAAAACTGTGGATTTGATCATTACAAAAAATTAATTCACTGAGACTTTAGTATTTATTCTCCTCAGAAGAATAAAAAAGATAATTGACCTACATTAATATGAAGGGTGATACTGAGATCTCAACTGCAGTAAACAGGGCAGGTCTGGCTCAAAAACAGTGGTTTTGATGCACAAGATGTCACGCCGGTGAGAGTCACTTAGTCTTGTCCTCACGTGGTTCTTGTTAATGTTCATAACCGAGAACGTCTTCTCGCACAAGTATGTCGAGCCAAACAAGCTCAGCATTTTCTTAGCAAATGTTCGAATCTCTTGGAACCTGTCTTTGTCCAGCCGGCGGTAAAAGTTTACAAGAGGGAGTTGCTAGTGCTGACTGTGACACTCCACGTCACACTGCAGGTGAATGAGAGGAAGAAAAAGTATGATCTCCTTTTCAATAGCTGCAAAATCCCTGAAACGCTGTTGAAACTCCTCAGCCAGAGATGAGATGTTTGCTGCATACCTCCTCATTTGCACAGTGGTATTGTTTGCAGGAAAACTGGTCATCATTTCCTGCAGCGATGGGAAATGTGTGGTATTGGGCTACGTTTGTGACAGGTGCCTTTGGAAAAGTAGCAGCTTTGTCCCAAAAGCTTTGATGTGTGAATACAACTGGCTTACCACTGCATTTTCCCCCTGAAGGCTCGTGTTCAGCGCGTTCAGATGACGTGTTATGTCAACTAGAAATTCAAAATCAGCCAGCCAAACAGGATCGGAGAGTTCTGGGATCGGTTGTCTTTTTTGTGCAAAGAATTGTCCGATTTCCTTTCTGAGAGAGTAGAATCGCTGCAGTGCAGACCCCCGACTGAGCCATCTTATGTCATCATGATACACAACATCTCCATATTCAGCGTGGATGCCGATCAGAAACTGTTGAAACTGGCGGTGACACAGGGCTCTGGAGCGAATATAATTAATAGCCTTTATCACCGGTTTCATAACGTGATCATATTTCAGATGTTTGGCACATAGAACTTGTTGGTGAATAATACAATGGCGTTTTATAGCTTTGCCTCCTTCTTTGCTGACTTTTTTACAGACTAGGGTTGATAGCCCACTTTGCTCACCAACCATGGCAGGTGCACCGTCCGTAATAATCCCAGTGATTTTATTCCACTGTAGTTTCATGTCATCTACGGCGGAACAAACAGAAGCAAACAAATTTAGATTCAAAATTCAAGATTCAAGAGGTTTATTCGTCACATACATATACATCCTTTCATACATATACATACTTTCATACATATATGCAGTGAAATGTAATGCAACGCACCCGGTGATAACACACAATATGTCCTCGGAAAAAAAATCTTTCTAAAAGACCAACTAACTGACTCGTAAAATGTAATACAGTAAGTCGAATACTTATAGAATAAAATTAAAAATAAATAGAATAAAATAAAATAAAATAAAATGAAATAAAATGGAATAGATAGAGGGAATATGCTTATGTATATGGAATAGGCAGTTATGGATATACAGATATGTGCATTAAAGTGGCATGTGAATTAAAGTGGCATGTGAATAAAGTGAGGTAGTGTTTGGGATAATACAGCACAGTATACAACAATACGGTGCAGCAATACGGCATCAGGAACAACCCTGAACAGTGACACAGTATGCGGTACAGTATGCTACATAATAGTACAGTAAGGAAGTGGAGCCTATTTGTGTGGCTCAGTGAGGACCCCTGGTGAGGTCAGCGTTGACAGTTCTAATGGCTTGCGGGAAAAAACTCTGTCTCAGTCTCTCTGTTCTCGCTGTGTGACTGCGGAGGCGCTTGCCTGACCGCAGCAGCTGAAACAGTCCGTTGTTGGGGTGATGAGGATCCTTCATGATCCTACGGGCTCTGCTACTACACTTTGGTGTATAGCTCCTGCAAGGGGGGGAGGGTAGTTCCAGTGGTACGTTCAGCTGAACGCACCGCCCTCTGCAGGGCCTGCCTGTGCTGAGCAGTACAGCTCCCAAACCAGGCAGTAATGTTGCCTGTCAGGATGCTCTCCACTGCTCCAGAGTAGAAGGACTTCAGGATCCTCACCGAGGCCTGGAATTTCCTCAGCTGCCTGAGGTGGAAAAGATGCTGCCTCGCCTTTCTCACCAGAGTTTCTGTATGTACAGTCCATGTTAAGTCCTCTGTGACTTAACATGGACTGATTTATTCCTGATGTGTGGTCCTTATGTTTGGTTCCTTATTTATTCCTGTCGTTTGGTCCTTAAGGCTTTGGAGGTCAAGTAGCTCTTCACTCACGTTCATTTCATTGTCCACTCCTCTCAAAAAAATCAGTAACTGAGCGGTGTCAGATGCATCCGTGCTTTTGTCGCAGGCTAACGAAAAAAAGTCAAACTCCACTCCTTTTGCTTCTAACTATCTCTTGATATCAGATGAAATTTCTTCAATCCTCCGTGCCACAGTGCTACGAGCCAGGCAAACATTGGTAAACTCTTGTTTTTTTTCAGGACAAATTTTCTCCACCATTTTCATCACGCAGTCTTTAATAAACTCACCCTCAGTAAAAGGTTTGCAGTGCTTGGCAATCAGCATTGCCACCTCGTAGCTCGCCTTTGTAAAATTTTCATTTGAGTCACGGGCTCTTTTGAAAAAGCGCTGCTGTGCCATTAAACAAGCTTCAAGTTGCTTCAGTTTTTCGGTGCCTTCGTTTGCCGTTAGCTTATCGTAGTTAGCATGTTTCATCTGATAGTGCCGCTTAATATTGAATTCCTTGAAAAAAGCCACAGTCTCTTGACAAAATAAGCACACGCAGTTGTTTTGCATGTCAGTGAAAAGATACTCCGATTTCCACTTGTCCTGGAAATGGTGGCCCTCGTTGTCAACTTTCCTTTTTTTAGTTCCAGTTGCCATTTTAGAAATGGGCTTAAAATATACCACAGTGTATTTAATACAACACAGTCAATTAATTCAATTATATAATTATAGGACCCAGAATCGCGATTGTGGCGCCTCCCCTTGCGGCTGCCTGCGCGAGCACCTTGTGTCGATTACGCACATTTTGGTATTTTTTAGTATTTATAGAGCTTATTGTGCGTAATCACCGGGTGTCATGACATTTCACTGCATATATGTATGAACGTATGTATATGTATGTGACAAATAATCTCTTGAACTTGAACTTGAACAGTGGTAAAAGTTCACACATGGGTCACGCGGCGAGAGTGCGGCCACAAGTCTACTGCCATCCTCTGGTGAAAAATAAAATTGCTTTTTTTGTACGTGCTGGGGGGCCACATATTATTGCTTTTATGACATACGCTTCAGGTTGGTGGAAATTAAGACTAGGGCCGGATTTGCCCCCGGGGCCAGACTTTGGGCATGCCTGCTCTAGTGGCTCATGAGCAATAGTTTGGGGATTTAAGACAACTTTGTTGCTTTGAAAACGTTTTTTTCCATTGATTTAGGGGGTATAAATGTTTCCTACTCATTTTCCCAGCTGGCACTACATTCTCTGTGTTGTTCACTGGCTTTCCTTATCTTCTGAGGTAGCTATGGAAAGTTTGGGGGTTCTACATCTCCACCAATCAGAGACATTGCTGTTACACCTAGGGTTATAGGTAGTGTAGTAATTCTCCATGAAACCGGGAATAAAACATATTTTTCCTGAAACAAGGTTGATATCATACAGGCTTATTGCTTCCACAAGAGCAAATATGAATTACAATATACACAGCATATTATTTATGCAAGTATTTGTAAAAAATTGGAAACCCTAACCCTCACCTAGTTAACTTCAAAAACTACAATTCTGCACCATTTTGTTCTGCATCTTGATGCAATGGCCTCATGGGTAAAGTGGTTCCTAAAAAAGAAAAGACGGTATGAGTGAAAAACAACATGCATGTGTTACTAGGGGTTAATTTTGTTGAAGAATATACCTGCGTTGTCAGAACTGACACATGTCATTTGCAAAGCCCTGAATCATAACATGACATCTTTCAAAAAATGTGTTCTACGACAAAGTAAAAAATAAAATAAAAAATCTGATTTAATTCCATTTTGATTGTGAATCGTCTTGGAATCCAAACTTGGCACCCTACTGCCATGGCAGGGTTGGATTTGTTTTTGTACTTTGTTGTAGAACAAAACAGGTCTCATCTTGGGAAGGTCTCATCTTGTAGGTTAACATATTTAAGTTTGAGAGATTTCAGTGGACCCTAAGCTGAGATATGGACCCCTGACCAGAGGTCACCTTTTTTAGCCCTAAAAGGTGTAAAAAAAACTTTTTATAGTAGTCTGCCATAAATAACTAGTGTAATGCTCTGTGTGGATAAAAAATAAAACCAGTACTACAGTACAGTATACAGTATAATTGTAAGTCGCTTTGGATAAAAGCGTCTGCTAAATGCAATGTAATGTAATGTATGACAGCATTTTTTTGTGTATAATAGGTATAAACAGTATTTTTCACATTTAAATCTTCTTCTTCTTCTTTGGGCTGCTCCTGTTAGGGGTCGCCACAGCGGATCATCTGCCTCTAATACCTGTTCTGCGCATCTTCCTCCCTTACACCGACCATCTGCATGTCCTCCCTCACCACATCCATAAACCTTATTTTCCTTTTTCCTCTTGCCTGGCAGCTCCATCCTCAGCAACCTTCTCCCAATGTAACTCTCATCTCTCCTACATGTGTCCAAACCATCTCAATCTGGCCTCTCTCCCTTTTTCACCAAACTGTCCAACCTGATCTGTCCCTCTACCGTACTCATTCTTAATCCTGTCCATCTTTGTCACTCCCAATAAAAATCTCAACATCCTCAACTCTGCCACCTCCACTTCATCCACCTGCCTTTTTGTCAGTGCCACCACCTCTAAACCGTACAACATAGCTGGTTTCACTACTGTCCTGTAGACCTTCCCCTTCACTCTTGCTGGAACCCTTCTCTCACAGATCACGCCAAACACTCTTCTCCACCCACTCCACCCTGCCTGTGCTCTCTTCTTCACCTCTCTCCCGCACTCTCCGCTGCTTTGGATGGTCGGCCCCAAGTACTTGAACTCATCCGCCTTCTCCACCTCCACTCCTTGCATTCTCAGCTTTTCGCTGCCCTCCCTCCCATTCAGGCATATGTATTCTGTCTTACTCCTGCTGACTTCCTCTTCTCTCTAATGCATGCCTCCACTTCTCCAGGCTCTCCTCAACCTGCTCCCTACTCTCGCTACACATCACAATGTCATCCGCGAACATCATAGTCCGCGGAGACTCCTGCCTGATTTCATCTGTTAACCTGTCCATCACCATTGCAAACAAGAAAGGGCTCAGAGCTGATCCTTCATGCCACCTCCACTTTGAATGCCTTGGTCACGGCTACTGCACACCTTACTACTGTCTGACTGCCCTCATACATATCCTGTATCACTCTTACATACTTCTCTGCCACCCACGACTTCCTCATGCAATACCACACTTCCTCTCTCGGCACCCTATTATATGCTTTCTTTCTTCTTCGCCAACCTCTTCTGCTCTATGCTCTCCTCATTCCACCACCAAGAGTCCTTGTCTTCCTTCCTTTTTCCGCATGATACACCGAGTACCTTCTTGGCCTTCTCCCTCACCACTTCTGCAGTTGTTTCCCAGTCATCTGATAACCGTTTATTCTCACCTATTGCCTGTCTTACCTCTTCTCTCTGGAGGCCAAGAAGAGGAAGAGAGTGACTCACCACTTCTGCAGTTATTTCCCAGTCATCTTGTAACCATTCATTCTCACTTATTGCCTGCCTTACCTCTTCCCTAAATTGTATGCAACACTCCTCCTTTCATTCTCTTCCTCTTCTTGGCCTCCAGAGTCATCCTACAGACAACCATCCAATGCTGCCGAGCAACACACTCCCCTACCACCACTGTGCAGTCACTAATCTCTTTCAGATTGCACCTCATGAGATGTAGTCAACCTGTGTGCACTTTCTTCCACTCTTGTATGTCACCCTGTGTTCCTCCCTCTTCTTGTAATACGTATTCACAACAGCCAATTTCATCTGTCCTTCCAAATTCCTCTCCTTGACACCATACGTACCCATCACCTTCTCGTCACCTATGTCTCTGATCCCTTTGCCAACATGCCCATTGAGATCTGCTCCAACAACCAGTCCCAACTAACTTAAGTTAGGGTTAGGGTTAGGGTTAGGGTTAGGGTTAGGGTTAGGGTTAGGGTTAGGGTTAAAGCTCTTCCTTCTTACAAACGAGCATTGCAAGCGTTCATCTTGGTATTTTCTGCTATGTGACTACATGACTACAGCACAACACAAACACTTTTGTTTTGCCAGATGCTGAAGTTAAGTGACGAATGGAGTTTCCTGCAAGGGAAAGTTTGTGCTTATGCACCTTTGTCAGTACATAGCCACCCAATGTACAGAGGTGTATTGACACCATGCTGCGTAGGCTGCACATAGCCTACCCAGATATATGAATTGCAGGCTGTTTGCGACATTGCATGCATCACAAAGAAAGCAAGAGAAGTCACGCAGAACCATTTTGAAGCTTTTAGCAGTCGTGGCTAAGCAAACCAACTGAAAGACCTTTGCCCACAACAAACATCGTAAATAACAAACATTTGAAACATTAAATGTTGGAAATTGCAAGCAAATATAATGCTGTATGTTCAGAAGATGTTCAGAAGGAACAGGAAACAACCAATAACCAAAAAATGGTTGTGAGTTTAAACCAGTAAATGTAGTATAAGCACTGAACTAATACTATACTAATAATACTACTAATACTATATCAAGTGATAATCTCTTATTAACAATAACTGCTCAGCTGTCCTTTGATGGAGGCAGTTGATTGATCCTGAATTGCTTCCCCTTGAGAAAACACATTTTGACAAGCTCCACTACAAAGTCTATGAGCACATTCAGAAGAATACAGCGTCTTTGTACCTTTGTATATCTTATAAAGTGTAAATGCATGAATGTCAAGATGAGACTGTGCTAGAAGAAAATAGACAATAGACTGCGTTTATAAATTGTTAAATTGTTGATTGCACAGTGTAATGGCTATAGAATAATGAAACCATCGGCATATGGATTGGTTCCCTATAAGCCTCGATTTCAATATGCATTCTGACTGCCACCGGATACGAATCCCTGGGAAAATTATGGATTTACAGCAATACATGACAGGAAGTGCGTCGATCAATGAGCAACCATCAACAGAAATGGTGGATGGTGGAGCAATCTACTCCATGTAGATCATAAACCCTTGAATATAAAAATGACTCATTGAAATCGGTTGAGAAATGTAAACGTTACAGAGCTTTTTTATTCAGAAAAAGCCCAGCTGCCCCCTTTACTTGTGTTTGTTTACAGGCCAGTCTTGCCTGTTCCAATACTGTAGCAACGTTGACGTATCGCAGCAATGGACCTAAGCAGTGAATGCGGCATCATATATATATATAATAGTCTCTGAGGAAAACCTAAAATTATCCGGTTGTCCTTACAACAGTGGCGCAAAAATAATACCACTTGGAAACACTAGAGGGAGTTGAAAAGTTGTCTCTGCTCCTTTAATTATATTTGTTGAAAGCTTTTGGTAAAAGATTTAACAACTAATAATTTTCATATGTGTATTATCAGAAACATGTTTTAACAGCATATGATGCTCATTTTTTCCATTTACCAGTTCACACATTTTAACAAATATGTGTTTGAATCGCACATTAACCTTATCTTTTAACGTGTTTTTAGATTTACATTATAAATTAGGTTAATCAGTTTTCTGACGTGGAAAGAATGGGATGTTGAAAGTGTTCAAGGTTGATCTAAGTGCACAAGTGCTCAACACAGTCTTTTTCACACCGAGCACCTTCAACTGATAATCTGAAATGGGTTCAGCCGACTAGACCTGTTTTGAATCCAACCCATTATCTCTGTGATATTCTAATCTTTCTTTTATTTGCTTTTATATTTAAAGTGAGGTGTCTGGAAGGTTTGAGGTGAATAGGTTACTGAGCTCCCAAAGCTGAGATATAGTGCGGTCATAATATTAACTATGTTAGTATTAGATTTATTGCCTCGATGTCATACGAAGAACGAAAACAACAATGGGTCTATTGAGAGGTCCTATGGGAGAGGAATTTTGTTGATTCTTCCAGCTCGACCAGAGGAGGAAAGGTTTACATTTAGGACAGGATATAGGCTGAGCGGCACCTATGGATTGGAACCAGATGTGGTATGTTATCTTTGTACCGCTTTAAAAGCGAGTGCAGAGCGTCACTTGGCAGAGATTCCATCCGGCTCGGGTCTCTCCCAGGACATCCATGGCAAGTCTGGTTTGATGCTGATTTGTGTAATAAAACTATTATTTTATTCGAGTCAGTGTCAGCGGTCACTCCTTCATTCTTCAACACATCACACCCATCAAGAAACTAAACTACAAAGTGGCGTCACGAGCAGGATCTGTTGGGCCTCATCTGCCGATGCTGCCTGCTCCAGCGAACTGCCGCTCTCAGGGTGAGTGACCTCTCACAAAATTGAGCTGTTATGTGGGCTGGAGCAGTATGTTTTTGGCAGGGAGACTACAGTGAGATTATGCGGGGATGGAGATGATGTGTTGATGTGTGAAGTGAGTTTCCGTCTAAATTGGGGTTAATTAAGATGTAAAAGACGTAAATAAGGGGAATAAGAGAATAATAAGTGAAGAAAAAGAGAATTAAGTTGAAATAGAGAATAGAGACAAGAGAAAATAAAAGTTAAAGGTTAAAAGTTGAAATAGAGAATAGAGACGAGAGAAATAAAAGTTAAGAGTTGAAATAGAGAATAGAGATGAGAGAAATAAAAGCTAAAAGTTAAAAGTTGAAATAGAGAATAGGGATGAGAGAAATGAAAAATGAAGTTAAAAGTAAAAGTTGAAGGCTTAAAAGATGTTGAGAAAGTAGAAATAAAAAGTAATTGTAGAATGGAAGAACTAGTAGCCAAAAGTTATTTAAATAACCATGCAAGATAAACGAAGACAGGGCCCGTATCACGTTAAACAGTAAGACATGTGTACATTAAATGCTGTGTGAAAGTTGGCCGAATGAAGATATAATATAGTCAAATCTAGGTAGGAAAAAACAAGAGGAAATAACCCTGGCCAGGGGAATTGACTCAAAATAAAATTATATGAATAAAGATGAAAAAGAAGAAAGTAAAGTGAAAAAAGAGATAAAAGTTAAAAGCCTAAAAGTAAGATGAAAAATATGAAAAGTGAAACAGAGATAAAAGTTAAAAGCCTAAAGTGAGATGAAAAAGATAAAGTCAAATAAAAAGAGTTACAAGTTAAAGGCTAAAGATGAAAAATAAAGTTTGAGCTAAAGTAAGATGAAAAGGATAAAGTGAAATAAAAACAGTTACAAGTTAAAGGCTCAAAAGATGAAAAAATAAAGTTTGTAAAGAAAAGAGAGGAAAAACAGGGCAGAACCTGCTCTGGAGAACTAGTGAACATGCATGATGAGAGAATCTGATTAAAAAGAATTTGTTAAAAGTGTGGCCAAAGTAAAATTTTAAAAGTCTGGCCAAAGTGAAAATTTTGATGAAATTAGAAAAGTATAAATGAGTCGACCTAAAACATAAAGCTAAGCGCTGTTAAAGTCTCTGGGGATTAGATGTTCTGCTGGTCAGACATATCTTTTTCTTGTTTTCTTTTTGTGTGTGTGAGTGTGAAAGTGCCGCGGCTGCAGAGGTAGAAGAGCTTTGTGTAATGTTTTGTGTATGTGTATGTGATATAGAATATATGTGTTATTAAATAGGTATATATATGTGGTGAGCAGTTGAATAATACATAAAGAAAAACATTTCTTGCCCCTTTAGTGATAAATATATATGAGCCTGTATACGGACTTTGTAAAGTTGATAAACATATATGAGCCTGTTTAAGGACTTTTGATAAAAATATATGAGCCTTTCTTTAAGGACTTTTGATAAATATATATGAGCCTTTTTCTCTAAGGACGTTTGATAAATATATATGAGCCTTTTTTCCAAGGACGTTTGTGCATTTGATAAAGGATATGAACCTTTACAGGACTTTATATATTTGATAACAAAATGAGCCTTCTGAAGGACTAGAGCCACAGTCTGCCTACACATACATGTACACATCCAGAAAAGAAAAGAAAATCTCCTGCTCTGAATTGGAAGGAGGATTTGTGATTTGTTTGATTGGCGTGTGGGTTTTTTCTTTTTCTTTTTATGCTTGGGGTGTGTGTGGCGGTGATTTCTGTGAATCCTGTCTGGTTAAAAGAGCAGATGGTCTTGTTGGGGTGAAGGGAGACTCTGGTTCTTGATGCAAGAAAAGAGGTTTTGTGTTTCGACTGCTGAGAGAAAACAGCTTTGATTTACGACTGTGCGTGTAACTGCATTGAGCTGGGCTGTCCCTACGGGAGCCAAAACAGGATGTTCACTCGCTGACGACCAGTCCATACTGGAAGTCTTTGCTAAACATAAGAGGTGGAGCAAGGGGTGGTGCTTCACACAAGAGTGGAATTTAGTTAACTCCTCCTGACAAGAGGGGCTGGTGAGCCCCCCCTCTACTCTTTTCTCTCAGTAGTTAGAAGAAAAAATAATAAAATAAAATAAAAATAAATAGATAAATAGAATAAAAATAACTAATTAAAGGTGATATCAGATTGACTAATATACTCTTTGGACTTTAAATGCATTGCATGATTAAAAGTAACCATTGCTTTATTTCAAGTGTGCGCAAAATAAAAAGCTGATAATGTATGTCACAATGAATTGTATTACAGTGTGTATAAGAATTTAGAGTGAGCCTAAGGCATTGAACTCTTCTGTTGTTCTTTTTCTTTTTTCTTTCTTCCTCTCTTTTACTATGCTGAGTGAAAGCTGGGGGAAAGACAGAAAAGATGGAATGAGTCTGAACTGAATCATCCATAGGGCAGATGACAAGACATCTGGCAGATTTTCACAGACACTGAGGCTTGCGGATGACAACGTTCTGGAATCCTGAATCCATCCAAACCAATTAAAGGCCAGTACGGTTTTATCCACAAACTCTTTCAACAGACCTCACCTGCATTTACCTATATACCTATAAATATTAGTTATAATAAATGTGTTTAGCTTGTCTTCACATATGCGTTTGTAGTAGTTCTTTTTCATACATTGCATTTGCAATTATTTAGTGAGAGACTTGGCAACGGACTGACCAATTAAGGCATTTGCCTAATTAATAGGGTATTATTGACTGATTGATTGATTGATCATGTGGAAAAGCTGATTTGATTTAAATACTGTTGAGTTCTGTGAATATTGGTTTCATTATCTGGGTATGATTTATCTATGCTGTTTTGAGAATGAACACTGATGTAATTTTGATAATTGAACATAAATGAGTGTGATCAGATGCATCAGATGGTGAACAAGTGAATTGGCTTTCACAAGTGGGAAGCGATTGGTCTCCTTTGGGGTTGGCAAATTCAGCTGTTGTTGGTTGAGTGTGATTACACGGTGCTTTATAAAGACATTTTTTAAATAATTCAATTTGATTTACAATAAAAGAAAATAAGAGAGTCATTAGGATGTCAAAAATGGATACTAAAATTACAAAAGTAATCACTCCTATCGATGTAGTGCAAAAGAACAATCCCCTTATTAAAGATATTGCAAAAATATCAGGAAAATGGAGCAAGCGTTGGCCGGACATTGAACAACCATGGCCAGTTGAAGGAACTCTTAACCCGGATGTGATTAAAACAATGCAGGTGCTTGTGTCCACATATAAAGTAAATCAAAAGAAAGGCAAGAAAGGAAAGAGACGCACGGAGAAAAGACAAACAGAACTTGGCGTTCTGCAACTGTTTGCAAAGGAGGGACAGACATGGTTCGAAGCTGCAAAGGAAAAAAGAGAACAAAGTAGACAAGAAATAAAGAAGAATGAAAAGGAAACAGAAAAATTGATGGAGAAGATTACCACGCCCTTCTCACATACAGCATCTTTACAGAAGCCCCCGCCTTATGAAAAGGAGGTGAAGTTCACTGATGTTTATCCCCAGCTCCCAGTGATTGCACAGGAGGGCAACTATCTCTTCAAAGGTGAGGATGAGCAAATAATAGAGATGGGCAAGGCTAAAACAACCATGAAGATGTACCCGAGCTCCAACAGTACAACGAAGAAGGAACAGGATCAGGAGACTCTCAGAAAAGTCAACCAAATACAGTTGGTGGATAATAAGAAGAAGAAAAAGAAACAAGCTGTGGTTATGCAGAGCCAGTCACAACTAAATCAATTACCACCACAACCACAGCAAGGACAGATTCAGGTACTACCACCTGTGGTCTTCACTGTCTCCTTTCCACAGCCAGTTTTTGACCAACCACAAACATGGAGAGGAAGAGGCCAAGGAAATTTAGGAAAAGGAAGAGGAGGAAATTTCCAACAGTCTCAAGGAGCGTGTCATAATTGTGGACAACAAGGTCATTTTGTACGTGACTGCTACAGGTTCAGAGGAGGCTTCAGAGGAGGCTTCAGAGGAGGCTTCAGAGGAGGCTTCAGAGGAGGCTACAGAGGACAACCACAGCCACCCAGAGGACCAGCGAACCCTTACAGGGGTCCGGAACCTGGTTTCTAGGGGTGCCCAGAAGACTCGAAAGGGAGGTGTCAGCTGGTAGTATCAGGGCCGGAGCAAGATCCAAAAATAGAGGTGAAAATAAATGATAAGTCATTGGAAGTAATGGCAGATTGCGGAGCAGCTTTCACCTGTGTTCGGCCTGAAGATGCTATACATCTCCCCATGTCTGACCAATTGGTACGGACAATCGGGTTTGAGGGTGTGAAACAGCTGATTCCTCTCACAAAACCAATTGAGCTCTGCTGTAGAAATCGGAAAATCACACTACCTATTTTGGTGTCAGAACATACGCCCATTGCACTCTTGGGAAGAGATGCTATGTGCAAACTAAATTGCACAATACGGTGTACACCGGACGGCTGTCTGGTGGATGTGCCACCTGATGTCTACCACCAATTATTTAGCGCACCAGAGACCGAGACTTCTTCAGTATATTGGATTGGAAATCTCAGTCCAGAGCTATTAGAGCCAGCCAAGCTGTGGGAGAAGTTCATTGTGGCAAATATGCCTGATGCTAAGCCCCCTGAGTATCCACATCACTGCACGTTGAAATATTTCAAGAAAACTGACCAATTGGATCCAGAAGAATGGTTGAGTAGTCAACTGAAGCATGTTCAGCTGACCTCATGCTGCATAATTGTGGGACCACAAGGAGCAGCTATGAAGATAAACATCAATGAATATCTTGAGAAAGAGTTTGACATTGTGAAAAGTGTGCCACATGTGACTTTAATGGTGGCTGAAGGATTTGAGCAGAAGCAAATAGGAGAAATGATGGCAGAAGCTGAGGAAGCCATTTTTTCACCAATAAAGGAGAATCTTGCTATCTGGATAAGTGAAGAACAGAAGTTCATGAAAATCATGATTTCAGCTCAAGGACAAGGACAACCACAAGTGATACAGATGACACATGAGTCAATGTTCAGCGCTATATTGGACTCAGACAGCATGAGAGAGGAGATGCTGCAACAAATTCCAGAATGTTTGTGGTCACGACATAGTACGGACATCGGACTTGTGAAGTCAGCCCAACCGGTGAGAGTTGAACTGAGACCAGGAACCAAACCTCCTTGGAAGAACCAATATCCACTAAAGGAGGAGGTAATCAAAGGGATTGAACCACAAATTGAAGGACTGTTAAAAGCAGGTGTAGTGGAAATATGTTTGGATCCTCAGAGCAATACACCTATATTGCCTTTAAAGAAACCAGATGAGTCCTATCGCTTGGTACATGATTTAAGAGCGATAAATGAAGTGGTGCAGGATTTTCCAGCAGATGTACCAGATCCACATACCTTGTTAGCCCAAATCCCTCCAGAGGCTACACACTTCACAGTGTTGGATTTGTGTGGAGCATTTTTCAGTGTTCCACTGAGCGAAGAAAGTCAAGGATTGTTTGGGTTCACGTACAAAGGACAAACCTTCAAGTACAAGAGGCTCCCTCAAGGATTCAAACACAGCCCTCACATTTTCAATAAAGTGTTGCAGGATGACTTGGCTGGAATTGATCAGATCTTGAAAAGTACTGTCATTCAGTATGTGGACGACATCGTCATCCGTTCACCGGATAAGGAAACATGCCATGAGGATTCAATCAAACTGTTACAGCAATTGGCAGACAAAGGTCACAAGGCCTCTCAGAAGAAGCTACAGTATTGATTCAAGATTCATTGATTCAAGATTTTTATTTGTCACATACATATACATACTTCCATACATATATGCAGTGAAATGTAATGCAACGCACCCGGTGATAGCACACAATAAGTCCTAGGAAAAAGTACAAAAAATAAAATAAAATAAAAAGTAGAAAATTCCTTTCTAATAGACCGACTAACTGACTCCTAAAACGTAATACAGTAAGTGGAATACTTATAGAATAAGATAAAAAATATATAGAATAAAATACAATAAAAAATAAATTGAAATAAAATGGAATAGGTTGAAGGAATATGGCTATGTATATACAGATATGTGCATTTAAAGTGGCATGTGAATTAAAGTGGCATGTGAATGTGAATAGTGTGAGGTAGTGTTTGGGATAATACAGCACAGTATACAACAGTACGGCGCAGCAATACGGCATCACGAACAACCCTGAACAGTGACACAGTATGCGGTACAGTATGCTACATACAGTACAGTAGGTAGTGGAGCCTAGTGCATGGCTCAGTTAGGACCCCTGGTGAGGTCAGCGTTGACAGTTCTAATGGCTTGAGGGAAGAAACTCCGTCTCAGTCTCTCTGTTCTCGCTGCGTGACTGCGGAGGCGCTTGCCTGACCGCAGCAGCTGAAACAGTCCGTTGTTGGGGTGATGAGGATCCTTCATGATCCTACGGGCTCTGCTACTACACCTCCTGGTGTATAACTCCTGCAAGGGGGGGAGGGTAGTTCCAGTGGTACGTTCAGCTGAACGCACCACCCTCTGCAGGGCCCGCCTGTCCTGGGCAATACAGTTCCCAAACCAGGCAGTGATGTTGCCTGTCAGGATGCTCTCCACTGCTCCAGAGTAGAAGGACTTGAGGATCCTCACCGAGACCCGGAATTTCCTCAGCTGCCTGAGGTGGTAGAGACGCTGCCTCGCCTTTCTCACCAGAGTGTCTGTGTGAACAGTCCATGTTAAGTCCTCTGTGATGTGGACTCCCAGATATCTGAAGCTGCTCACCCTGTCGACAGAAGTCCCATTAATCCACAAGGGCGCGTGCGTCCTCGATTGTGATCCACGCCTAAAGTCCACAATCAGCTCCTTGGTTTTGCTGACGTTCAGGTGGAGGCTGTTGTCCTGGCACCAGAGTGACAGGTCAGCCACCTCCTCGCGGTAGGCCTTCTCATCGCAGTCGGTGATCAGGCCCACGACCACGGTGTCGTCAGCAAACTTGATGATGGTGTTGGAGCTGGACCTGGCCACACAGTCATGTGTGTACAGGGAGTACAGTAGGGGGCTGAGGACGCAGCCCTGGGGGGATCCTGTATTCAGGGTGAGGGAGCTTGACATGTACTTCCCCACCTTGACCACCTGGGGGCGGCCTGTGAGGAAGTCCAGGATCCAGGTGCACAGCGGAGCATTCAATCCTAGCTCCAACAACTTGACAGCCAGTCTGGTGGGGACTATGGTGTTGAAAGCTGAACTATAATCAATGAACAGCATTCTCACATAGGCCCCCTTCTGGCCATCCAGGTGCGTGAGCGTGGTGTGCAGTACCTGGGAGACCGCGTCATCCGTGGATCTGTTCTGCCGGTACGCGAACTGCAACGGGTCCAAGGTGCGGGGGAGGGAGGCGCAGATGTAATCCTTAATCAGCCTCTCGAAACACTTCATGACCACCGAGGTGAGGGCCACCGGACGGTAGTCATTCAGGCAGGTTGGAGAGGCGATCTTCGGGACAGGAACGACGGTGGACCTCTTGAAGCAGGATGGGACCACTGATTCAGCCAGGGAGATGTTGAATATTGTGGTGAACACCGGAGCTAGCTGGTTAGCACAGGTCTTCAGTACTCGTCCAGATATGCCATCTGGGCCCGCAGCTTTCATGGTGTTCACCCGCATCAAAGCCCTCCTGACCTCGTGCACGGACACTGAGAGTGCGCGCTCGTCCCCAGCGGTGTAGCTCCAATTAGCCGGCGAGCTAGCGGTGCTGCTGCCAGACTCGAACCGCGCATAAAAGGAGTTCAGTTGGTTGGCCAGGGAGGCGTCCGCACTCGTGGCTGGGGAGGAGCTGCTCTTGTAGTTAGTTATTGTTCGCAGCCCCTCCCACAAGCGTCTTGTGTCCCCCCGCTCCATCTGCAGCTCCACGGTGTCTCTGTACGTCCGTTTGGCGTCCCTCACCGCCCTCCGCAGATTGTACGATGCCGCTTTGTAGTTGTCCATGTTACCAGATACAAGTCCGTTGTTGTAAGCGGCTGTGCGCGCATTCAGAGCGCAGCGGATGGATTTATCAACCCATGGTTTCTGGTTTGGAAATATCCGAACTTTCACCGTGGGAACGATTTCATCCGCGAGCGTAGCCACAAAACTCACTACAACCTCCGTAAACTCGCTGACGTCACTTGAACTCGCTTGGAACACGTCCCAGTCTACGTCAGTCAGAGCGTCCTGAAGCGCAGCCTCTGATTGGTCCGTCCACCGCTTCACTTCCCTCGTCATCACCAGATCCCGCGCGATCAGAGGCCTGTAAACAGGAAGCAGCGAGATCGCGGCGTGATCTGATTTCCCGAAAGCAGGAAGCGAGACGGGCTTGTATCCGTTCTTGTTAGGAGTGTAACAATGGTCCAGAGTTCTGTCTCCCCTGGTGGCACACGTGATGTGTTGGTGGAAATTCGGCAGAACTTTTTTCAGGTTGGCCCTGTTAAAGTCCCCAGTCACCACCACAGCCGCGTCGGGATGTCTGTTCTGAAATCCGCACAACACATCGTACAGAACCGACAGAGCTGCGTCGGTGTCCGCTTGCGGTGGGATATAAACGGCTGTAATGATGACCGTGCTGAATTCCCGGGGGAGATAAAATGGACGGCATAGTATGGTCAGCTGTTCCAGGTTCGGCGAGCAGGAGTGGGAGAGGAATTTGGTGTTGTTGGCGTTACACCAGCGGTTGTTTACCATTAGGCAGACGCCTCCACCTTTGGATTTCCCCGACTCTCCCGTTCTGTCGCCGCGGAACACGGAGAAGGCCTCGGCTGGACGTATGGCTTCATCCGGCACCAGTGGGGTCAGCCATGTTTCCGTCAGGCAGAGGACGCAACAGTTCCTCGTGTCTCGCTGGAATTGAATCCTCGCTCGAAGTTCATCCATCTTGTTCTCCAGGGACTGGACGTTAGCAAGAAGGATGCTTGGCAGAGGTGGACGGTAAGGTTGCGTCCTCATTCTGACCCGAATGCCGCCTCGTTTACCTCGGTGCTTCCTCCGTGGGCCGGCTCGTGGAACAGCGACTCCATTTTTGTTGTTGTTGCGAGTGTTCCCGCGTAGGATTTCCGCCGGCCACTCTGCTCCCACGGATAAAAAGTCCCAAAGTTGTTCGTTTAGGGAAATTTTTATATCCATGAGTGCATCGCGGCCGTATGAGTTAATTGTTGATGTTTTTCTGGCGAACATCGTGATAAAAAAAGGAAAAAAATACTAAAGAGTAAGAAAGTAACCGGAGCGCCGGCGCAGGCGACCGCTAGGGGCGGCGCCACTATCGCCACAAAAAGAAAAAGTTGTCAAGAAAAAGTTGTTTATTTGGGTCAAACAATAACCCATGGACACAGAAGCATCTCTGAGAGTCATTTGGAAGCCATTCGAACGGCACCAAAGCCTAGAACAGTCAGAGAGATGATGACATTTCTTGGCATTGCGGGATATTCTTCAGCCTGGGTAGAAGATTATGCCTGCCTAACAGGACCTTTGAGAGCCATGATAAAAGAGACTGGGAATGCTCAACTCCATTGTAACCTCACCTGGTCCCAGGAAGGTCTTATGGCATTTGAAACGATCAAACAGAGGCTACAAGAAGCTCCAGCGCTAGCGCTGCCAGACTACTCTAAGAACTTTTTGCTGTATGTGGCCACATCCACTGGAGGCAAATATGCATGTGCAGTTCTTTGTCAGCCAACAGGTACAGGGACAAGTCCTCAACCTGTGTCGTATTATTCTACTGCCTATTCAGAAGTAGAATCGGGGCTACCACTGTGCTACAGAGCAATGGTGGGAGTTTATCTAATGTATGAGAAAGCATCATCAGTAACTATGGGTTACCCAGTGACAATTCTTACCCATCATAGTCTCAGAAATCTTTTGAACTTCGGTAAATGTACATTGACTATGTCTAGGCTAAGAGACTATCATAGGCTCTTAGAGCAGGAAGATGTCACCTTAGTAAGGTGCGTCACGGTAAATCCAGCTGATAATTTACCAACACCAGGGGATGGAGAGCCACATGATTGTATTCAGGAAGTAGAGAGATATGCAAAGCTCAGATCAGACTTGCAAGCTTTCCCACTTCATGTGTCAGATGTGGAGTATTGGACTGACGGGTCCTGCCATCGAATAGGAGACACATTGAGTGCTGGTTATGCAGTAGTCAAAGCCCAGGGAACTGAATTTGTTGTTGAGAAAGCAGAAGTAATACCACAACCTGCTTCTGCACAGCTTGCTGAGCTTGTGGGCCTGACTGAAGCTTGTCTATTGGCCGAAGGCAAGCGAGTGACAATATATACAGATTCGGCATATGCACATAATGTGTGTCATTTATTTGGATCAGTATGGAAAAATCGAGGATTTAAGAAAACCGATGGTTCTCCGATACAGCATCATGCCCAAATAATGAAATTGTTGCATGCAATGATGAAACCAAAGGAAATAGCTGTAGCTAAGTGTGCAGCACACAAAATAGACACGTCAAGGGTCACACAAGGTAACAAAGCGGCTGATGAGGCTGCTAAAGCAGTTACAGGAGCAAACAAAGCAGGCAAGGTTCTTCTGGTCACTCATGAAGTGGACTTGGAAGATAAAATCACGCTCAGAGATGTGATCGCGATGCAAGAGGCGGCGTCAGCCATCGATAAACAATTATGGTTGGCCCAAGGGGCCACACAAGATTCTGCTGGTCTGTGGAGAAATCATGAAGGACTGATGGTAGCACCCCCTGACCTACTAGGTCTGATGATTCAGGAAGCACATGGGTTAGCCCATGTTGCAAGGGGGGAGGTAAGGAGAAAGATCACGAAAGAGTATGGTTTTTGGGCACCGTACTTGCTTGAGCAAATTGATTATGTCATAGGCAGATGCACAATCTGTCTTTAAAATAACGTTCGGAGGGGTGTGTTGAGTCCACCCGGTCACATTCCAACTCCGACAGGTCCTATGCGTGAGTTGGTTGTGGATTTTGTTGACATGATAAGACCAATAGGAGGTAAAAGATACATGCTAGTCGTCGTGGATAGATTTTCACGGTGGCCTGAGGCATGTCCAACCAAGCGTAAAGATGCTCAGTCGGTTGCCAAGTTCTTGTGTCGTGAGGTCATAAGCAAGTGGGGACTTCCAGATCGGATATCCTCAGATAATGGGAAAGAGTTCGTGGATAGAACAGTAAAATTAATTCTGCAAAAATTGGGAATTAAACAACGTTTAGGAGCTGTTTATCATCCACAAAGCCAAGGAGTTTGTGAAAAAATGAATGGTGTGCTGAAAAATCGCATTGTTAAAATCTGTCAGCATACAGGTCTGAATTGGGTAGAGGTGTGTAGTTAGGAGCTAACACTACATTTACTCAACACTATTGTTAACAAGGGAAATCACTGGACAAAGGGGGGAAAGGAAAAAGTTAATCATATATTGGAATAATGTTAAAGTATAATGCAAAAGTGAAATTATTATACTGTATTTGATGTTTGTGCAAGATACTGGCTGGTGATTCTTTCTTTCAGGACCAGTCAGAGGATGGCTGTGTCCAGAGATCCTAACAGCCTAACGGACTTGAACATTCAAACATGGACACTCGAAAATGGACGGCGGACCCTGAATGAAGACATCATGATCAGAAGTGTCGAGTGAAATATCATTAAAAGTTGATGGTGTTAAAAAGCAACAGTTTAATACATACATGTGTGGCCTGAATGTTTTTATAATATTGGAGTTTTTTTACTACAATGTAACCTGTATTATTGATGAATATCCTGTACTCTACGCTAGATTCTTTTAGCAAGACATATTACTTTGATTTGCTATTGTTTTCTTTGAGTTGTCTGTAGTAGGATGAAGTGAATACATTGGGACCTCAGGTATTTTCTTTTTTGCGGTTTTTGAGGGACATTGGTGCTAGGCAGGGAAAGGTCCACTGGAAGGTCCGATGGGTCGACCAGCCTGACTTTGGACAAATTTTTTGATTTATTTCTGAGGCTCTTAATGTATGCATTTATATGTAACATCCTATACAGTATTCTAAACCCTTCGTTTTTTTCTGTTAATTGATTTGGAGTACCTTAGGTGGTTGCCTGGGGCAGAGGGACCGTGAGAGAATTTTCCTGTCTTGATTGATTGATGGATGTTCTAAGAAATGAAGCTGCCGGATGGGTTTTTCGCTCTCACACTCCACAAATTTGCTGTATTGCTATGACTAAGCATGGTCAGAGGGGTATATTATAACCAATTGTGTTTGTTATTAAGTGATTTCTGTTAAGCCAATCAACATCGTATGTTCAATTACTCTTCTCTCTGTCGAGACTTTGTGTAGTCTCGAAGGGGGGAATATGAGGTGTCTGGAAGGTTTGAGGTGAATAGGTTACTGAGCTCCCAAAGCTGAGATATAGTGCGGTCATAATATTAACTATGTTAGTATTAGATTTATTGCCTCGATGTCATACGAAGAACGATAACAACAATGGGTCTATTGAGAGGTCCTATGGGAGAGGAATTTTGTTGATTCTTCCAGCTCGACCAGAGGAGGAAAGGTTTACATTTAGGACAGGATATAGGCTGAGCGGCACCTATGGATTGGAACCAGATGTGGTATGTTATCTTTGTACCGCTTTAAAAGCGAGTGCAGAGCGTCACTTGGCAGAGATTCCATCCGGCTCGGGTCTCTCCCAGGACATCCATGGCAAGTCTGGTTTGATGCTGATTTGTGTAATAAAACTATTATTTTATTCAAGTCAGTGTCAGCGGTCACTCCTTCATTCTTCAACACATCACACCCATCAAGAAACTAAACTACAAAAGGTATGGTATTCCTCATGTAAAACATCTTGAGTTGTCCTTGTGTATGAAATGTGCTATACAATTAAGCTTGCCTTGCCTTAATTTATTTTTATATCTTACAACTGGCTGTGGTATTTGTGAGTAAATATATATGGCATGGCCTTATTTATAGTTGGTTAATACATAAGAATTATGATTATGATTAAAAAATTATACAAAGTGAATAACTTGAATATGTAGTCGTGTATTATACGACAATACTTGTTACATGATATGAATGAATAATTCATACAATAATTTTCTGGTAAATACTACAAAATATTGACATTATCAAATATTAATAGTATGATAATATTATGATGATAAAGAAAAAATGGCTTAAGTATTGTTCATCAGCAATGTGTATCTAATTGGCAAACAGTGATCAGGCCTTTAGGGCCTTGAGTAAAGATACAATTAGAAGATTACAAGAAACTGCAACCAGGATACCCACGCAATCTATTTGTTAGTCGTGTGATGCCACACCCTCCAATACCCCCGTGTGTGATTATTTACCACACTTCCCAAAAAGATGAAGTGCAAAGGAAAGGGATTTGATGGAGAAATTAAAAAATATAACCGGTTCACCCTGCGTTCTGTGAGCTGGGTTGCACAACAATCTCTCCCTTGTCCTCCTGCTCCTCCTTTCAGACACTCTCCCGGGACTGAGATGAGTGGCTTCTGGGGATTTTCAAGTGGGAACCCTCCTTCATTGATGTTTCGTCAATTGCAATGCAAGGGTGCGGGATTAGCCGACACCAACTCAGGACTCGTGAATCGTCGCCCTCCACTCCATCCTGTCCAGCATCAGGGTCCGGAGATCTGCAGTGTTGCTGACCCCTCTGTCCTGCCGCAGTGTGCGTGGTGCATCTTCTTCCCCTCCTAGCTGTACCCTGGATTGGTTCCCACAGAATCAGTTGGCTTGCCATCAGTTCCAAGTGACTGACGCAGTGCACGGCCAGCCTCTCTCTGACTTTATCAGTGACCCGCGGGAGACTGCCGTAGAGGTCCTCATTTGTGATGTGGTGCCCCCACATGACATCCAGTGCCATTCAAGGAATCCTGGTGTAGACACCATCCAGGGCTTTCTTCTGCTGTACTGTAAGTGACCATGTCTCAGCCCCATACAGCAACACTGACTCTGCTGTAGCCACGAACAGCCGCCTTTTGAGATCATCTCCCATTTCCGATTTCCACACTTTCCTCATCCGGTATAAGGCTTTCCAGGCCAATTGCGGCTGCCTGCGCGAGCACCTTGTGTCGATTACGCACATTTTGGTATTTTTTTGTATTTTTAGAGCTTATAGAGCTTATTGTGCGTAATCACCCGGTGTCATGACATTTTACTGCATATATGTATGACCGTATGTATATGTACGTGACAAATAATCTCTTGAACTTGAACTTGAACTTGAACTGTGCTGCTGCACGGGAAAACTACAAATCCACATCCATCACCCCTTAACCCTAACGAGACTGCTTAACACCATCCTAGAAAAGGGAGAGGATGCCGGAGGAGTGGAGAAGAAGTGTACTGGTACCCATCTTGAAGAATAAGGGAGACATACAGAGCTGTAGTAACTACAGGGGAATACAGTTGATCAGCCACAGCATGAAGCTATGTGAAAGGGTAGTGGAGGCTAGGTGTCTTTGTGGATTTAGAGAAAGCATATAATAGGGTGCCGAGAGAGGAAGTGTGGTATTGCATAGGGAAGTCGTGGGTGGCAGAGAAGTATGTAAGAGTGATACAGGATATGTATGGGGGCAGTCAGACAGTAGTAAGGTGTGCAGTAGCCCTGACAAAGGCATTCAAAGTGGAGGTGGCATGAAGGATCAGCTCTGAGCCCTTTCTTGTTTGCAATGGTGTTGGACAGGTTAACAGATGAAATGGGGCCAAGAAAGGAGCGTCCACGTCGCGGCCCTGGGAGTATTGATGAGATCGACGAGATCGACAAGATCGACTAGATCTACAAGATACTGGTAATCCTATCACCACTACAAGCAACAGTTACAAGCTACAAGCTACGCTGAAAGCTGCAAGCTACAAGCCACAAAGCTACAGAACACACATCATGCCTGGAGATAGACACAAAGGTCGATGTCGGAAACGAGGAACCTCCTCAAGACCAGCATTGACAGTCACATCTGTGAACATTGAAGGGTTCTCCTCTGCAAAACAAACCATCTTAGCCGACCTTTGCAGCAAGCAACACTGTGATGTTCTCTGCTTGCAAGAGACTCACAGAGGGAGTGAAAATAACCACCCCACCATACCAGGAATGGTCCTGACCACTGAGCGACCTCACCGGCAGTACGGCAGTGCTGTATTTGTAAAAACAGGGTTAGCTATAGAAGATACAGATATGTCAGATGACCATGACATCGAAGTCCTATCTGTTGAGCTAAGCAGTGCTGTAGTAACATCTGTCTATAAACCACCACCTGTAGACTTTATATTTTCCCAGCCAATCCCTGAAGTACACAGCAAACCACAGATCATCATTGGGGACTTCAACAGCCACAGCACCCAGTGGGGCTACCCTGAAATGAACAAAGATGGAGAAGCAGTCGAGGACTGGATGGATACTAACCAACTAAGTCTTATCCATGACCCCAAGCTACCACACTCATTTATCAGTGCTCGCTGGAAACGTGGCTACATTCCAGACCTCATCATGGTCACAAGTAACATCGCTGGACTGTGTAAAAAGATTGTGCTGGACCCTATTCCATCAAGCCAACACCGTCCCATTGGGATCCAAATTAATGCAGCTGTAGTCCCAACCATTGTGCCCTTTAAAAGGCGTTTCAACTACAAGAAAGCAGACTGGAAAGGCTTCACCAACGAGCTGGAAGAGAAAATCAAAAATATAATACCAGTTAGCAAGAACTACGACCAATTTGCTAACGTGGTGTTGAAAACTGCTCGGAAACACATCCCACGAGGCTGTAGAGTTGAATATATACCTGGGCTTTCAAAGGACTGTGCAGGACTCTATGACAACTATGTCAGCATGTTTGAAGCAGATCCCTTCTCAGATGAAACATCTGCCCAAGCTGAGAAGGTGATGGAAAACATTGCCCAAGAGCGAAGCAAGACCTGGAATGCTCTTATTGAGTCCACAGACATGTCAAAAAACAACAAGAAAGCATGGACACTTATTCACAAGCTAGGTGGTGATCCTAAAGCAGCTCCTCGGCACCCAAAAGTCACTGCCAACCAAGTTGCCAACCAATTGCTCTTGAATGGAAAGAGTGGAAAGAGAGGGAAAAAGACCAAGCTGAACCGCAAGAAATACACCGAGGACCCTGCTTTTACAAGACAGCTTACTATGGAAGAGCTGGAAGGGGGAATCTCTACCCTTAAACCAGGAAAGGCAATCGGATTGGATAACATCGCAACCGAACAGATGAGGCACTTCGGTCACAAGGCAAAGACATGGCTTCTACAGCTTTACAATGAGTGCTTAACAACACACAAACTCCCTAACATCTGGAAGAAAGCCCACATTATAGCACTGCTGAAACCTGGGAAAGATCCATCCGCTCCCAAGAACTTCAGACCAATCGCACTTTTGAGTCATACCTACAAGCTTTTCGAATGTCTGATCCTCAACAGAATTTGCACCTTTGTTGACAAACACCTCATCCCTGAACAAGCAGGTTTCCGCCCTGGCAAGTCGACAACTAGCCAAGTAATCAACCTCACTCGGTACATCGAAGACGGCTATGAGGAAGGGATGGAGACTGGTGTGGTGTTTGTCGACCTCTCAGCTGCTTATGACACAGCCAACCACAGACGTCTCCTCAACAAGATCCTTGAGACCACAAGGGACATCCGTCTGACAGAACTGATCGAAAGCATGCTTGAAAACAGGAACTTTTTTGTTGAGCTTGGAGGAAAGAAAAGCAGGTGGCCAAGACTCAAGAATGGCCTTCCACAGGGAAGTGTGCTTGCACCACTTCTCTTTAACATCTACACCAACGACCAACCAAAAAGTGCAGACACTCGCCGCTTCATCTTAGCAGACGACCTTGGCATAGGTGCACAAGCAACTGATTTCAAAGTTCAAAGTGGAAGACAGACTCTCCAATGCTCTGGCAGAGCTAACACCTTACTATGAAGAGAAACCACCTACGTGCAAATCCATCTAAGACACAGGTGTGTGCCTTCCACCTGAGAAATCGTGAAGCCAAGCGCCAACTGAAGGTCAACTGGTCAGGAACCTCCCTCGAACACTGTGAGCACCCGGTCTACCTAGGGGTAACCCTGGACAGATGCCTTTCTTTTAAGACCCACATTGAGAAGACCAAGTGTAAAGTGAGTGCGAGAACAATCATCCGCAAGCTCACTGGAACAACCTGGGGTGCTAAACAGACTCTGAAAGCAAACGCACGGCTCTCTGCTACTCAGCTGCCGAGTATGCCTGCCCAGTATGGGAGCAAGCTGCCCATGCCAAGAAGTTGGACCCCGCCCTCAATGCTAGCTGCCGCCTTATCACTGGCTGCCTGAAACCAACACCTACAGACCGGTTATACATCCTGGCAGGCATAGCCCCACCCGAGATACGACAAAATGCAGCAAGCAAGAAAGTGCGGCAACAACAGTCCAATGATCAAAGACATCCTCTCTTCGGCCATGTGCCAGCCAAAAGCCGCCTTAAATCCAGGAAAAGTTTCCTGAAGAGCGTCCCACCTCTCAGAACACCGAGCGCAAGCAGTGAAAGAGTCACTCGGTGGGAAGAAAGACTTGACAACCTCCCACCAGAAACAACAATGGAGCTAAAGGCGAGCGAGGCACTGCCCCCTGGAGCAGACACCAACTACGCAGTGTGGAAGTGCCTTAACAGACTAAGATCTGGTGTTGGACGTGCAAAAGCCACTCTTGCCAAATGGGGATACCTGAATGACGGGGACGCTGTGTGTGACTGTGGAACTGGACCACAGACCATGGAGCACCTCTTGATATGTCCGCTGCTGGAACAGCCCTGCACACCATCGGACTTAGCAGAGTTTAATGAGAAGGGACAGCAATGTGTTCAGCTGTGGCTGAACCACATCTAGCCAAGCCTTGTAAGACACAGCATGCTGTCAGCGTGCTGGGCATACAACACAGAGTATTTGTATGCCATTTGCATCCAGGACAGAGTTAGTCTGCAAGAGGAGTTCAAGTTCTCAACCTGCAATGCAACTCTTTATTAATTCTTAAATCATCAAGAACTGCTGCAATAACTCTGTCCTGTGGATGCCCTGTAGAATGACAAGAGCACAATTTTGGTTATGGAGAGCCACCACCAACCCCCCTCTTTGGAGAACTATTCATCATGTTTGGATCTATAAACAACTGATCACTACTCCAAGAGGGGGAGAATCACCACGGTGAGACAAATAAACAACAACAAACAACATTTACACAAAAACATGAACATTGGACAACATGTATTGAAAAACTGAATTAGGTCCAGGAAAACTGGAACTACAACTGGTCCCGTGGCCTCTTCCTGTCAAAGTTATGGCAGTAAATAAGGGAGGAAAGGAGAGGAAAGCACCCCAGGTTGCTGGGGTGCACTCCAAGCAGGGGTGCGTGTGTGCATGTGTGCGTGCCTGCGTGCGTGGGTGTGTGTGTGTGTGAAAGATGTCCACCGGTGAGTGTACATGACTTATCCCCATTGGTGTGGCCGGTATTATGTTGCGGCGCCTCCAGGCAGCGCAAGGGGCCCCGAAGCCCCCCAAACTCCACAGCCCCGTGGACAACCCCCGGCTGCAGGAGATCCCCGGGTACCCCGCCCTGCCCGGATAACGGCCCCACGGTGACAGACCGATTCCCCGCCCGAGCCCCATGGGCGGGCCGGCAAGACCCCCATGCCCACCCATGCCCCGCACAAGGGGGGGGGCCCGCCCCACCGCAGCCGGCCAGACGCCCCGCCCTGAGTGCCAAGTGACCATACACGTAGCAGCAAGTGCCCAGCGTGGGGCACCCCGATGTTACACCCCCCCCCCGGGCGATGCCGGCAGGCCGCCAGGTATATAGGCCCTCCGCCACCCCCAGCACCCGGGGCGCCCACCACAAAGAAGCCCCGCTGCAGAAGCAAAAGCCCAACAGCCGCCCCCCACACCCCAACCCACATCCCCAACGACAGGCAGTCCCCCCGGGGGCCCCAGAAGGCACCTGGCGGTGCATTTACATTAAGTCATTTAGCAGACGCTTTTATCCAAAGCGATTGACAAGGGAGAATAACATTCAAGCTACATTGCGACAGAGACATTAGTGTAACAATAAATACTGCTCAGTAGTGCTAAGTAATTGTAAGTTAGGAGAGGAGGTACTCTCTGAAGAGCTGGGTCTTCAAGTGCTTCTTAAAGACAGAGAGGAAGGTCCCTGCTCTGGTCGTTTTTGGCAGCTCGTTCCACCAACGTGGAACTACAAATGAAAATAACTTGGATTGCCATGGTTGTACGGCCGGCAGAGCCAGGCGACACTCATTTGATGAGCGCAGCATCCGGGGGCTAACATGTGCTCTTACAAGAGCATTTAAGTAGGTGGGAGCATTCCCAACAATCACTCTGTAGGCCAGCATAAGAGACTTGAACTTGATGCGAGCAGCTACAGGTAACCAGTGGAGCTCAATGAGCAGCGGAGTGACATGTACCCTCTTTGGCTGGTTGAACACCAGTCGCGCCGCCGCATTCTGTATCATCTGCAGTGGCTTCACCGCACAGGCCAGCAAGCCTGTTAAGAGAGCGTTGCAGTAGTCGAGACGGGACATCACCAAGGTTTGTGCCAGCAGTTGAGTGGCATATTGGGTCAGGTACGGCCTGACTTTTCGGATGTTGAATAGTGCGAAGTGGCAGGACCGGGAGACGGCGGCAACATGGTCTGAGAATTTCAGTTGGTCATCAATAATGACACCTAGATTCCTTGCAGCCTTGGTAGGAACAAGAGATAGAGAGTCAATTTTAATATCAATGTTGCGATAAATACCTTGTTTGGCCGGGAAGACCAGCAGTTCCGTTTTCGCCATGTTTAGTTGAAGATGATAATCCTTCATCCATGTGGATATGTCAGCGAGACAATCCGAGATCCACATCGAGACAGTGGGGTCGTCAGGCAGGAAGGACAGATAGAGTTGAATATCATCCGCATAGCAGTGATATGAAAAGCCATGTGAGCGGATGATGGGGCCCAGTGAGGTGGTGTATATGGCAAAGAGGAGGGGTCCCAGCACCGAGCCTTGGGGCACCCCTGTGGTGAGGTTGTGAGGCACAGACAGCTGGCCTTGCCATGTCACATTGAACGAGCGCCCAGTAAGGTAAGATTCGAACCAGGAAAGTGCACTGCCAGAGATGCCCATACTTGAGCGTATGGACAGGAGTATGCTGTGGTTGACAGTGTCAAAAGCAGCTGATAAGTCAAGCAGAATGAGAACCGAGGATTTGGCAGCAGCTCTAGCAGTTTTTACGGCCTCTGTCACAGACAACAGGGCTGTTTCGGTGGAGTGATCACTTTTGAAGCCAAATTGAAGTGTATCGAGAAGGTTGTTTCTTGACAGGGATTCTGTTACCTGTCTAGAGACCGCTCTCTCTATGGTTTTGGAAAGGAATGGGAGGAGTGAGACCGGGCGATAGTAATAGTGCTCTCCGCAGCCCCACCAGGTCGCAGCACATCACAAGCCAAGCCACCAGGAACAATTAATAATCATTTCATAGGTAATAGATATCAAACCGTCAATAATAGTGATAGAGGGGGAGCGCCCATCATCCTTTGCTGCTCCAGCTCCACTTGATCCCGACGAGCTAGATGTTGTGGTAAAACCACATTTATTGTCTTCTCTTTATACTGGGGGAAAACATGATGCTTGATTTTGATAACAGATTCGATGAAGAAATACACATGATAAATGTAATTTATTTATAAAGCTATGATTTAGACTACTTAGTAATGAAAACAGATGGAAAGAGAAGGTGATGGAGAGAACTGGGGAGTGTCAGAAGCAGCCAGTAGCTCAGCACCAGCTGCTGCTTTAGAACCAGCTGGTGCTGAGCAGCTCTTCTCTTCACACTCTTCTGAAACTGAGACTGAAGACAGTGATGAAGATTGGAAGCAGACCAGACAACCTCAATCAGGTTAGTTTTTATTTTATCTCCTGCCAAGCTGTTGACTGGATGGGTGTCAGCAGGTAATAACTTAATCAATTGTTGATTCCCTATTTTATAAAAATAAGCTAAAATGACATGAGCACTACAGATATTCATAATACTAATTAAACGTTATTGTTTAATAATACCTTGTGGCATAGAAAGAAGTTTACCTTTCTACTATACATTTTTTCCAAGGTGTCAGAGTTCATTCAGATTCTTTATTCAATTAGTCTGAAATGTAACAGGAGAAGATTTGAGATTTATAAAAAGTAAATAAATCTCATGGATGCAGGCCTTTGCTGAAAGATGCAAAGTGTACAAAGTCCTAGATCTCAAGTTGAACTACTCTGATAGTCTACTTCATAAGTAGTGCTGGGTATTAATTAAACAATGACGATACAAGTGCCAATACCAGTACCCTTAAAGTGATAATGATACCAATACAGTACTTCATTCGATACATTTTTTTTCTACTATACTCATGTGAATGGAAGCATTAAATTGTGAAAAATTCCCCCACTCCTTCCCATCCAAATGATTTTTATACAAACACATTTTGAAAAAGGTTGCTGGTTAAATTCCCGGCTCCTTCTGCTTGCATTCTGTAGTGTACTTGAGCAAGACACTTAACCCCCCCCAACTGCTCCCGATGAGCCTTGCATGGCTACCTCAATCAGTGTATGAATAAGTTGTATGTTGCTTTGTAACTTGCATGGAGCGTCTCAGTGGAAGATGTCTGCTCCAGAGTTCAGTAGTGACTGCACTTCCATTGTAGGCTCTGGATCTTTGGCATGAGCCAGAGAGTGCTAGTAGTAGAGAGTCCACTGTGCTCTGGCATATCAGTATGGTTTTGCAACCTTTCTGTCCAGCTAAAGGCTCAGGTTACACTCCTCTCAGAGTCATTGTCATTATCTCCGCCTTCTTCTACTTTCCCCTCCCTCTCCTTACCTGTCCCATTAGCCCAACTCTATTCACCTGCGCACACAGCTGTTCCAGATCTGCAATCTAACCACTGTATATGCCTCTCACACCAGTCACCCATTGCCAGATTGTCTTCGATGCTTGCACCAGACTCTCCAGCGTTCTCCGGACTGATTCCCTGCTACCGACTCTGCCTCGCTCCGACCACGTATCCTGCCTGCCCCCCCGCCTGTCTTCTGTCTGCACTCCTCGTTATCGAACCTGCCTGTCCCCGACGATGTATCCTGCCTGCCCTCTGCCTGTCTTCCGTCTGCTCTACAAATAAAAGACATTACCAAATATCCCTGCCTGTCTTTGTGCTGCAATTGGGTCCTAACCACACCCGTTACAGTCATGAAGGTTATGGGAGTCAGGCAACGTTCCACCCTTCAGGCTGTTTTTGTCAGACAAGCACAGAAAATACTTTCTGACCCTACTCATGTCCTCCACTCTGAATACCAGCTCCTCCCGTCAGACAGACATTTCAGGGTCCCCCAGTGTCGGCCCAACATCTATAAGCACTCCTTTGTCACCCTGTCCATCAAAGCACTGAACACCACCTAAGAGAGAATTTGTATCTGTTATGAATGTTTTCCTGTACACTATATTGTTTTTAAATATGTGGCTGATTGTAGGCCTGTCACGATAACTACTTTTGTTGGACAATATATTGTCCCAGAAATAATTTTTGATAAATAATATTTTTGTTATTTTTGTTTATTTTTTGCCACTGACATGATACAGTTGTGGTTCAAAGTTTACGTAGACTTGTAAAGAACATGTCTTGTCATCACAGTCTTCCAATTAGTTTCCAATAATTTCTACAACTCCTATTTTTCTGTGATGGAATGATTGGAGCACATACTACTTTGTCACAAAAAACATTAATATATTTTGGTTCTATTATGAATGTATTATGGGTCTTCTGAAAATCTGCTGGATCAAAAATATACATAGTAATGCTAATATTTGGTTACATTTCCCTTGGCCATTTTCACCTCGGTTAGGAGCATTTGGTCGCCTCATAAGCTTCTGGTTAAATCTTTGACACCCCCCCCCCCCCCCCCCCACTTGACAGAATTGGTGCAGTTCCAACTAAATTGGCTTTTGACATAAACTTGTTTCTTTAGCACAGTCGACATGTTCTTGGTGGGGTTTAAGTCAGAACCTTCCGAAGCCAATCTGAAACCTTAATTCTAGCCTGATTTTGCCATTCCTTTACCTTTTTGTTATTTTATTATTATTATTTTTTTTTTTACAGATTGACCCAGGGTTTTACAAATTCATTGTGGGGGTCGTCAATCATTGGATGCTGGTGGTAATTTCTTCAACTTGATGGTCTTGTAAGAACAGTCAAAGGTATTGCATGTTGCATTTTTATAGATCGATCATAGAATAACACCTTAGACACACACACACACACACACAATGTATTGATAAGGGTATTCAAGCATAAATTAAATAGCACATGCAGTCTGCATAGTGGTGCTGAAAAACTACTACTTTAATCTGTGCAGGGCACAATGAAATCTCAAGACTATCAAGGCATTCTGGAGCCAAACGTACTGCCCAGTGTCAGAAAGTTCTCAGTCACAGGTCATGGGTCCGCCAACAGGATAATGACCCCAAAAAAAAGCTAAAAGCGCCCAAAAATGGATAAGAACAAAACATTGGACTATTCTGAATTGGCCTTCTATGAGCCCTGATCTGAATCCTATGGAACATCTATGGAAAGCGCTGAAACATGCAGCCTGGAGAAGGCCCCCTTCAAACCTAAGACAGCTGGAGCAGTTTGCTCAGGAAGAGTGGGCCAAACTACCTGTTGACAGGTGCACAAGTCTCATTGAGAGCAGAATTCACTTGATTGCATTGATTGCCTCTAAAGGTTGTGCAACAAAATATTAGGTTATGGGTCCCATCATTTTTGTCCTGGCCATTTTAATTTGGTTTATTATATAAAGTATTCTGTTGAATCAAAAATCGAATTAAAGTCTGATTTCTATTAAATATGGAATAAACAATGATGGATGCCAATTACTTTTGTGAGTTTCAAGTTATTTCAGAGAAAATTGTGTTTTTGTCAAAGGGTACCAACAAAGTTAATAACAATGTACAGGTGTTGCCCTTTTACAGTGCATTGGTTTACTTTAGTTTAAATCACACAAATAAAGACTAATGCCACAGTTTATTTTTCTGCAGTGGGTGGTTCAATATGTTTAAAGCACTTTTTGTAAGCTAATAGTTCCTTCCCATAATAAATCCATTCTTGCACTTTTATTCAGTTTGCTGACTGCGTCTTGCATGGTTTTCCAGTGGCATTTGAGAACTTTTCGAGTAATAACACCATAAGACCATAATTCTTCTGGAGAATACAGGTCTCTTTAAAATTAAATTATACGTATGTAGAACCACATATCATTTTAGACTGGATGGAAACATGTTTTTGACGCACATATTTTCATAACTTACCAAATCATTCTATATTTACTCTGACAAACACTGGGTATAATTATTAAAATGAAATTATCCACTTGTTTTTGTAGATGACTTGACTGACCTGTGTCATTCTTGCAGGGAGAAGGACAGTGACACACACTGGGTAACTTACCATCTCAGATTTGGCTTAAAAGGATAATCATCAAAATGTTACTCAACATAATTTTTCGAAAAGATCCAATTGAAAAATCCTGATTTGTTTTGGGTGTCTGAAGCTTATATGTTGAGTTGGCTTTTTATGTGGAGATTTTAGTCTAGATTTATAGGAAATGCTTGGTAGCTAATACAGAGAACACTGTATTCATCATAACAGGACATTTCTGCCATGTAAACTGAATGCTCTGAAATGTTCTTTTTGGATCTGAAACTGTACATCATGATTTGTCATGTGGCCATCCTGGTCATCATTGTTTAGTGTCTTGTAGCCCCATAATGGCTGGGCATCATAAAGGAGCAGGACACTTAAATAATCAATCAAATGTAAGGTATGGTGACCTGCTTTGTAAACTGAGCAAGTTGCAACCATTACTGTTGTATAACCATTTCCACAATCATTTTTTGGTTTCCTCTTGTCTAATTGAGACTGGCTGAGGTACCACAGGAGCTGCGCCAAGACAAGCCAAAAGACAAAGACAAAAAAAAAAAGATCCAGCTGGCAGCAGAGGAAGTTGCACTCATCCTCCGGCTCAGTGAGGCGCTTCCGCAGCCAGCGGTTCGGCTCCTGGGGGCCTTTCATCCGGCGGCCTTCCCCTCCTAGGTCCATGTCCTGGCGCCACTTGTGGGAGTCTCTACCTACAGGCACAGATTAAGGCAGGGGGGATTTAGAAAGGGGGGCTGAGTCTTTCTGGCAGTGGGGTGCTGACATGGTGTGAGCTTTCATTAATAATTACAACAGAAAGGCTCGCTGGCCAAAACGGAAACATAAAATAACCAAGCATTTATCAGGGTCCGGTTTCTGCTCAGTTGTGGTGCGGTCCCCAGGCTCCCAGTGCCCTGCATCGTGCAATCCCCACTGCAAGACAAAACAACACATAATATCCTTCCAGCCGGGTCCGCCCAATCAGTGCGAATGAGGCTGATCAGGCGGACCCGGTACAGCTGCGCCGCAACAGGAAGGAGCCAGCACCATAACCAGCCAGCCACCTGTGGCTTAACCAAGCCCCCTCGTCTGCCACACATAATAAACATATAAAACATCCACAGGTTATAAAACAAATTCAGGAGTTTACAGAGGATACATAAAAAACATAACCTTCAAGAGCACAAGGAAAGGTAATGTTTTAACACTGGATGCGTTTTCTGGACATTTTGTTTTCAATGTTTTTTAAGGTCTGATAGAAATAAAAAAATTGTATTTGTCTTTGCAAACATGTGTAAGTAGAATTTGATTTATATATAGTATACAAATATTTATAATGTATTGTTTAAAGACAATATTCATAAAATAAAAAGTGGTGCAGTCATTAATTTCTACTGTTATATGTATTTTGTTTTGAGGGTTATGTAATTTCAGAAGACCTTACTTTATTAACAATTGCAAAATAAATGTTGCATTGGGACTCCGTTCTATGTCCACTATAGTTTCGTCATGTCAGATAATTTAGAGAATCATTCATTTAAAAAATCGGAGCTTTTGTTGATGTACTTGATTTTAACATGTTTGGAATTTCTTAAAGTTGTTACCAACCATTAGATTTGGGGATCTTTGGCTTCCCAGTGATAATGCCCGAACACAGGTTAGACTAGAACTCCACATCCAGGGGTTCTGCAGATAGGCTTTAGAGATGTAATGGGCTTTGTATGCCCAGACACATGGTTAAGTAATTGAGTGTATTTAAATCCTTACCTCAAACACTTCCTTGACTAGGTCTCTTTTCTCATTTATGCTAATATTCTGACAAGAATCTTCAATCGTTGCAATTTTTTGTATTTGTCAAATACGTTTGATTCTATGTTTCACTTGTGATTATCCCCCTCTTGGTTAATTGGTTGTTTAAAACACGGTATGGTGGTCCTGGTGGAAATGCTGTGCTCTTTACATCCCACAGGTCGCCCGGATGAGTTATTTGAAGCAGTTATTCATAATTGTTAAAAGTCGGCTTTGCAGTTTGAGAATTTGAACTCCTCTTGCAGCTTAACTTTGTCTCAGATGCCAAGGCACAAACATCCAGTGTTGTCTGGCCAGTCTGCTGACAGCACAAAACAAAAAATGGATAACAAAACAGTTCAATTCTTAATGGATTCTAAACTCCCAAACTAAAATTTTAGTTCACGTACCATGTCTGTAAAGTTCAAATTAAATAAAGGTTTGGGGTTCATGGGTATATCAGATTACTCTGACTCTTGCAAAAGCTAGCCCTGGGTCAAGACGTTTTACATCACGTTAACTCCTGTGCTACCTGTGAGGATAAAGATCCCACTTCCACAACAAATTATTTTTAAAACATGTTTTTCATACAGAATAAGCAAAACATTCCTGTACATGGAACATGTTACCGTTGAATTTGTCTGCTCTCAACCTCTGCAATACTTCCTGGTGACTGAGAAAGGACCAATTAATGGTTGTTTATTTGATTGTACACTGATTACACTGATTGCAGTAAACGTAAAGAACAAATGCTCTGAGTTCGAGGAGAGGTTCCACAAAGCTCTACAGTAACAGCTCTGGGGATGGGATCCAAACACTTGTTGGTTGGAAATACTCCAGAATCAACAATAGGAGGTTTCATCTGCAGTTTGGATGCAGTGACGTGTCTTCGGCTGCGAGGACCAGGTGAAACTCTTCAAACACCGTGGACAGCCGTACGGTTTAGCTCCTGTGTGGACACGATGAATTTATTTTGTGCAGTATAGCTGTTTCCACACTGTTCACAGTGATATGGTTGCTGCCCTGTGTGAATACGTTGATGAACATGAAGATCACATTTTACATAAAACTCTTTCCACACAGCTGCCAGTGATACGGTTTCTCTCCTCTGTGACAACGCTGATGTACTTTGAATTGACCTTTTACATAACAGCTCTTTTTTTTTTAACACTGTAGACATTGGTAGAGATTCTCATCCGTATGAAGATGGCGGTGTGTTTTAACCCCAGTTAATGTATTAAAGCGTCTTTCACACTATAGACCAGGGGTCGGGAACCTTTTTGGCTGGTAGAGCCATAAAAGCCAAATATTTCTAAATGTATTTCCTTGTGAGCCATATAATATTTGATAAAATTGAATGTAACTTAATGCGTGCATTTTTTAAGGCATACATTTTTAACATATAACACATCTCTGAGTACTTAAAAAAGCACTATATATAATACACTTATCTTTAATCTTCTTAATAATATTGTTGTTATACTGTAGCTAACCAGTAATAAATAAAATACTTTTTACCATTAATGCGACTTGTGGTGCTGCCTGGTTTTGCTGATGGCCTTGTAGTCTGCTTCATACAGTACATAGTGAGGTTGAGCGTCATGTGTTGAGGCTCCATCAGTTCAACGTGAGCGTAGGTTGCTCTTGATGTTTCTCAGATTCCACAAAGACTGCTCACATGCGTATGTAGAGCCAAACATGGTCAATACGGCAATACTCACACACTGCATTGTGTGGTATGTGACAGGAAGCTCGTTCCAAGTTTTAAGAATCAGCTGGTCTTCAGGTTCAAGTTCAAAAGATTATTTGTCACATACATATTGAAGTTTTTTCCATTTCTGTCCACTGGTGTTCAGCTGATTGCTCCGACTTGAGGCAGGGAGTTTTCTTAATGTTTGTCTGTCTTACAGAGGGGATCGGAGCACGGGCTCGTAAGCAACCCAGCAGTGGAACGCCATTCCTCCTGTGCCCAAGAGAATCATTATTATCCACAATTATTATAATAATCCTCAGTGATATGTATAATTGGGTTGGCTCTGCCATGTCGGTGCACCACGGCCAGAAAGACTCCGTCTCACTCCCTGAACCCTAACCTGTGGGCAGAGGGAGTGGTAGGGCGCCGAGTAAAAGGCGCTCCGGAGTCTTTCTGTGGTCTGCAGCCGGTGCTTGACTACGCCTCTTTATGCACAACATTTATATTTTGAATTTTATTTTCAAAATTGTAATTTCTCTTACCTGTTTTACTTTAGAATGACACAGAATAATTATTTATAACTTGTTAATTGTGATGAAAATTTTAAGCTCAAAATTGTCTGCGAGCCATATACCGTCATCGAAAGAGCCATAGGTTCCGGACCCCTGCTGTAGACACTGGTAGAGTTACTCTCCTGTGTGGACACGTTGATGTCGGTTCAGATTAGCTTTTGTGTTGAACCGCTTTCCGCACTGCTGGCAGTGATACGGTTTCTCTCCTGTGTGAATGAGCTGGTGCCTTTCCAGAACAACTTTTGTCCTGAAACTCTTGTCACACTGCAGGCACTTGTAGGGTCTCTCTCCTGTGTGAATTCGCTGATGAACATCAAGATCACGTTTTACATTATAACTCTTTCCACACTGCTGGCAGTTATACGGTTTCTCTCCTGTGTGACAACGCTGATGGACTGTAAGTTGACTTTGTATAGAAAAGCCCTTTCCACACTGTTCACAGTGATATGATCTCTCTCCCGTGTGAATGAGCTGGTGCCTGTTCAGATCACCTTTTGTCCTGAAACACTTGGCACACTGCAGACACTTGTAGGGTTTCTCTCCTGAATGAATACGTTGATGTACTTTGAGCTGATCTTTTGTATTACAAGTCTTTTCACACAGGTCACAGTGGAATGATCTCTCTCCAGTGTGGATAGTCTCATGTTCTCTGAGATGACATGGCCACCTGAAGGTTTTTCCACACTGGTTACAGCTGTTATTTCCAGGTTTACCTTTCTGTGCCCGGGTGGTTCCAGAGGTTCCTATTGGCTGAGACGCTGCCGAGGGAAGAAGACTCTCTGCTTTGATCTCTCCGCTTCTCAGCTGTTGGATGTAAATCTCACTGTGACTCCTCTTAATGTGCTTATGGAGGAAAAGCTGAGATGAGAAGGAGAACCGACACCCAGGGCAGGAAAATCCATGAGTCTTCACTGCTGGAAGAACACAGGGTGAGAAAGAAAAAAGTGCAGATTTCAATGTTGAGCAAACTTGATCATAATGCATGGTTCGAATTAGGGGGGATTGGGAGGTCTGAACCCCCCTGATTAAGATTTGGACCAAGGCAAAAGAGGGAAAAACAACAGGTCGTGGGGGTTGAAATATTTATGTATCATTCTTACTTGTAATCATATATTACAATATACTGTATTTCCCATATTCATGCCTGGAAGAATCTTGTAATACCCCTAAAGTGGACAACACCATAACACTGAGCATTGCTCCCCACAGTGGACCCAGGCAGCTGGAGCAGCTCTGTCCAGTGGGAGCAGCCCTGCAGCAGAGGGCGAAAACCGCAGCTTTGATCAGACCGATCTTTTGTCCAAGCAAAGCAAACAAAAACTGTGTTTTTATTGTAGATTTATTAATTTTTCTAATTGAATGAAACAACACTGTATCAGTGTTGGTGTTTCTCAAGTCACACCAAATATGTTGTCCAGCATGTCGGGGCTGATAGAGGAGTCCAGCAGTGACTGGTGGAGCCCCATCATGCTCGTTCCAAAGCCTGATGACATTATTATTCGCTGACATTGATTTAACTGACCAATGACAGGACAGCTTGGTAGGCGCTGACATTGATTTAACTGACCAATGACAGGACAGCTTGGTAGGAGAAGTAATAAACAGTTACCTGACGGAGGTTCTGTGGTCTCCTTCCAACCTCCATCACCGTCTTCAGTCTCAGGTTCAGAACAGTGTGAAGAGAAGAGCTGCTCAGCACCACTTGGTTCTAAAGCAGCAGCTGGATCTTCTGGATCTACTTCTGTTTCCATCTGTTCAGTTGAGGTACTGGCAAATGGTTCTGCCTCTCTCTTCTCAGTTTGCCACTGATGAAGCTGGGACCACTGAGCGCGCTCTTCATCATATTCCCTCTTCACATTGAACTCCTCCTCTTCCTCTTTAATGTGTGGGGGCTCTGGCTCCTCCTGGCCCAGACTGGGGCTCAACTCCTGCTGCTCAGGGGGAAGCTCCTCTTTACAGACAGAGAGCGCTGCCATACAGACACAGGGGGGAAAACTAGGACAGTGAGACCAAGCTGAGCTTCGAGGAATCTGAGACCAAGCTGTGCTTCGAGGAATCTGTGATGGCACACATTCAGCGCCAACTGATCATAAAACATTGCCTGTTATTATTTTTCTTCTGCTCTCACCACGCAAATGCGTACCCATAACAGGAGCTGACTAAGGGTTTAATGGTAGCGGTGTGAAACTGTGGAACAGCACAAAAGTATGCAGATTAACGTTCAATCTCTGTGCAAATGCAAATTACTTGTTAATAAGTCGTAATAACTCTTACAATTTCTGCCTGAACCATTAATCTTACAGATTCTGCTTCCTTAAGGGTAATAATGAGGAGATGCCACACTGATGCCTTCCCAAATGTGGTGTTAGTCCGAATGGCCGATTGGAGGTCACAATAGCGATTGTGATGTCACAATGCAGATTGTGATGTCACAATGCAGATTGTGAGGGAAAGAACTTAAGCAGACAATGCATGTAACGGCCAGTACATGGCACCAAACTTCATTATTTGTAAGGCACGGAGTCTTGTGTCTGCTTAATTTATGAGAAGCAGTTGTGGAAACACCACCTGTGAAACCTCAGAGGTGGTTTGCAGATGTTATTGAAGAATTAGTGTGTGTAGTGGAAAAGCTTATACATCAAAACTTGTTTTTATCTTGGCTGTGACAAAAGTGAGTCTGCAATCTGTCTCAAGCGATCAGAGGAGTTTCTGCTCAGTAAAACTTTTGATTGAACTGAAAACTCTGAATTCAGTTACACACTTGGAGACCGTTTATTTTACCAATTCAGTTTGAGTCAATAAAACACCAATTAAACAAACAAGAGTCACCATCATGCCCAAGGATATCAAGCTGGTTCGCCGCAGAAGGCGCTCCCCAAAAGGCTCTTATAAGAGACATACATCCAACGAGGGATTTTTTTACCCTCATGTGCATACCTGTCAACATTGGGATTTGAAAGTAAGGGAAATTTCCTTTCTTACCTGTGGGCAGAGACTCCCACAAGTGGCGCCTGAGCAGAGACCCGGAAGGGGCAGGGCGCTGAGTAAAAGGCGCCCGGAGTCTTTCTGTGGTCTGTGCTTGACTACGTCCCTTTGTCCGCCACATTTATATTTAGAATTTTCAGTTCAATCTCCGTTGGTGGCACACGTGATGTGTTGATAGAAATTCGGCAGAACTTTTTTAAGGTTCGCCCTGTTAAAGTCCCCAGTTACCACCACAGCCGCGTCGCCATGTTCATTCTGAAGTCCGCACTACACATTAAATAGGTCTGATAGTGCTGTGTCGGTGTCTGCTTGTGGTGGAATATATACGGCTGTAATGATGACTGTGCTGAATTCCCGGGGGAGGTAAATGGACGGCATGAGATGGTCAGCTGTTCCAGGTTCGGCGAGCAGGAGCGGGAGAGAGTTGATGTTTTTGGGATTACACCTTTTTTTTTGCATGAAGCAATGTTGAATTGAATAAAAATACTGGACGGACTTCGGAGCACTTCCGTTGACCTGAACGACTTCCGGTGGAGCGGAGTAATCGAAAGTCACTAAAACGCGCACAACACCTTTATCCTTTTTGTCTTCCACCGGTTGTGGTCGTTGTGTCTCACGTACCAATAGTAGTCTGTAAACAATTAAAAACGCATTAAATCCTGTATCCCATACATTTGCGTTAACTGGCATGGCTGTTGTATTCAGACATGTTTCAAATGCGTTCCAAACAATGAAATAAACCGAAGAAGAAAACGAACAAGCGGAACCCAAACCCAATTCACGTTTCCGGGGAACGTTTTCGGCGACAGACCGGAAGTCCGGAAGCTCGTCGCTGTAGTTTGTTTTGGTTCACTTCTTTACAGCAGTTCTCCGTCCCCGTGTTAAAATGTGGAGGTTAGAAACCCTGAGAGCAGGTATCAACCGTCCACTGGCTGCAGCTGTGGATGAGATTTTAGGATTATTTGAAAAAACCATCTCGGAATACGAGGAGAAAGTTTCTCGTTTACAAGAAGAAAACAATGGTCAACGCGAGTTACTGGACGCTGCACTGAGTCCCCGAGTGGTGCTGCACAGAGCAGGTCTGTAACCAGGCACACTTTGATTTATATTAATACCACATGCTTTCATTAACAATCGTTTCATAGGTAATAGATATCAAATCGTTAATCATTGTGATGGGGGGGGGGGCTCCCATCATCCTTTGCTGCTCCAGCTCCACTAGATCCTGGCGAGCTCTCATTGATCTTGTGGTAAGACCACATTTATTGTCTTCTCTTTATACTGGAGGAAAACATGATGTTTGATTTTGACAGATTCGATGGAGAAATCCACATGATAAATGTAATTTATTTTTAAAGCTATGATTGAGACTACATAGTAATATACCATACACAAATACAGTTGCAGAATGTATGTGTGCCTCTGGAGGCCTATGTGTGCAAAAAGGAATAGAGCAAAATGCAATGTAAAGTGACAGTTTAATGAGATACAGCTTATATAATATATGATGACTGATATAATTTCATCTATGATGTAATGTAAGATAAGATATAATATATATGTATGCTGTAGAATACTGTATCAGTATAGTATAATAAATTATATAATATGATACAGTATATATGTCAGTGTTTCCCCTATAATTGTACAGAGAACCCCCACCAGCCCAAAAAAAAAAGTTTTTTAACGCCAAAAGTAACTGTAATGTCCCCCGGGGGAAAAAATAGCAACCAATAAAACCCATATTTTTTTTATTGTAATTTCCCGTCCACGTATTCTATTTAAACACATGTACAAACTAGTTATGTTAAAATGTGTCAACTGTCTCCGTCGCTCAACTGTAAAATCGGCTGTACAGGTGCACCTGCCAGAGTGTGGGATGCAGGAGTTTCACTTTTCCACCTTGCGTGCTTGAAAATGACATGAAATCATGTCATTTTCCACATGAAATGAAAATTACTTTGCATAAGATTTGGAGGCCGTCACGAAACCCCCCTGCACAATGAAAGTGATGAAAGATCCCATGAATCAGAATGAAAGATTCCACCTTGGCTCGGTGTGCCAGGCACACTACCACCTCCCCCGTTTCACTGGGTGTATATTTACTCATTTATAGATTTATATTTACATTTATTTATATATTTATGCCTTGTATATTTATTTTATAGGCATATTTTTTGTGTTGATGATGGTAATGAGCTCAATACATACGGTGTTGTCACTTGACTGCGCTATCCCTAATAGGAGTCACTTTAAATTACTGCGTTCACTGTTCCTGTGGGCAGTTGGAAGTGTGAACAGGCCGTTCCAATTTGGCTTTTCCTTCAGGCACTATAGCCCTCTGCCTAGGGTGCCATCACGAGGGGGGGCGAAGGGGGAGCAATTGGGGGGCATTTTGAACACCTGTGTCCCTCTCCGACAATGTGCGCACTCGTAACACGCGCACCAGCGATAGGTCCCCCAAAACAGTGTTTTTATTTTCTATATAGGTTATTTTATTTTACGTCTCCTTATGGAACGAGTGTGAGTAGAGTGAGAGGAGTGTGTATGGGACAAAACCTTGTGTAATGGAGAGACCTTCTCCCTGACTCTCTCCCCGATCACCCCCTCCCCATGCGTTATGCGCAGAAAATAATTTTATTGAGGCTACGACTCCTGCCCTGTATTTTCCCTGTCAACACATATAAAATATATTTATGATTCCCCTTATTTATTGTTCCTCATTAAACTGTTATCCCTGTGCATTTTGTAAGCTTCTTTCTGTTTTATCCAGTTATTGTAACGGACACTGCCTGAGGGGAAAAAAAAAAAGCCTGCTCGACTTGAAGAATCTCAGTTGACCGACAGGTTTCAGAATGAAGAAACTTACATTACAAAAGTTTGTATGAGTTGGGCTCTACATTCTAAGCCAAGCGAAGGTAGTTGAAAGAGAAAAAGACACGGGGGGTGGTTTACACTAAAATTAAACCAGATTATCGTTTATAAAAAAGATCAATTTAAAGTTGATCTTTTTCATATATTTTTTAAATTTAGTGTTCACTTACGTCAACAAGAAAAAAGGGCTTTGATTTTGTGAATTTGCAGTTGTGGATTTGAAATTTAGCTAATATGAGTATTACATTCATCATGTGAATTTCTTTATCTAATCTGTTTCAATTTTTTTTCTAGTATAAAAAGCGGACACATTAGATGTGGTCTTGCCACAACATCTATGGGAGCTAGTGGAGCTTGTGGAGCAAAGGATGCTGCTGCTACATCTACTAACTCAGAACAAGATCTGAAAGATGTTACTGAAGTTTCCACTTCCGCTTGGTCTCACTGTCCTAGTTTTCCTCCCTGTGTCTGTATGGCAGCGTTCCCTCCAGAGCTCCAGCACCTTTCTGTCTGTAAAGAGGAGCTTCCCCCTGAGCAGCAGGAGTGGAGCCCCAGTCTGGGCCAGGAGGAGCCAGAGCCCCCACACATTAAAGAGGAAGAGGAGGAGTTCCCTGTGAAGAGGGAACATGATGAAGAGTGTGATCAGTGGTCCCAGCTTCATCAGCCACAAACTGAGGAGAAGAGAGAGGCAGAACCTGTAGCCAGCACCTCAATGGAACAGATGGAAGCCAAAGTAGTAGAAATAGAAGTAGAAGTAGATCCAGAAGATCCAGCTGCTGCTTTAGAACCGAGTGGTGCTGAGCAGCTCCTCTTTTCACACTGTTCTGAACCTGAGACTGAAGGCGGTGATGAAGGTTGGAAGGAAAACACAGAACCTCCATCAGGTAACTGCTTGTTTTTCTTTCTCCCACCAAGCTCTTCTTCCGACTTAACTGTTTGTTCCTTTCCGACTTTAATGGAATGCTGCATTAATCACTTAACCCTCCTGTTATGTTCACTTTCACTGACGACTTTTATGTAGGGGTTCAAATTGACCCCAGCAGTTTAAAACCACTGAATTTGATTGTAATTTAAATTTTTATCCAGGTGTATGACCCACACTGTAAAAAGAAACTGGAAAGAAACAGTAATATTCTAGCAGCAGGGCTGCAGAAAATGTCTGTTTAAAAACAGTAATTATCTTTCCCATAATTAACATCTATTACTGTAATTTTACAAAAAATCTCTAATTCCACAAGGTCTTTTACTTTTATTATATAAATTGTTAGAAGTCATACACTTCTAAAAAACAGAAATATTATCTTTAAAAAATGATAAAGAAAAGCCTAAGTACAGATAATTACTATTGTTATGAAAAAAAAGTACCGCCAATCTAACACCATTTACTAGTAAAACACAAAAAAACATGTAATTTTACTTTGCAAATGCCCAAGTTTAAATGAACTGTCAGGAGTTTTGCGAAAAAAAAGAAAGAAATGTCAATATTTTTTTAAATCACATAGCACATTAATAAACTAATTGCTTTTTCTTTCTCTAAATGCACTCTAAGAAACTAAACGTCACGTTTACTTAATTTAGTTATGTCAGCTGATCCTACAAAACTAGGTTTAATAAATGGGGAAAAAGGTTAAGAGAAGTAATTACTACTTGCTTTAAAGCAAATCTGACCAAACTGTTAATTAAATGCTACATCATACAGTTATTCTGAATTTACTTCACGCAATTATGTTGAATTTACCAAACACAAATGAGTTTTATTCATGTTTGTTATTTGTACTTAACATGACTTATGCATATGAGTAATTCAAATAAATACAACTTAAGTCAATTCACCTTACCTGATTTTAATGAAAAAAAAATCATTCACTCTGAGTCCTGTGTGGAACAAAACAAACACAGGACAAAAGCCCCAAGAAGTACATCTTGACATTTACTGACTTGTTTTTCACAACCTTGCAACCAAGTAAGAAATCCCCAGGCTAAACAAAACTGTATACTATTTGGTGCTTAGCGTTTAACACTTAACACCATTTACTAGTAAAACACAAAAAAACATGTAATTTTACTTTGCAAATGCCCAAGTTTAAATGAACTGTCAGGAGTTTTGCGAAAAAAAAGAAAGAAATGTCAATATTTTTTTAAATCACATAGCACATTAATAAACTAATTGCTGTTTCTTTCTCTAAATGCACTCTAAGAAACTAAACGTCACGTTTACTTAATTTAGTTATGTCAGCTGATCCTACAAAACTAGGTTTAATAAATGGGGAAAAAGGTTAAGAGAAGTAATTACTACTTGCTTTAAAGCAAATCTGACCAAACTGTTAATTAAATGCTACATCATACAGTTATTCTGAATTTACTTCACGCAATTATGTTGAATTTACCAAACACAAATGAGTTTTATTCATGTTTGTTATTTGTACTTAACATGACTTATGTATATGAGTAATTCAAATAAATACAACTTAAGTCAATTCACCTTACCTGATTTTAATGAAAAAAAAATCATTCACTCTGAGTCCTGTGTGGAACAAAACAAACACAGGACAAAAGCCCCAAGAAGTACATCTTGACATTTACTGACTTGTTTTTCACAACCTTGCAACCAAGTAAGAAATCCCCAGGCTAAACAAAACTGTATACTATTTGGTGCTTAGCGTTTAACACTTAACACCATTTACTAGTAAAACACAAAAAAACATGTAATTTTACTTTGCAAATGCCCAAGTTTAAATGAACTGTCAGGAGTTTTGCGAAAAAAAAGAAAGAAATGTCAATATTTTTTTAAATCACATAGCACATTAATAAACTAATTGCTGTTTCTTTCTCTAAATGCACTCTAAGAAACTAAACGTCACGTTTACTTAATTTAGTTATGTCAGCTGATCCTACAAAACTAGGTTTAATAAATGGGGAAAAAGGTTAAGAGAAGTAATTACTACTTGCTTTAAAGCAAATCTGACCAAACTGTTAATTAAATGCTACATCATACAGTTATTCTGAATTTACTTCACGCAATTATGTTGAATTTACCAACACAAATGAGTTTTATTCATGTGTTATTTGTACTTAACATGACTTATGTATATGAGTAATTCAAATAAATACAACTTAAGTCAATTCACCTTACCTGATTTTAATGAAAAAAAAATCATTCACTCTGAGTCCTGTGTGGAACAAAACAAACACAGGACAAAAGCCCCAAGAAGTACATCTTGACATTTACTGACTTGTTTTTCACAACCTTGCAACCAAGTAAGAAATCCCCAGGCTAAACAAAACTGTATACTATTTGGTGCTTAGCGTTTAACACTTAAACATTAAATTAAATACAATACAATAAATAATAAAGAATAAATACAGTAAAAAAATACAATAAAAATACAAAAATGTACAAATAATTACTTATCAAACTGCAAAAACTGACAATTATTTTGGTTCCATGGGGACCCCCCCACTTTGATTTACTTTACCACTAGAGGGGATAAAAGCCATATCAAATGTTATAATGCTCAAAATAATAAACAATCACACAGTTTTGCAAGTACTAGTAACTCCCATCACACAGCTGCAACAGTTGTTTCTATGATCAAGAGCTTCCAAGCGTTTAACTGCAGTCCATGCACACATCCAGTTGTCACTCTTCTGCCGGCCAAGTCATCTCCTGGGGAGAGACGGAAGGAGAGAGTATAAAACCCCCTGTGGTCTCTGCTCCTTCATGTCGGATAACGTAGATTCCCAAAACCGTTTACTTATTTTCTCCTTGCGCCAGAATCAACATCCTGAAAATGGGATTAGAACATGGTATTTATGAAAATCTCACCCCATTTTCAGTATCAATTAATCTTATTTTGGATGCAATAGAAGCCTGATCATGGCAGCCATGGACAAGGTAGATAGTTGTATTAAATTGTTTAGTTTGGGCACTTGCTCCTGTGTCACAGTTTTATTCAGAATAAATCTAACTTTCTCAATCGATTGTCTTAATTGTCACACAATAGTGAAAATTACCCATTACAATTTCCTAAAGCGTCGTCTTGAGGTGTTTTGTCCATCCAGCAGTCCAAAACCTAAAGATGCTCAATTAGAAAGAAGAAGAAAGAAGAAACAGTCTTTATTTATCACGCAACACACCACACTACAACACATGCTTGCACACACACACACACATGCTTTGATGGTGGCCGGTGAAATGAATTCTCTGCTTTTGACCCATCCTGGCTTGTCCTTCCTCCGGGGGCACAGCCAGGAGCAGTGGGCAGCATACGTGGACGCGCCCGGGGACCAGGTGATAAATGTCCATTGCTGGTCAGACAATTACCATGATATAAAACAGAAGGTAGAAAATCCTTATATTTGAGAAGCTGGAACTAAATAGTTGTTTTTGCATTTTGGTTCAAAAATGGCTTTAACATTATTATTACCTAAATAGTTGCCCATTACTTAATGAATGAAGTTATCTTTTCAGCTCTTTATTAGAAAACTGGAAAATTTCAACTTGCATTGTCATCATTTGCCAAATCAGCACAACATGGAAATAAACTTGATCTTATGTGATTACAGTTCTCACTAGACCCTGACTTTAAAAAAGTGGCAAGGACACAAACATCGGTAATAATTTTAAGTACAGAAATTCCAAAGATATATTTTCTGAAATGTAGATGGTGAGACAGGGGCAATTGCCCAAACTACACAATTTAATACAACTATCTCCCTTGTCCATGGCTGCCATGATCAGCCTTATATTGCATCCTTCTGTTCCTCTCTTCTTTCTGAGTGCCTTCATTACTGCTTCCACTAGTAATCCATTTGGGACATGAATGTGGACAGCAGCAGAACAGTGGTGATGGGAGTGAGTTCGGCATTTACCTGAAACAAAATGAGTAATACAAAATGAAATTACTAATACATACATACTAGGCTTGGCCGATTGTCGATTAATTGTCTATTATTTTTTGTTCACCAGGAAAAATCCTGCCGCACATTGAAATGGTGTAAATGCAGTTTACCATGTTGGATCATAGTCCATGTTTAACAAAGAGGTATATTTGATTTTAAGTTATGTTTAAACATTGAACTACCCATTGCATTGCAGCAATGTGAGAAATTTACATTACATTTAGCAGACTCTTTTATCCAAAGCGACTTACAATTATTCAAACACCGACGGACGTAGCCATCAGGAGCAATTAGGGGTAAGTGCCTTGCTCAAGGACACTGCAGCATGCTATCAGGAGGAGCCTGGGATCGAACCAGCAACCTTTAGATTACTAGACGACCAGCTCTACCTCCTGCCATTTATTTGTTGGCATAATTAAGTGAAACCAGAAACAGGAAGACCAGACAAGGAAGTTACCCACTAGGGTACATGAGAAATGTAGTAAACAACACCACTCCCAACGGCAAGGAGAATATAATATGCATATGATATGGGCCCAATCGTGGTGAATCATTATGTAGCCTACAAAATCACTGGAGATTAAAAAAAGATTGACAAGCTATTAAACATTTTTTTGTAATCACATTTTAATAGAGTGAGATGTATAGAACAGTAACCTAAAGGATATGTATTCAACAGTATACATTTAGGACAGTTTGGTGAAAAAGTGAGAGAGGCCAGATTGAGATGGTTTGGACACGTGTGGAGGAGAGATGAGTGTTACATTGGGAGAAGGAGGCTGAGGATGGAGCTGCCAGGCAAGAGGAAAAGAGGAAGCCAAAGAGAAGCTTGATGGAGGTGCTGAGGGAGGACATGCAGGCGGTTGGTGTAAGGGAGGAAGATGCGCAGAACACAAGGTGTTGGAGGCAGATGATCCGCTGTGGCCACCCCTAACGGGAGTAGCTCAAAGAAGAGGAAGTAGTATACATTAGGCCTATATTACATGAACCATGAACTGTCCGCCCTGCTGATGAATAATACAATCTTCCAGAGGGAGATTTTATTATTATTATTATTTCTAATAATTAATCATAATAATTATTATTGCTAATAATTAATAATTATAACAATAATAGTAACAACATAAAAACAACATTACTGTAGTACTGTACAGTACTGTCGGACCTGTACGATGTTGTTGTGCGGATTTCAAAACAAACATCCCGAGGCGGCTGTGGTGGTGACTGGGGACTTTAACAAGGCGAACCTTAAAAAAGTTCTGCCGAATTTCTATCAACACGTCACGTGTGCCACCAGGGGGGAGAGAACTTTGGACCATGGCTACACCTTACAAGAACGGATACAAGACCGTCTCGCTACCTGCTTTCGAGAAATCAGATTACGCCACGATTTCGCTGGGTCCCGTTTACAGGCCTCTGATTCAAGATTCAAGATTCAAGATTCAAGATTTTTATTTGTTACATACATATACATACTTCCATACATATATGCAGTGAAATGTAATGCAACGCACCCGGTGATAGCACACAATAAGTCCTAGGAAAAAGTACAAAAATAAAATAAAAAGTAGAAAATTCCTTTCTATAGGCCGACTAACTGACTCCTAAAACGTAATACAGTAAGTGGAATACTTATAGAATAAGATAAAATATATATAGAATAAAATACAATAAAAAATAAATTGAAATAAAATGGAAATGATCGCGCGATAATTGGTGGTGACGAGGAAAGTGAAGCGGTGGACGGACCAATCAGAGGCTGTGCTCCAGGACGCTCTGACTGACGTTGACTGGGACATGTTCCAATCAAGTTCAAGTGACGTCAGCGAGTTTATGGAGGAAAGTTGGGAAAGTTTCCAAACCAGAAGCCGTGAGTTGATAAATCCATCCGCTGCGCTCTGAATGCTCGCACGGCCGCTTACAACGACGGTCTTGTATCCGGAAATATGGACAGTTACAAAGCAGCATTATACAATCTGTGGAGGGCGGTGACGGACGCTAAACGGACGTGCAGAGACACTGTGGAGCTACAGATGGAGCAACGGGACACCAGACGCTTGTGGCAGGGGCTGCACACTATAACAAACTACAAGAGCAGCTCCTCCCCCGCCACGAGTGTGAACGCCTCCCTCGCCAACGAACTGAACTCCCTTTATGCGCGGTTCGAGTCTGGCAACAGCACCGCTAGCTCGCCGGCTAATTGGAGTTACACCACTGGGGATGAGCACGCACTCTAAGTGTCAAGCATGACGTCAGGAGGGTTCTGATGCGGGTGAACACCAGGAAAGCTGTGGGCCCAGATGGCATTTCTGCATGAGTACTGAAGACCTGTGCTAACCAGCTAGCCCCGGTGTTCACTACAATATTCAACATCTCCCTGGCTGAATCAGTGGTTCCGTCCTGCTTCAAGAGGTCCACCATCATTCCTGTCCCGAAGATCGCCTCTCCTGCCTGCCTGAATGACTACTATCTGGTGGCCCTCACCTCAGTGGTCATGAAGTGTTTCGAGAGGCTGATTAAGGATTATATCTGCGGCTCCCTCCCCCGCACCTTGGACCCGTTGCAGTTCACGTACCAGCAGAACAGATCCACGGATGACGCGGTCTCCCAGGTACTGCACACCACGCTCACCTACCTGGATGGCCAGAAGGGGGCCTATGTGAGATTGCTATTCATCGATTATAGTTCAGCTTTCAATTCCATTGTCCCCACCAGAGTGGCTGTCAAGCTGAAGGAGCTTGGACTGAATACTCCAATGTGTGCCTGGATCCTGGACTTCCTCTCCGCCCGGCCCCTGGCGGTTAGGGTGGGGAAGCACATGTCAAGCTCCCTCACTCTGAACACAGGATCCCCCCAGGGCTGCGTCCTCAGCCCCCTACTGTACTCCCTGTACACACATGACTGTGTGGCCAGGTCCAGCTCCAACACCATCTTCAAGTTTGCTGATGACACCGTTGTCGTGGGCCTGATCACTGACGGCGATGAGAAGGCCTACTGCGAGGTGATTAATGGGACTTCTGTCGACAGGGTGAGCAGCTTCAAGTACCTGGGAGTCCACATCACGGAGGACTTAACATGGACTTTACAAACAGACACTCTGGTGAGAAAGGTGAGGCAGCGTCTTTACCACCTCAGGCCGCTGAGGAAATTCCAGGTCTCGGTGAGGATCCTGAAGTCCTTCTACTCTGGAGCAGTGGAGAGCATCCTGACAGGCAACATCACTGCCTGGTTTGGGAACTGTTCTGATCAGGACAGGCGGGCCCTGCAGAGGGTGATTCAGCTGAACGTACCACTGTAACTACACTCCCCTCCCTGCAGGACCTATACACCAGGAGGTGTAGTAGCACAGCCCTTAGGATCATGAAGGACCCTCACCACCCCAACAATGGACTGTTCCAGCTGCTGCGGTGCAGAGTTTTTTCCCGCAAGCCATAAGGACTGTCAATACTGATCTCACCAGTGGTCCTCACCAAGCCACACACATAGGCTCCACTACCTTACTGTACTGTATGTAGCATACTGTGTCACTGTTCTGGATTGTTCGGTGTTACCGTAGTGCTGCGCCGTACTGTTGTGTACTGTGCTGTATATCTCACAAACACTCCCTCACTTTATTCACATGCCACTTTAATGCACATATCTGTATATACATTAATAGCCTATCCCATAAACATAAGCCTATTCCCTTTATCTATTCTGTACCCCTACCCTGCATTACCCTTGTTCTTATTTTATTTTATTCTATATATTTTTATTTTATTCTATAGCATTCGATTTACTGCAAAACGTTTTAGGAATCAGTTAGCTGGTCAAGTAGAAACTCTTAGGTAGCTACTGTGTTCAGTCTAGGACATATTGTGTGTAATCACCGGGTGCGTTGCATTGACATTTGACTGCATATACAGTATGTATGAAAGTATGTATATGTATGTGACGAATAAACCTCTTGAATCTTGAATCTCTACTCCGAGCTCCCTCCAGATGTCTGAGCTCCTCACCCTATCCCTAAGGCTGGTCCCAGCCACCCTACGGAGGAAACTCATTTTGGCCACTTGTATTCGCAATCTTGTTCTTTCGGTCACTACCCAAAGCTCATGACCATAGGTGAGGGTTGGGACGTAGATTAACTGGTGAATTGAGAGCTTTGCCTTCTGGCTCAGCTCCCTCTTCACCTCAAAGGTCCGGTACATCGCCTGCATCACTGCTGACGCTGCACCGATCCGCCTGTCCATCTCACACTCCATTTTCCCCTCACTCATGAACAAGATCCCGAGATACTTAAACTCCTTCACTTGGGGCAGAAACTCGCTCCCAACCCGGAGGGAGCAATCCACCGTTTTCGGGCAGAGAACCATGGCCTCAGACTTGGAGGTGCTGACTCTCATCCCGACCGCGTCACACTTGGCTGCAAACCACCCCAGTGCGTGCTGGAGGTCACGGTCTGATGAAGCCAACAAAACCACATCATCTGCAAAAAGCAGAGATGCAATTCTGAGGTTCCCAAACCGGACACTCTCCTCACCTCGGCTGCACCTTGAGATCCTGTCCATGAATATCACAAACAGAATCGGGGACGAGGGGTAACCTTGGCGGAGTCCAACACCCACTGAGAACGTGTTTGACTTCGTGCCGAGAATGCAAACACAGCTTTCACTTTGGTTGTACAAGGCCCGGATGGCTTGTACCAACGGCCCTGGTACTCCATACTCCTTCAGTACCCCCCACAGGATCCCCCAAGGGACATGGTCGAAATCCTTCTCCAGGTCCACAAAACACATGTAGACTGGATTTGCAAGCTCCCACGACCCCCCCAGCAACCCTGCAAGGGTAAAGAGCTGGTCCACTGTTCCACTTCCAGGACGGAATCCGCATTGCTCCTCCTGAACTGAGGTTCGACAATCGGCCAGAGCCTCCTTTCCAGCACCCTGGAGTAAACTTTCCCGAGGAGGCTGAGCAGTGTGATACCCCTATAACTGGAGCACACCCTCCGGTCCACCTAAAAAGGTGGACCGGAGTCCACCGGTCTGGTGGACCGGTCTGCCACTCCACAGGTACCGTACCCGATATCCACGTGACACTGAAGAGGCGTGTCAGCCAAGACAGCCCAACAATGTCCAGAACCTTCAGCATCTCAGGGCAAATCTCGTCCACCCCCGCAGGCCTTGCCACCGAGGAGCTTTTTGAATGCCTCAGCAACCTCTGCCAGGCGTATGGACGAGACTTCCCCCGAGTCTTCAGACTCTGCTTCTTCCCCTGAGGACGTATTGATCGGGTTCAGGAGTTCCTAAAAGTGCTCTTTCCACCGCCCGACAATATCCCCATTCCGGGTCAGCAGTTCTCCTCCACGGCTGAACACAGCCTGAGCCAAGCCCTGCTTTCCTTTTCTGAGTCGCCAAACAGTTTGCCAGAAGTTCCTTGAGGCCAACTGAAAGTCCTTCTCCATAGCTTCGCCAAACTCCTCCCACATCCGGTTTTTTGCCTCAGTGACCGCTGAAGCTGCAGTCGCAGCCCTTCTCTCCTGCCGGTTCCTGTCTGCTGCCTCGGGAGACCCCTGGGCCAGCCCAGCCCGAAAGGCCTCCTTCTTCAGCTTGATGGCTTCCTTCACCGCTAGTGTCCACCAACGGGTTCTTGGGTTACAGCTACGACAGGCACCAACTACATTCCGACCACAGCTTCTAGCAGCCGCCTCTTCAATGGAGGTTTTGAACACGACCCACTCGGATTCCATGTCCCCAACCTCCCCTAGGATGCGCGAAAAATTCTTCCGGAGGTGGAAGTTGAAGACCTTGTGGACAGGGGCATCCGCCAGGAGTTCCCAGTTCACCCTCACTACACGTTTGGGTTTACCAGGTCTGTTTGTCAGCCTCCCCTGCCATCTGATCGAACTCATCACCAGGTGGTGATCAGTTGACAACTCTGCTCCTCTCTTCACCCGAGTGTCCAAGACATATATATGGCCCCAGAACTGATGACACGACCACAAAGTCGATCATCGATCTTTGACCTAAGGTGGTCTGGTACCACGTACACTTATGAGCCACTCTATGCTCGAACATGGTTTTCGTTATGGCCATACCATGACTAGCACAGAAGTTCAATAACAAAGCACCACTCAGATTCAGATCAGGCAGGCCGTTCCTCCCAATCACCCATGTCCAGGTTTCTCCATCGTTGCACACATGAGCGTTGAAGTCTCCCAGTAGAACTATAGAGTCCCTAGGCAGAGCCCCTTCCATGACACCACCCAGAGACTCCAAGAAGTCCGAATACTCTGAACTGGTGTTCGGTGCATAAGCACACACAACAGTCAGAGCTCTCCCCTTAGCAACTTGTAGTCGCATAGAGGCGACCCTCTCGTTCACTGGAGAGAACGCCAACACAGGGGCACTCAGCCGGGGGCTCGTGAGTATCCCCCACCCACCCCCACCCGGCGCCTCTCACCCTGGGAAACTCCGGAAAAGGAGGGAGTCCAGCCCCTCACTAGGAGTTTTGTTTCAGTGCTGTGCGTAGAGGTAAGCCCAACTATATCTAGTTGGTACCGCTCCACCTCCTTCCCCGCCAGAGAGGTGACATTCCATGTCCCTAGAACTAGTCTACGATGCCGAGGATCAGCAGGCCAACCTCCCTTGGGAGACCCTACCAGGGGCTAATGCCCCCGACAACACAGCTCCCGGGGTCACAGGGACACACAGACCCCTCCACCGCGGTAAGGTGGCGATTCCTCGGGGGGACAAACTGTATAGCTTTATAAAAAAAACAAACAGCCTTATTTTACACATTCTTATATATTTAGTAAGTAAGTAGTAAGTAAAAATGTATTTATATAGCACCTTTCCAACAATAAATGCAACTCAAAGTGCTGTACAACACCGCATTAGAAAGTAAAAGATTTAAACATTAATCAGAGAGTAAAAGATTAAAATCAAGCCATTAATCATATACAATCAAGCCATTAATCATAAGAGTTAGAAGATTCAAAAACATTAATCATAAGAATTATTAAAAACAAGCCAAAGCACAGTTTCCGCAGTCGATGTCTACTAATTTAGGACCTTAACCTCAGCAGATAATCCAAAAGTTCTCTATTTTGTAAATAGACACAACTTCAGAATTTTGTTCAAAATCACAATCGATCCGCGCGTCTCTAAACATCGTTTATGGACATTCAATCTGACTAAATCCTTCATTGGCACATTCTTTTTCTTTCTTAACCTCTTCCTCCGCAATCCTTTCACCCACTTTCCTTAACTGAGTCATACTCAAGCTTCCCCTCGCGGGAAACCCCCCGTGTTCAACCCAGTCTTCCATACATGACATACATTTGTCCCTATGTTTACTTCTCATTTGCATATTGATCGGAGAACCCCAATCTGGTTTCTCCTTACTTGGCGTGGACCCAATATTGCGTGTGAGCTTTTATTTTATTCATTATTTTTATTGTTATGAAACAATAAAAGTCTAGGTAGGCCTACTAGGTACAGTGGGTGCAGCAATAAAACAGTAGGTACAGCCGATAGGAAATAGCAGTGCAGTGGAAATAGCAGTGCCAGAGAGCTTGTTGTAGGCTAGAGTGAATAGATGCGTTTTTAGTTTTCTTTTAAAGATGGCAAATGAGCCGGCTTTCCTAATATCTATAGGTAGTGCATTCCAAAGCTTTGGGGCATAAGTTTCTAAGGCTGCACTCCCGATTTTCTTCTGTCTATTACTTGGTGCTTCTAACAGGCCAGCAGTAGATGATCATAGCTCTCTTGGGGGCACATAGTTAGTAAGGGAGTTGGTGATGTATTCTGGTCCTTGCCCATTTAGAGCTTTATATATGAGGAGAAGGAACTTAAAGTCAACTCTAGATGTAACTGGAAGCCAGTGTAAGGCAGCCAGGACTGGGGTGATGTGTTCTCTCTTCTTAGTTCTAGTTAGTAGTCGGGCAGCCGAGTTTTGGATGAGCTGAAGCCTTTCAGTAGTTACTTTGGCAGGACAAGGATTGAGACCTTATTTGCATCAGCGTTCAGCCTGAGATCACTAACTATTTTAGTGAGGGCAGTTTCTGTGCTGTGATTTGTTCTAAAGCCTGACTGTAATTCTTCCATAATGTTATTTTCTTTGAGAAAAGAGTTTATTTGTACTGAAACTATCTTCTCGAGTTCCTTACTGATGAAGGGAAGATTGGATATTGGCCTATAGTTTTTCAATTCGTTCACATCTAGATTGGCCTTCCTTAGTAGCGGTTTCAGCACGGCTGTTTTGAAGGCGTCTGGAAAGATGCCAGTTTGAAGTGACATGTTTATGATCATCAGGACGTGACTCGCGACACTATCAAATACCCGCTTTAAGAATGCCGTTGGTATAGGGTCAAGGCAGGAGGTGGCTGAGCTACATTCATCAACAGTCTTGCAGAGGTCTGACAGTGTAATGCAGGCGAAATCCTTCATGGTTACTTCTTTTCTGTGAGATTGACTGATCTCGTCTAAGTTTACGTCAGGGGTGAGGCTCGCTCTGATCATGGTTATTTTATCCTCAAAGAAGAGCACAAACTCCTCACATTTCCTGGCTGACTGCTGTGGTGGAAGTGGGGGGGCGCATTTATCAGTTGATCGATAGTGGAGAAAAGCACTCTGTGGTTACCTGTATTTTCTGAAATTATTTTGGAGAAATAATCTTTTCATGCAAGTCGTATTGCTGTATTGTAAGTAGTCAAGGAGTCTTTGTATATTCTACAGTGAACTGTTATCTTGGATTTCCTCCAGTTTCGCTCAGCTGTCCTACACCTTCTTTTTTGGTCTTTGACATCGGTGTTATTCAGTCAGGGGGAAACTCTATCAGTTTTCACCTTTTTGACCTTTAGGGGGGCGACTGTGTCTAGCACTGTTGACAGAGTGCAATGGAAATTTTGGACTCAAAATCTCATTCAGGGGGGGGGTCATGGCACGGCCTGATTGATCGCATAATATTAGAGAATTTGGTCTTACTGCTGTCGTCTAAGACCCTTCTGTGGACAAGGAGTTTGCTTTTGGACGTTTTCATGATTTGTTTTGTCTCATAGAACACGCAATAATGGTCGGAAATGGGCATTTGTTGCACCGACACATTCTCAATATCTAACCCTGGTGTTATTAGTAGGTCTAATGTGTTCCCATATCGGTGGATGGGTTCATGTATATGCTGTGTCAGCCCAAAACCGTCGAGCATGTTCTGAAGCTCACAACCTTTGGGGTCGTTCTCCTTGTTAATATGAATATTCAGGTCTCCATCTAAGATTATTTTATCATATCTAGTAAGGCAGATTGAGATAATTTCTGAGAATTCCTGTATAAACACTGATACTGAGTATTTTGGTGGGCGGTACAGTATCACACTGATTAATGGAAAGTGTGTTCTAATTTCTATAGCAAGATACTCGAATGATGGATATGTGCCCAAGTCAACGTTATTTGACGTAATCTGCAGTGCCATGATGGCGGCTGTTCCTCCTCCTCCCTTTCCCCTCGGTCTGGTTGATTGATAAGCTTTAAAATTGGGGGGGGGACGCTTCATTCAATATCCCAGGACCCGTGTCCTTGTCCAGCCAGGTCTCCACTAAAAGCATACAGTGTAGATCATTTTCAGTTATTAGCTCATTGATCAAAAAGGTTTTTTGTTTCAAAGCCCAGACATTAAGCAGTGCTAATTTCAGCTGAAATGAGTCTGCAGGGGAACAAGAGTCTGTTGGGGGACAGGGGGCGCTCTGATTTGGTTAAATACAGATCAGGTTTGACTTACATACAGAGCGTGCTGAGTAATGATTGTTCTTTCTAACCGTTATCAAAGTTGAAATGGCATCTGGTGTGTGATCAGTTATTTGGCCTTGAGTGATGCGGTTCTTGTCTGTCTTTTCTGCATTGTGGGCATGGGGAACGGGGGGTCAGACGACGGGGCCTTTTCTGGGCGCTGGGTGTGTGGGGGACTTTCGGGGTAATTGGCGCCTGTTCCTGGGAGCTGGGTGTGGGCGAGGCTTTCTGGGGGGTGGATACTCGTTTTCTAGGGCTTGGGGGAAGGGGGTCGCTGAGGGCTGGGCGTGGGGAAGGGGGGTCGCTTGGTGCAGGCGGGTCGAGGGGCTGGAATGTTTCAGGGGGAGGGTAGAAGGTTTGGTCGTGGGGGGGGGGTGATGGGACAATGATGGGGGTGGGGGGGTGGGTGGGAAGGGCCTGTCCAGGAAGGCGAGGCCAGCAAATTTCGATAAAAATCCTGATGATGGCGAGGTGGTCTCCGCAAGGGGCGAGGCACCTGGCAGCACGGTGGTCCCGCTTGCTGTGGTGTCTTGTGCGCTGGGGAGGGCAGCCAGTGGGCAGGTAGTCAGCGGGGTGATCTGGTCACCAGCCGTGGCGTCCGGCTGCGGGGTGGTCTGATCACCAGCTGTGGCGTCCGGCTGCGGGGTGGTCTGATCACCAGCTGTGGCATCCGGCTACGGGGTGGTCTGCTCACTAGCTGTGGCGTCCGGCTGCGGGTTGGTCTGGTCACCAGCTGTGGCGTCCGGCTGTGGGGTAATCTGGTCACCAGCTGTGGCGTCCGGCGGCGGGGTGGTCTGGTCACCAGCTGTGGCGTCCGGCGGTGGGGTGGTCTGGTCACCAGCTGTGGCGTCCGGCGGAGTCGTCTGGTCGCCTTTACATTTACATTTAGTCATTTAGCAGACGCTTTTATCCAAAGCGACTTACAAGGGAGAATAACATTCAGCTACATTGCGACAGAGATTAGTGTAACAACAACATTCGTGTAACAATAAATACTGCAAGGTGGTGCTAAGTAATTGTAGGTTAGGACAGGAGGTACTCACTGAAGAGCTGGGTCTTCAGGTGCTTCTTAAAGACAGATAGGGAGGTCCCCGCTCTGGTCATTTTTGGCAGCTCGTTCCACCAACGTGGAACTACAAATGAGAATAGCCTGGATTGCCGTGGCTGTATGGCAGGCAGAGCCAGGCGACGCTCATTTGACTAGCGCAGCACCCGGGGGGCAACATGTGCTCTTACAATAGCATTTAAGTAGGCGGGAGCATTCCCAGCAATCACTCTGTAGGCCAGCATAAGAGACTTTAACTTGATGCGGGCGGCTACAGGTAACCAGTGGAGCTCGATGAGCAGCGGAGTGACATGTGTCCTCTTTGGCTGGTTGAACACCAGTCGCGCCGCCGCATTCTGTATCATCTGAAGTGGCTTCACCGCACAGGCCGGCAAGCCTGTTAAGAGGGCGTTGCAGTAGTCGAGACGGGACATCACCAAGGTTTGTACCAGCAGTTGAGTGGCATATTGGGTCAGGTACGGCCTGACTTTTCGGATGTTGAGTAGTGCGAAGCGGCAGGACCGGGAGACGGCGGCAACATGGTCCGAGAATGTCAGTTGGTCATCAATAATGACACCAAGATTCCTTGCAGCCTTGGTAGGAACAAGAGATAGAGTCGATTTTAATATCAATGTTGTGATAAATACCTTGTTTGGCCGGGAAGACCAGCAGTTCCGTTTTCGCCAGATTTAGTTGAAGATGATAATCCTTCATCCATGTGGATATGTCAGCGAGACAATCCGAGATCCGCGTCGAGACAGTAGGGTCGTCGGGCGGGAAGGACAGATAGAGTTGAGTATCATCCGCATAGCAGTGATATGAAAAGCCATGTGAGCGGATGATCGGGCCCAGTGAGGTGGTGTATATGGCAAAGAGGAGGGGTCCTAGCACCGAGCCTTGGGGCACCCCTGTGGTGAGGTTGTGAGGCACAGACAGCTTGCCTCGCCATGTCACACTGAACGAGCGCCCAGTAAGGTAAGATTCGAACCAGGAAAGTGCACTGCCCGTTATGCCCATGCTTGAGAGTATGGACAGGAGTATGCAATGATTGACAGTGTCAAAAGCAGCTGATAAGTCTAGCAGAATGAGAACCGAGGATTTGGCAGCAGCTCTAGCAGTTTTTAAGGCCTCTGTCACAGACAACAGGGCTGTTTCGGTGGAGTGACCACTTTTGAAGCCAGATTGAAGTGTATCAAGAAGGTTGTTTCTTGACAGGTACTCTGTAACCTGTTTAAAGACTGCCCTCTCTAAGGTTTTTGAAAGGAATGGGAGGAGAGAGACCGGCCGATAGTTTTCTACTTGATTGGGATCGAGTGAGGGTTTTTTGAGCAGTGGTGCGACCCGAGCCGCTTTGAAAGCGGAAGGGAAAGTGCCGGAAGTTAGGGAAGAATTAATCACATGTGTGATTGCCGGGGTGATAGTCGGTGATATGGCTTGAAGGAGGTTAGATGGGATCGGATCTAGCGGACAGGTAGTAGGACGGCTACATGTTAGTAGTTTAGATACCTCACTTTCAGCGAGGGGGGTGAAACCAGGGAGCGATGAGCCTAGGGCTGGAGAAGACAGGTTGTGAGTAAGTTGTTTAGTGAATTGGCTGCTGATGGCTGCCACTTTGTTAGTAAAAAAGGAGGCAAGGCAGTCAGCAGTGAGGTTAGTAGCTGGGGGAGGTGGTGGAGGGTAAAGCAGAGACTTGAAGGTGGTGAATAACTTACGTGTGTCTGTGGCACCGTTGATCCTATCGTTGAAGAAGGCCTTCTTGGCAGCAGTGATGCTGGAAGAGAAGGAGGACAGCAGTGTCTGGTAGCTAGCAAGATCCTCAATTGTTTTGGATTTGTGCCATTTCCTCTCGGCTGCTCTGAGGTCAGTGCGCGTTGTCCGGAGGGTGTCAGTCAGCCAAGGGTGCGACTGGGTTGAACGAGCAGGTCTGGTGGATAGTGGACACAGGCTATCCAGACATGAGCTCAAGGTGGAGCAGAGGGAGTCAGTGGCATCATTAACCTGCAGAGAGGAGAAAGTGCCGTGGGGTGGAAGAGAAGAGGAGAGCACAGAGGAGAAGTGGGTGGGAGACAAGTTGCGGAGATTGCCATCTGCGGCGTTCGGCTGCGGGGTGGTCTGGTCACCAGCTGCACTACCCAGCGGCGATGTAGTCTGGGGGCTAGCTGTGGCATCGGGTGGTGAGATGCTCTGCTCCTGTGTCAGGGCCTTGCGCTTTTCGCTGACTGTCCTTGTGCTGTTCCCATGTTCGGCTACTATCGGCTGGATAATAGCGAAGGCTAGATTGTTTATTTGCAAAGCCTGGCCGGTTTGGTTTAAAGTGCCAGCGCGGTTGTAGACACACGATCGTAGCCAGAACAGATTAAAGTTGTCAACAAAGTTCAGCTTGTGTAGGTAGCACACATTTGTTAGCCATGTGTTGAGTCCAAGCAGTCTGCTAAATAGTTCAGATCTCTGTCTGGCAGGGGGCAGGGGGCCACTAACATAGACATGCACGTTTAGAGCGCTAAGCAGCTGGAAAAGCTCGTCTAGCTTAGCAGTACTCACGTTAGCTCGGTTGACTGAATCCTTCAGATTTAATACTGTTGTTTCAAGTACAGCAACCTTCTGTAGGAGTCCACAGCATTCTTTGCAAGGTGGCATGATTCTTCAAAGTTTCGCCGAGACTTGGCTTCCTCAGTGACAGTAAGTCCTCTCAGTAAGTCGCCTCTCTGTGTGTGTAGCAGGGGTAGCAGTGTGGGGTAGCAGTGTCCATACACCACAATCTTCTTTAAGCTGGTAATGATCCTTTATAAAATAAGTGTCCAGCTGTAAGATAGAGCCGCTGTTTCTTCTTTAAGTGTTGCAATCGGAAAAAAGGTGCTGAGACTGGTGAAAATAGAAGCAAGGCACAGAGCAAAGCAGAGAGCGGAGAGCAAAGTAAAACACGTCTGCTCCGCATGAAGGACACAGCAGATATTTGACTTATTGTTTTACATTCATGTTTCATAAATGCACCGTACACCAAGACATTCCTTGTATGTGTAAACTTACTTGGCAATAAAGAGGATTCTGATTCTGATCTCCCACTGGTGACACATTTCAAAGGAAAACTTAAAACTACTTTACTATAAGGTAATGATAATAATATGATATATATGATAATATATGATAATATATATGCTCTGATGATGGAGAGCTGGCTGGTGCCTGCCACAGCTGCAGTTTTGGACACTGTTCCCATTGACCAACTTGGGTGATGGACCTTCAGGTGTCCCTGCAGGTTGGTGGTCACTCAGTTGACACCTCACGGCCACACAATCGGCAAATAGGTTTTCCAGGATCTGCAGGTTCCCCTCTCTCATTTGGCCTAAACCAAAAAAATTGCCACACTGGCGAAGTGACATATATTTTTTGGAAACTAACTCAGCCATCAATAACAGTACTTGAAGGTCAGTGACTCAGAAAGACTTGCAAAAAAAGAAAAAAAAAGATGCACACAAGAGCCCGACCGATGCCGATGAGAAAACTTCGATTTTATTAAAATGTATATATTTGAGAACATTTAACTTATAAGCAAACAAATTAAAACATGTTTTTGAAGGATAAAAAAAATGTACACACACGTGCGTGCATGCGTGTGTGTGTGTGCGTATATATAATAAATATATATATATACACACACACACACACACACACACACACCCACCACACAGACCCACCACAGCAAAATCCGCCATCTCGCGCATTTCTAAAATCGCCAGGAGCAGCCAAATAAGTTGGAAAAAACCTTCCTTGAAGGAAAATTAGGTTTTTACAGATTCGTGTTCCTTTGTGGGTTTTTTTAATCTCAACGTATTTTCAAAACAGAGTTTGATTTATATATAGTAGAAAAATGTTAAACCATGGAGTTAAATATTCCTGTTAGATTAAATGGGGAAACACAGTTCACTTACTGAGACGCTTAAAAACGCCGAACGACGCAGATCGATGGTTTCCTTTAAAGCAAGGGTCCAGGTGAAGATCAATCCCCATATTCCATGCGATGTGAAGTCACAATGTGAAACCATTTTGATAGAGTTCAACCTTTAAATATTACGTGTTTTATACACACACGGAGACAACGTTGTGGAGGGGGCGTGTCACTTCCGTAAACGAGAAGAGGATCCGGTTTCACTTGTCTGTGAAAACTCAGGTTGATTAGGAGAAGAAGGTGGAGGAAGATCTAAATCATATCGCGGACATTAATCTGAGCAGTGCGATAGATCCAAGTCAGTGTAAGCAGCGCGCCCTGGACTTCATTTTCTACAATGATAGTCAGTTCTCCGACAGCGACGCTGAATCTGATTTTACTCCAGACTTGGAGAACATTTCAAACAGCGGATTTCAACCCGAATGTGACTATGAAACAGAATATTTTCAAGAACTAACGGATAATAAATTCTTGATATAAATAAAATAAATATATTCTTGCTCCACGTTCCCTCAAAACACAAGAACAAAGCAGTGATTGGCCCATTCCGCAGTATGTTAAGTAGCCCTGTGGCTTTGGCTACTTTATTTGCATTCTGGGAGCTGAATGAAGCCAGGTCTCGGTGAAACTTTTAGGTGATTATCTCAGAAACACAGTTTGCACACTCTTGTCATTAACAAGTCATAGCTTTCAAAATATTTGCTTGATTTGCACAAGTGACATCTTGTTTGGAAACTCTGATTCTCCACTTTGAAATCATGTAGGGGAATAAAAAGACGAAAGCTGCCAAATGACCCTAAAGTATTTGACCCTAATGTATGTATGAATATGTGTGTGTGTGTGTATATATATATATATATATACACACACCTTTGTGTTTATAAATGTGTGTGTGTGTGTGTATATATATATATATATATTTGTACAGACGTGGACAAATTTGTTGGTACCCTTCAACAAAAAAATAAAGAAGAATAAAGAACCCACAATTTTCTCTGAAATAGCTTTGAAGTAATCATTGGTTATTCTATATTTAATATAAATCAGACTTTGATTTGATTTTTGATTCAACAGAATATTTGATACAATAAAACAAATGAAAATGGACAAAAACGATGGGACCCATAACCTAATATTTTGTTGCACAACCTTTAGAGGCAATCACTGCAATCAAGCGATTTCTGTAGCTCTCAATGAGACTTGTGCACCTGTCAACCAGTAGTTTGGCCCACTCTTCCTGAGCAAACTGCTCCAGCTGTCTCAGGTTTGAAGGGGGCCTTCTCCAGGCTGCATGTTTCAGCTCTTTCCATAGATGTTCCATAGGATTCAGATCAGGGCTCATAGAATGCCACTTCAGAATAGTCCAGTGTTTTATTCTTATCCGTTCTTGGTGCTTTTAGCTGTGTGTTTTGGGTCATTATCCTGTTGGAGGAGCCATGACCGGTGACTGAGACAGAGCTTTCTGAAACTGGGCAGTACGTTTGGCTCCAGAATGCCTTGATAGTCTTGAGATTTCATTGTACGCTGCACAGATTCAAGGCACCCCGTGCCAGACGCAGCAAAGCAGCTCCAAAACACAACCAAGCCTCCTCCATGTTTCACAGTAGGTATGGTGTTCTTTACTTTGTAAGCTTCATTTTTTTGTCTGTGAACATGGAGCTGATGTGACTTGCCAAAAAGCTCAAAGGGCACAAAGGACATTCTCGCAGAAGCATTGTGGCTTGTCAATATGTATTTAAGCAAATTCCAATCTGTTTTTTTATGTTTTTCTTTCAAAAGTGGAGTACTACTGGGTCTTTTTCCATGGAGCCCACTGTCACTCAAAAAGCAATGGATGGTGCGATTAGACACTGATGAACCTTGACAGTTGAGTTCAGCTTGTACCTCTTTGGAAGTTGTCCTTGGCCCTTTTTCTACCATTCGCATTACCCTTCTGTTCAATCTGGGGTCGATTTTCCCATAGCGGCCGCGTCCAGGGAGGTTGGCTACAGTCCCATCCCATTAAACTTCTTAATAATATTTGCAACTGTAGTCCCAGGAACATCAAACTGCTTGGACATGCTTGTCTATCATGTTCTTTCTGATGTCCTCAGACACCTCTCTCTCTCTGCTTTCTCTGGTCCATGTTCAGTGTGGTGCACACCATGATACCAAACAGCAGAGTGACTACTTTTCTCCATTTAAATAGGCTGAATGACTGATTATAAGATTTAAGACGTGTGATACCAATTAAAGAAAACAGTTCATTTGAAATATCACTATGATCCAATTATTTTTATTCTTTTCAAGATTCAAGATTCAAGATTTTTATTTGTCACATACATATACATACTTCCATACATATATGCAGTGAAATATAATGCAACGCACCCGGTGATAGCACACAAGATGTCCTAGGGGAAAAAAAATAAAAAATAAAAGTAGAAAATTCCTTTCTAATAGACCGACTAACTGACTCCTAAAATGTAATACAGTAAGTTGAATACTTATAGAATAAGATAAAAATATAAAGAATAAAATACAATAAAAATAAATTGAAATAAAATGGAATAGATAGAAGGAATATGCCTATGTATATACAGATATGTACCAACAAATTTGTCCAGGCCATTTTAGAATATAATTAATCTCTTTAGTAATAATTTATCTCTTTTCACAGTTTCTCTGCTTTACTTTATGACATACCAAAGGCATGCAGGTATACATGAGAAAATTGTTTTAGTATCATCACTTTTCAGGATAAATGAAGCATTGTTGCAATGAGCTGTAAGGGTACCAACAAAGTGTGTGTGTGTGTGTGTGTGTGTGTGTGTGTGTGTGTGTGTGTGTGTGTGTGTGTGTGTGTGTGTGTGTGTGTGTGTGTGTGTGTGTGTGTGTGTGTGTGTGTGTGTGTGTGTGTGTGTGTGTGTGTGGCACTGTACTGTGCCATGAGAAATCGCCAGGTGACACCGGTTGTGCAATTTTGGGAAGTTTACAACCCTAGATTTGACAGAGCTAGAGGCTGGCAAACGCTGTGTGGTGTGCAGATCTTCCCCATACCGTTCCAATGATTAGAAACATTGAAAGCTTAATAAAAATGTATAAAGAAGAATGAGACTTCTTTCTGTGTATCTGTATTTTTACCTCCAGACCTGCACCAGCACTCTGATGATGAAGAGAGTGCTCATCAAAGTCAAACTGAGGAAAACAGAGAGGACGGTGGAGTTTCAGAAGCAGCCAGTAGCTCAGATCAAGATTCTGATTTTGAACCGACTATTAATGAGCAGACTGACGACAGTGATGAAGGTTGGAAGGAGACGAGAGAACCTCAGTCAGGTAACTTTTTATTTGTTTACCATTAATCTTTACCTCAAATTGCAAGATAAATGCGGTCAGTGATGAACAAAGTACGCAAAGCAAAAGTAGAATACTTTGATAAAATAGAACTCTGGTAAAGGTCCTCCATTCTCAATGATACTTAAAGCTAATATCTTGAAGATTTCCATCTAAATAAATGTATTTTAAAGTCCCTTTAAAGTAAATTCAGTGTTTGTTTCTAAATGTATGCATGTTGTAAAACCATTGCTGAAAACAGGTGGAAACTCTGAACTATGTAGTACTGAATTGTGGAGTTATACCATTAAACAATTTCTCAACATTTTTGTGTTCCGGGTTTTTTGGGCTGGCCTAAATCATAAGCTGAACTGCAGTCCTACTTTTCATCGCCCCTACCCTAACCATAAATGAAGCCGCTGCGAAACTCCGCAGCTCTGATCAGAGCAGAGCAACCTTTTTGTGAACCCCTATTTTAAATTACCTGGCTGTTTCGTTAACCCGCCACTAGCGAACCGACTCATGAAGTATTACAGCCTTTCCCTTTTTTTTTTTGTTAGAATTTACAGTCCATTTATGCAATTTAAACACATGTACAAACTATGGATGTTAAAATGTTCCGACTGTCACCATGTCAAAAGTAAAATCTAAAACCTTTTTTGTCGTAATGGCCAATTTAAAATGTTATAAAAACATTTTTCCAAAATAGCCTATTTAAAACATTCAAAATAAAATAACAAAAACTGTTTTCCAAATGGGAGAGGGAGAAAGTGTGCACCTGCACCGCCACCGCGGTGTGCACTGCAGGAGTTTCACTTTATCACTTTACTTGCTTAAAAATGGCAACATTACATAAGATTCGGAGGGTCTCGCAAATCCCAGCGGTGCAATGGAAGTGATAAAAGATCCCATGAATCGGAACGAAAAATCCCACCTCAGCTAGGTGCGCCTCCGCCTGGTCCGTCGGCACATGTTTACTAACTAATATATTTATGTTCACATTTATTTATGTTTATTGCCTCATTTATTTATTTCAGGATTTATCTCATAGGCATACCAGATCACAGGCACTCCAGTGTGCCTGTCTCCCGCTCCCTCTCCAATCCTATATCGGATTATTTTGGTTTTAAACTGGACACATTGGGCAACCCAAACCATGTGCATCACATTTTGAACTTAAATATATAGACTGCTATTCATCCTAATTGTGCAAACTTCTTACAATTTGCCATTGCTGTTTACTCATTTTGTCATTGTTGATTGAAGATCTTGAAGGATTATTGTTGAAGTTGATATTTATTTTTGTGTGCTTCCACTCTTTTAGCTCAACATCCTAAGTTACTGAAGCCCTTTCAGATTTGTTGTAATACGTTGTTTTTTCTCCCTCTTTTCTTCTTCAAGGAGTGAAATCCCAATCGGCCCAGACTCTGGGGTTTTCCTGTCCTGGATGTCAGTACTGTTTCACATCTCAGATCTTCCTCCATCAACACATTAAGAAAACTCACCATGAGCTTTACGTCCAACAGCTGAGAAGTGGAGAGATCAGAGCAGAGAGTCTCCTCCCCTCTGCAGCTTCCCAGCCAATAGGAAGCTCTGGAACCACCCTGGCACAGAATGACAGACCAGGAAGTCACAGTTGTGACCAGTGTGGAAAAACCTTCAAGTGGCCAAGTAGTCTCAAAGCACATCAGATTATCCACACTGGAGAGAGGTCATTCCACTGTGACCTGTGTGAAAAGACCTGTAATACAAAAGCTCTACTCAAAGTACATCAACGTATTCATTCAGGTGAGAAACCCTACAAGTGCCTACAGTGTGCCAAGAGTTTCAGGACAAAAGGTGTTCTGAACAGGCACCAGCTCATTCACAAAGGAGAGAGATCATATCACTGTGAACAGTGTGGAAAGGGCTTTTATATACAAAGTCAACTTACATTCCATCAGCGTACGCACACAGGAGAGCAACCCTATCAGTGTGTACAGTGTGAAAGGCGTTTCAATGTAAAACGTGACCTTGATGTTCATCAGCGCATTCACACAGGGGAGAGGCCGTATCACTGCCAGCAGTGTGGAAAGAGCTTTACTGCACAAAATAAACTCAAACGACATCAACGTGTCCACACAGGAGCTAAACCGTACGGCTGTCCACAGTGTTTGAAGAGTTTTACTTGGTCCTCGCAGCTGAAGTCACATCACTGTGTTCAAACTGCAGATGAAACCACCTTGTGTTGATTGGGAGTGTTTCCAACCAACAAGTGTTTGGGTCCCATCCCCAGAGCTGTTACTGTAGAGCTTTGTGCAACCTGCTTGAAAAACCCATTAATCGCAACAACTCTGTCAGCCTGGTGGAGATTCAACAAACTCAGTGGTCAGACCAATAATATTTGGTCTTGACAGAGACAAGGAATTACTCATCTGGCTTCCTTCAATTCCTTCAACTTCAGCAGTCTCTAAAAGTTAAAATCAAATTGACAAACAACATCCTACAACCACCTGAAATGATTGAACATCTCACTCATATCAGTCACTTGAAAAATCCCTTTTCCAGAATATACAAACTTTTATTAAAAACAGACAACACCTTATCTTTACCTACAATGGAATGGGAAAGAGACCTTGCTGTTCCCACCGATATCAACCTGTGGAAGCTTATTTGCAACAATGCCTTCTCTATGACCCGCAACTCCAAAATGCAACTCAACCATTATAAGATTCTGCACAGAGCCGATATCACGGAACATAAAATGTTCAAAATGGGTTTTGTGGATGTAGACGTTTTCTCTCACCGTTCCCCTAATACCAGAGATGACCATTCCGCGACTCCATGTCTTCTCGGTGATCTCTCCTCATTTGACCCACAACTTAAACTCCACCAACCCATTTTGATCGCCTTAACAATTGCCAAGAAAATAATATTACTTAATTGGAAAAACAGAGATAATCTCACCACATCCCAATGGTTGCATTTATTAATAGATTACATCTCAATGGAAAAACTATTGGCAATATCCCAAAACAAGGTTGATTCATTTAATGAAATATGGGCTATTTTTATCACTGACATAACTCCATCCATTATTACTTGAGTTTCCTAAGTCAGGCCCCTTTCCGCTGCTTGGAGGCGCCCCGACATAAGACCGACCTTATACACCAGAACCAATTGGGATAAGTCATGTACACTCACCGGTGGACACCTTACACACACACACACACACACACACACAAAGATACAGGCAGTGCCATCACACAACACCACCCCTGCTTGGAGTGCACCCCAGCTCCCTCCTGGTTGCATCCCTCTCCTTTTCTCCCTCATTTTCTGCCATAACTATGACAGTGTTTCAATGTTCAATGTTTATGTTTTTGTGTAAATGCTTGTGTGTGTTTATTTTATGTTTATTTGTCTCACCGTGGTGATCCTCCCCCTCTTGGAGTAGTGATCAGTTGTTTATAGATCCAAACATGATAAATAGTTCTCCAAAGAGGGGGGTTGGTGGTGGTTCTCCAAACCAAAAGTGCTCTTGTCATTCTACAGCTCATCCACAGGACAGAGTTATTGTAGCAGTTCTTGATGATTTCAGAATGAATAAAGAGTTTCATTGCAGGTTGAGAACTTGAACTCCACTTGCAGACTAACTCTGTCCTAGATGCAATGGAACACATACTCTGTGTTGTATGCCCAGTATGCTGACAGCATAGGTTAAACATGTTTTTTTTTTTTTTACTGTAATCAATTTGTAAAATCAAATAAGTAAATAACTATTAATTGGAACATAACAGGTGTATTTTCCACACAGACACATTAAAGGGCACCTATTGCCAGCCCCGGTTAAGCTGCAAGAGGAGGTCAATTTCTCAATTTGCAAAGCTAATCTATAATAATAATGAATAACTGCTTGGAATTACTCCTCTGGATGACCTGTGGGATGACAAGAGCGTAGCATTACCAGGACAGTCTTACCATGTTTTGAACAACTAATTGCCTCTTCAAGAGGGGCATAATCACAAGTTACAAATAGAAACAAACATGTGTTTGACAAAACATAACGAAATCTGAATGATTGAAAATTCTTGTCACAATAGTAGAAATAAAGGAGAAGTAAAGAGACCTAGTGAGGCAGGGGTTCAAGGGAGTGTGTGACTCATTCATGACAATAAGATGGTGGCCCTTCCCAGGTTTCTGTAACTATTGTAGAATTTGCCAATCTTCCTCACTGCTACTTTTATTTGCTTATTTAATTAGACTCAATTACTTCACCATGTGTCTGGGCGTACAAATCCCATCACATCTCTAAAGCCCATCTGCAGAAACTTCCTGGATGTGGAGTTCTGGTTTTACCTGGGTTCAGCAATTATCACTGGGCAGCCAAAGATCCCCAAATGTTATGGTTGGTAACAAATTTTGTGGCAGTTGCCGACCCTAACCCTAACCCCTTGCCAACCAAGTGTTATGTTCAGAGACCTCCGGCACAGAGACACAGATGACGGGGTGTAGGAAACACAATTTTATTGCGGAGAGGGGGCTTGATAGAACAAGCCCCGAAGCAGATGGACATAGGTCATGGCAGCTCCTCTCCTGAGTGAGTGTGGGGATGGGGATTTTACCTGTTGCTCATTATACTAGATGTCAGGTGCCAAACGACACCATCCCCACACCACACTTAATATTAAGAAGTTCCTGACATGTTTAAATCAAGTACATCAACAAAAGCTCAGATTTATTAATTAAGGATTCTAGGAATTATCATGAAAAACAAAGATGGACAAATAATCCAACATTTATTTTGCAATTGTTTACATATTTAGGTCTTCTGGAATGATTTTGAAAACTTTACCTTCAAAACAAAATGCATTTAACTGTATAAATAAATTACTTTGCGTTACATTTTTTTTTTATTAATCTTTGAACACCAGTACATTATAAATATTTGTATGCTATATATTAGGCAAATTCTACTAACACATGTGTAAGTTGGCAAAGACAAATACTCTTTTTGTATTGAAACCGAAACTGAAAACAAAATGAGCTGAAAATGCATCCAGTGTCAAAATATTACTTTTACTTGTGCTCTTGAATGTTATGTTTTATTTATCCCCTAAATTCCTAAATTATTTGTTTTGTAACCAGTGGATGTTGTATATTAACTTTATTGTGATGTCATTGTATTCTTGTTTAATTGAATTTCATAATAAAACAATTAAAAGTGTAGAGCTTGTGCGGGAATGTGATGTCACAGAGCTAAACCACTCAGAATGGATCCCATCTGGGTTCTAATATTCGGACCAAAATCAGACAGCAAATTATTAAACTCACTCTCATATGAAAATAATTCACCAGATTGGTCATAATACAAGTGTTAAGAATAATCAGCTCTATAGGGAGTCAAAGAGGCTCATTTGCAGATTTTGATATATAAAGCAGCAGGAACAGGACCAAATCAGTGGTACTGTGTTGCACTGCACCATCATCATGCCTGAACCTGCCACCAGGCCAGGACCCAAGAAGGGCTCCAAGAAAGTCACCAAGGAAGAGCAGAAAGGAAAGCTACGCCATCTACAGTGGGGCAAAAAAGTATTTAGTCAGCCACCAATTGTGCAAGTTCTCCCACTTAAAAAGATGAGAGAGGCCTGTTTTTTTCATCATAGGTTCACTTTGACTATGAGAGACAAAATGAAAAAAAAAATCCAGAAAATCACATTGTCTGATTTTTAAAGAATTTATTTGCAAAGTAGGGTGGAAAATAAGTTTTTGGTCAATAACAAAAGTTCATCTCAATACTTTGTTATATACCCTTTGTTTGCAATGACAGAGGTAAAATGTTTTCTGTAAGTCTTCACAAGGTTTTCACACACTGTTGCTGGTATTTTGGCCCATTCCTCCATGCAGATCTCCTCTAGAGCAGTGATGTTTTGGGGCTGTCGCTGGGCAACACGGACTTTCAACTCCCTCCAAAGATTTTCTATGGGGTTGAGATCTGGAGACTGGCTAGGCCACTCCAGGACCTTGAAATGCTTCTTACGAAGCCACTCCTTCGTTGCCCGGGCGGTGTGTTTGGGATCATGGTCATGCTGAAAGACCCAGCCACGTTTCATGTTCAATGCCCTTGCTGATGGAAGGAGGTTTTCACTCAAAATCTCACGATACATGGCCCCATTCATTCTTTCTTTTACACGGATCAGTCGTCCTGGTCCCTTTGCAGAAAAACAGCCCCAAAGCATGATGTTTCCACCCCCATGCTTCACAGTAGGTATGGTGTTCTTTGGATGCAACTCAGCTTTCTTTCTCCTCCAAACACGACAAGTTGAGTTTTTACCAAAAAGTTATATTTTGGTTTCATATGACCTTATGACATTCTCCCAATCCTCTTCTGGATCATCCAAATGCTCTCTAGCAAACTTCAGACGGGCCTGGACATGTACTGGCTTAAGCAGGGGAACACGTCTGGCACTGCAGGATTTGAGTCCCTGGCGGCGTAGTGTGTTACTGATGGTAGCCTTTGTTACTTTGGTCCCAGCTCTCTGCAGGTCTTTCACTAGGTCCCCCCGTGTGGTTCTGGGATGTTTGCTCACCATTCTTGTGATCATTTTGAACCCACGGGGTGAGATCTTGCGTGGAGCCCCAGATCGAGGGAGATTATCAGTGGTCTTGTATGTCTTCCATTTTCTAATAATTGCTTCCACAGTTGATTTCTTCACAACAAGCTGCTTACCTACTGCAGATTCAGTCTTCCCAGCCTGGTGCAGGTCTACAATTTTGTTTCTGGTGTCCTTTGACAGCTCTTTGGTCTTGGCCATAGTGGAGTTTGGAGTGTGACTGTTTGAGGTTGTGGACAGGTGTCTTTTATACTGATAACGAGTTCAAACAGGTGCCATTAATACAGGTAACGAGTGGAGGACAGAGGAGCCTCTTAAAGAAAAAGTTACAGGTCTGTGAAAGCCAGAAATCTTGCTTGTTTGTAGGTGACCAAATACTTATTTTACCGAGGAATTTACCAATTAATTCATTAAAAATCCTACAATGTGATTTCCTGGATTCTTTCCCCTCATTGTGTCTCTCATAGTCGAAGTGTACCTATGATGAAAATTACAGGCCTCTCTCATCTTTTTAAGTGGGAGAACTTGCACAATTGGTGGCTGACTAAATACTTTTTTGCCCCACTGTACGTGTACAGAGTCCTGAAGCAGGTCCACCCCGACACTGGGATCTTCTCCAAGGCCATGGGCACCATGAACCTCGTTAGTCAACGACATGAGCACATCAGCGGTGAAGCCACTCACCTGGCCCACTACAACAAGTGCTCCAGCATCACTCTCAGGGAGATCCAGACCGCCGTCCGCCTACTGCTCCACAGAGAGCTGGTGGACATTTGGGAAAGTCCGGACAATGGACACTGCTGCGAACCTGCTCTAGTGTTGGTTGCACTCTCTGCCCAGCCCCCCCGTTGTTGCTGTGGAGCAGAAGAGCACCCCGAGGCCCTGTTGTTGCAGTAAAGCTCTGATCGATGATTGAACAACTGAGCAGCATGTTTTTTCCCAGTGTGGGCCGTTGGAGTTTGAGTTTGAGGCCGTTTGAGTTCAGCATTTTGAATGGCAGTGTGTTGCATGCGAACACAGGAGACTTTATTAATTGAGATCATGACAAATGTAGAGAGTTGCATGTTGTGTTTTGGGGGAAAAGGTGTGGTTTAGGGCCGCAATGCGAAGGCGAAGCAGGAAGTGTGCTTTTGCATTTCATCTGAATAAGTTCAGGGGATTGGTGCATGATTTACAGGTTGTGGTCATTGTGTCTCAGGTGCCAGTGTTTGTTTGTAAACAATTGAGAAAACTGAGAATAAAATGAGTGAAACACGGCCCTTGTAGACAGTGGCGCTATTGAGCAGAAGTCAGGAAAGCTCTGTAACGTCGCCATCTAGTGGACCAAACTTGAACGACAACAACAAAAACCATCATGGCCGTGTTTTAGTGCCTTTTTTATTACTCCGCTCCACCGGAAGTCGTTCAGGTCAACGGAAGTGCTCCAAAGTCAGTCCAGAAACTATGACGTGTTCTGCTGGATGGGGAGGTTTTTTGGAAATAATTTTGTTCTTTTATGATTTATTATGTTTTAAACAATTTAGGTTCTTTTAAGAAATGTATTTTTTGTTAAGTATGGCAAATGAATCAAATTTAGTGGACGAAACATAAACGACAATAACAACTCCATCATCGACACTGCATAGAAACTTAACAGAGACTACACACCACATAGACACTACACAGACACTAAATAGACAATACACAGACACTACACAGACACTGTGGTGCTCTGCACCTTTAAGGCTGCAGTCCTCTAAAAAAAAGTAGGGGTAGAGGTGTTCAAATGGGGGAACAGACACCAGGAAGAAGATCTGTCTGGAGACTCTGCTCATCATCCTCCAATCCCTGGCAGCACATTTCAGTTTGGGGGAATAATCCATCATCCACCCGTTTCCCCTCATTAATCGCCCGGGCCATCCACTCCCGGAGGCATTGGAGACCGGTCACCGTGTCTCCACTGGAGTGAAGGGCTGACAGTGGCTGCCATATAGAGGTGCCCAGGGAGCAATTAGGGGGTTAGGTGTCAAGGACACATCAGCACACTACCAGGAGGAGCTGGAGGTTGAACCAGCAACCTTCTGCTTACAAGGCGACCTGCTCTGCCTCCTGAGCTACTCCCCCCCAACCCGTGTGTGTGTGTGTGTGTGCGTGCGTGCGTGTGCGTGTGTGTGTGTGTGTGTGTGTTGGAGAATTTCTCCTGCATGGTCGGTAGGGTTAATCTGCCCACTACATGAAAACAAAACAGAGTATTAAAGATATTTATTCTGCAGAATAAAGAGAAAGATTCAGTCATGCTTGAAAGCAGTGTTCGGATCAGTATACCTCTACTTTACTTGAAGAGGCTTTTATAGTCATGAGAGGTTGTGTTCCATTCTGAGACGAGGAACGTGATTCGCTGTTGTCTTCAGTAACAGCTGAGAACATGTTTTAACAAGGAAAACATAGAACACTTTCGGTGCCGGGAAAGCATACATTGTGTGTTCACACAAATCCATAAAGCTTCTCTTTGGCTTCCTCTTTTCCTCTTGCCTGGCAGCTCCATCGTCAGCCTCCTTCTCCCAATGTATCTCTCATCTCTCCTACACACATGTCCAAACCATCTCAATCTGGCCTCTCTCACTTTTCCACCAAACTGTCCAACCTGAGCTGTCACTCTAATGTACTCATTCTTAATCCTGTCCATCCTGTCACTCCCAATGAAATGGAAACCGGATATCGGTGAGGGGAAAAATCATCCAGCTCATATTATATATCATCATATTAAAGAACATACACCAATCTTTGAGCCAGCTGAGGAGCAGTGGGTCCAAACAGTGGATGCCCTGGTGAGACTCGGCCAGCAGCTAGAGAAGGACAGAGCGAAGCAATTGCAGCAAAAGACACCTCGCAAATACCCCCCTGCCACCAACAAGTTTCAGACGGTAGAGACACCTACCACCACCTAACACACATCTCTCATTCCTGCAACGGAAATACTTGTTCAAACCTTCTGTTGGTGGTGTAAAGGACCCTGTTCACCACACAACTGTTCAAATGGGTAGTAAAATAAAGGGGAAAAATCCCAAGCCCTCCCTACCAACTTCCATCTCCATCTGGTCCATCCACCAGCGGCACTTTAACGATGCATGCAGTGTCCCATCAGCAGCTAGAGAAGACGGCTTTCCCCTTCTCGGCTTCCAGACCTCTCCCTTGCCAACTGCTGGTTCCTAAAAGCATCGGCTCAGTGAAGGGCAGGGCTAAGGTGGATTCAGGCGCATCCTACACACTTCTGAATAAGGAGTGTGGTGGCGCTCTACTATAGGGGAGGACAAGAACTTAAAAACCTGGGAGGGCAAACTCCTGTATTTGGCTGATGGGGAGGGGGGGGGATTGGGGTGGTAACCTCTGGTACTGAAACTGCAGGATCATACTTGTACCTTGCCAATTGTAGGGCTCTCCTCCCAAAGCCTTGCTTTTCCCACAATCCTGGGACTGGACTTCATGAATCTCAGTGGACTGCAAATGGATGTGGGACAGAATCTTCTACTGATTCAAGATTCAAGATTCAAGAGGTTTATTCGTCACATACATATACATACTTTCATACATATATGCAGTGAAATGTAATGCAACGCACCCAGTGATAACATACAATATGTCCCAGGAAAAAGTTATTTCTAATAGAGCAACTTACTGACTCCTAAAACGTAATACAGTAAGTCGAATACTTATAGAATAAAATAAAATACAATAAAATAAAATGAGATAAAATTGAATAGATAGAAGGAATATGATTATGTATATGGAATAGGCAATTATGTATATACAGATATGTGCATTAAAGTGGCATGTGGATAAAGTGAGGTAGTGCTTTGGATAATACAGCACAGTATACAACAGTACGGGGCAGCAATACGGCATCACAAACAACCCTGAACAGTGACACAGTATGCGGTACAGTATGCTACATATAGTACAGTAGTTAGTGGAGCCTATGTGTATGGCTCAATGAGGACCCCTGGTGAGGTCAGCATTGACAGTTCTAATGGCGTGCGGGAAAAAACTCTGTCTCAGTCTCTGTTCTTGCTGTGTGACTGCGGAGGTGCTTGCATGACCTCGGCAGCTGGAACAGTCCGTTGTTGGGGTGATGAGGATCCTTCATGATCCTGCAGGCTCTGCTACTACACCTCCTGGTCTATTACTCCTGCAAGGGGGGGAGGGTAGTTCCAGTGGTACGTTCAGCTGAACGCACCACCCTCTGCAGGGCCTGCCTGTCCTGAGCAGTACAGCTCCCAAACCAGGCAGTGATGTTGCCTGTCAGGATGCTCTCCACTGCTTCAGAGTAGAAGGACTTGAGGATCCTCACCGAGACCCAGAATTTCCTCAGCTGCCTCGCCTTCCTCACCAGAGTGTCTGTTTGTAAAGTCCATGTTAAATCCTCTGTGATGTGGACTCCCAGGTATTTGAAGCTGCTCACCCTGTCAACAGAAATCCCGTTAATCACCAAGGGCACGTGCGTCCTCGATTGTGATCCACGCCTAAAGTCCACAATCAGCTCCTAGTTTTGCTGACGTTCAGGTGGAGGCTGTTGTCCTGGCACCAGAGTGACAGGTCAGCCACCTCCTCGCGGTAGGCCTTCTCATCGCAGTCGGTGATCAGGCCCACGACCACGGTGTCGTCAGCAAACTTGATGATGGTGTTGGAGCTGGACCTGGCCACACAGTCATGTGTGTACAGGGAGTACAGTCAGGGGCTGAGGACGCAACCCTGGGGGGATCCTGTATTTAGGGTGAGGACGCTTGACGTGTGCTTCCCCACCCTGACCACCTGGGGGCCAGCTGTGAGGAAGTCCAGGATCCAGGCGCACAGTGGAGAATTCGGTCCAAGCTCCTTCAGCTTGACAGCCAGTCTGGTGGGGACTATGGTGTTGAAGACTGAACTGTAATCGATTAACAGCATTCTCACATAGGCCCTCTTCTGGCCATCCAGATGCGTGAGTGTGGTGTGCAGTACCTGGGAAACCCCGTCATCCATGGATCTGTTTTGCCGGTACGCGAACTGCAACGGGTCCAAGGTGCAGGGGAGGGAGGCGCAGATGTAATCCTTAAACAACCTCTCGAAACACTTCATGACCACCGAGGTGAGGGCCACCGGATGGTAGTCATTCAGGTAGGCAGGAGAGGCGATCTTTGGGACAGGAACGACGGTGGACCTCTTGAAGCAGGATGGGACCACTGATTCACCCAGGGAGATGTTGAATATTGTGGTGAACACCGGGGCTAGCTGGTTAGCACAGGTCTTCAGTACTCGCCCAGATATAACGTCTGGGCCCGCAGCTTTCCTGGTGTTCACCCGCATCAGAGCCCTCCTGACCTCGTGGACGGACACTGAGAGTGCGCGCTCATCCCCAGCGGTGTAACTCCATTTAGGCAGCGAGCTAGCGGTGTTGTTGCCAGACTCAAACCGCGTATAAAAGGAGTTCAGTTCGTTGGCCAGGGAGGGGCTGCTGTGTTAGTTCTTGACTGTCCGCAGCCCCTCCCACAAGTGTCTCGTGTCCCCCCGCTCCATCTCTAGCTCTCTCTGTAAGCCCGTTTAGCGTCCTTCACCACCCTCCGCAGATTGTACGACGCCGCTTTGTAATTGTCCATATTTCCAGATACAAGACGGAGCAACAACAGAAAAACATGACTTTGAAAAGGATACCAACAACTTTAAGGAATGGACCGTGGAGGGCCTGCTTTCCTTTTACTCTGCCATTGATGCCAAGGAGACCTCTCCCCTACCCTCTGCAGTCGGGATGCAGCGCTGCTGCACCAGGCAGTGGACCAGGGACAGTTGGACGGATGCAGAAAGGCTTAGTTCTGTGACATGTTACAGAGGAACACAGATGTGTGCAACTCCTCACTGGGCTGAACCAATATTCTTACACATAAAATCTTTGTTAACCATGACGTTCCCATGAAACAAAAATCCTACCGAGTTTGTGTGTTTTACAGGAAGGAACTAGTGGAGGAAATGCTAGCAGCAGACATAATCGAACCCTCATCTCGGCTTTGGCATCCCGGTGGTCCTCATTCCAAAAAAAGATGGGAAGCTCAGGTTTTGCATTAATTACATAAAACTCAAAGCAGTTACATACACAGATGCTGTCCCTCTGCCACTAGACAGGACATTCTGAATTCCCTTGCTGACTCTGTTGTTTTCTCCACCATTGACCTCAATAGTGGTTACTGGCAGTGCCTGATTAATGAGAACAGCAGGGATAAAACAGCCTTCACCTGTCCCTTTCATCTCTACCAATTCAAGGTCATGCCTTTTGTTTAAAAAATGCACCCACAAGCATTTAGAGGCTGATGGAAATGACTTCGGGAGAGCTGGAAGGCAAACTCTGTCAAGGATTAGGTTTTTTCTGGGAAACAAAATAGATTCATCGCAGCAAAACCCGCTATTTTGCGCATTTCTAAAATCACCAGGAGTAGCCAAATAAGTTGAAAAAAACCTTTCTAGAAGGAAAATGAGATTTTTCCGGATTCGTTCCTTTGTGTTTTTAAAAAAAAAATTATCTCAACGTATTTTAAAAACAGAGTTTATTTATAAATAGCAGAAAAATGTTAAACCGTGGAGTTAAATATTCCCATTAGATTACATGGGGGAACACAGTTCACTTACCGAGACGCTGAACAACGTCGATCGATGGTTTTCTTTACAGCAACCATCCAGATGAAGCTCATTCCTCCATATTCCATGTGATGTGAAGTCACAATGTGAAACCGTTTTGATAGAGTTCAACCTTTAAATCGTACTACTTTTACACACACATGGAGACATCATTGTGGAGGGGGCATGTACCAACGTATACTACTGAAGAAGTCACGCTGACGTCACTTCTGTAATCAAGCTGAGGATCCGGTTTCACTTGTCTGTTAAAACTTTTGTCTCAGTTTTGTCATGGATTATGAGAAGTGGGTGGAGGAAGATCTAAATCATAACGCGGACCTTTATCTGACTATTGCGATAGATCCAAATCAGTGTAAACAGCACATACTTCACTTCATTTTCCACGATGATAGTGAGTTCTCCGATAGCAACACGGAGAACAACAGCATTGCTGAATGTGATACCGGCATTATCCTGGACTTGGAGAACATTTCAAACAGCGGATTTCAACCAGAACGGAATATTTTCAGGAACCACCGGAGGAGACCGACAACATGCCCATGGTTGTTCCAACCGAAGAAGTTGATGAGGTGATAAGTCCGTTGAGGTTGGTGATGCAGATTATGAACAAAAAAGTAATGCAGAAGATTCTCAGGTTTACCTGTAAATGCAGCCAGGGCCGAAAAGAAAATGAAAAGAGGCCCCAAACAGGTTCTCAGAGTGTAGCTGGGGTAGGGTTGGGGTTAGCCCACATAAAACGTAACACCAACAACTTTGAAGATTTTTGGCATACACACATTAATATATTAAATGACACACCAAGGCTGATGTACAGAGACTCATGTTATTGATAGACTCTAGATTTTTTGTTGTCCGTACTTTTAAACTCCTAAATAATTCTGCTTTTATAAAACATGTATATCATTGCTGTTAAATAAAATAGTTTTTGAAAACAAAAGATGTGTGTCGATGACGCTGTTCAACATGCCCTCAAAACACAAGAACAATGCAGAGATTGCCCCATTCAGCAGGAGGTCAAGTCGCCATGTGACAACTAGCCAGCATTTGTTGGTCCTCCAACCATTTCCATTCTGGGAGCTGGCTGAATGAAGCCAAGTCTGGGGAAAACTTTGAGCGTGATTATCTCAGAAACAGTTTGCCACACCCTTGTCATTAACAAGTCATAACTTGTGTAGCATCAAGGTGCTCCACGCTGGGCACCCGCTGTTACGTGAATGGGCACTTGGCACTCACGGCGGGCCTCCCCCTCCCCACGCAGGGCATGGCTGGGCGTGGGGGTTGCTCCACGGCCCTCTGGCTTCTATGGGGGCCCGGGGGTCTTCTGTGGCCGCAGGGCAGGGTACCCGGGGATTTCCTGCAGCCGAGCGGTGTCCACAGGGCTGTGGAGTTCGGGGGGGCTTCGGGGCATTCCTCTCCTTTCCTCCCTCATTTGCTGCCATAACTATGACAGAAAGAGGCCACGTGACCAGTTGTAGTCCCAGTTTTCCTGGACATAATTCACTGTTTTTCAATACATGTTGTCGTCCATGTTCATGTTTTTGTGTAAATGTTGTTTGTTTCTATGTTTACTTGTCTCACCGTGGTGATTCTCCCCCTCTTGGAGTAGTGATCAGTTGTTTATTAACCCAAACATGATAAAGAGTTCTCCAAAGAGGGGGGTTGGTGGTGGTTCTCCATAACCAAAAACTGTGCTCTTGTCATTCTACAGGTCGTCCACAGGACAGTTATTGCAGCAGTTCTTGATGATTTAAGAATTAATAAAGAGTTGCATTGCAGGTTGAGAACTTGAACTCCACTTGCAGACTAACTCTGTCCTGAATGCAATGGCATACAAATACTTGTATGCCCAGCATGCTGACAGCACAGGTTAAACAAAACAAAACAACAAAAGTCATAGCTTTAAAAATATTTGCTTGATTTGCACAAGTGACACCTTGTTGTGAAGCTCTGATTCTTCACTTCCAAATGATGCAGAAAGTCAAAAGCCACCAAATGTAAATGAAGTCTGCGGTGGTTCACATATACAATGTGTTATTTGTAGGCATACCGTTTATTTATTGTGTAACCATCAATTCCTTTATTGCATATATTCCCACTTTATTCTTAGTATACATTTACATGTACCTATTGTTGTTGGATTTGTTTGAAGTTTCTTTTTGTCTTGGTTTGCTTTTTTTTTGGTTTTGTGTTTTGAGATTGGTTGTTGATTTGTTTTCTGTTGTGATGTGCTTAACATATAGACTGTATTTTGTTACCCTTTTGATTATATGCTCAAAGGGGTGGAACATTACAATATAATCAAACACAGTTGTGTTACGCTCTTTAATGCACATACTCTGCATTCTCTGTATGCTTGTCACAATAGACAACTCCCGTTGAAACCAGTTAAAACCAGTCCTAGTCACCCAATCGCGCGTTACATTGTGACAAACCCCTTCCCATGTCAAAATGTCAACCATGACTATATAAGCATATAAACTTGTATGTCCTGAATAAACTGTTTGTCTCAATAGTCCTGTTCGTCTAGGAGCTCTCCTCTGCGACGACCCTTGACCAGGAACAAACTTGTGTCTTATCTTTTGTTCAAATATTCAATAACCATTTTTCACAGTAACTATGCCACCCAGAAGTTCCTTGCAAGATATTGGGTGCAAATGGCCGTGCCTCCACCCCTCAAAAGTGCCGCGCAGTGCATTTTGCACATTGTGCACTAATGATTGACATTAGCCACCAAGGTGGTTCTAGTAATAATTTAGCCAAACCTCTAATTACAAAGCCTACATTGCTAGATAATTTTTCAATTTAATATATATTTTTTCATTAGGACTATACGATGTGTGCTTATATAAGCTGATCCAATTATTTAATTATTAAATAAAAATGCAAATCATGAACAGAAACTTTATTCATAATTTACTGTGTTTTACATCACAACACAGTTTCTGTAAATACTTACATAAAAATTTCTTACAAATACAAAATAAATTATTTCCACTTCCATTAAATAACTGAATGCAATTGACTTATGGTTATCAGTTCAAGTTAGCACACATATTTTATAATGAAATATTAATGATGAAAAATTGGATTTAAGCAGGTTTACTCAAACGTTTGACTTGCACTGTACATCATAATATAGCCCAGTGCAGTGCAAGCGATATTTTAAAATCAGGTCAAATTACACAATTTGCCTGAACCCTTCAACAGTAAAACTAGAATTATGAAGCTGGGCTTCAGGTTTCTTCAAAAGGTGTGTGTGCGTGGGTGCGTGTGTGTGTTTTGCAGACTGTCAACGGCACATGGAGAGGGAAAAAACATTTAAAAATGATGGCTTTTACAGATTCAATCCTTATAATTAACGCATTCTTCCTTCAAGCACACAATCTGAGACAAATTCGGGCAGAAACCTTTTTCACTACATTCATTGTAGAACACAACTTGTCATTAGCTGCTGCAGACCATGTAGGACCACTATTTAGGAAGATATTTCCCGATAGTGAGATAGCCAAACAGTATAGCTGTGCCAGAACCAAGACGGCCTTGATAGTAAAAACATTGACCAGGAATGATGATGAGTGCATCACAGAAGCAATGAAGTGGTCTCCATACAGCCTTACTTCAGATGGAAGCACAGATACGGAGGGCATAAAAATGTACCCCCTTGTGGTTAGGATTTTTGATGCCAATCTTGAGAGGGTATTTGTGATGTTGCACATGATTTGTGAATCAATTGTCTATTGGGAGAGCAATATTTTAATTGCTTGATGGTGAACTGAAGAAGAAAGGCATACCATGATCAAATTGTGTCAGCTTTGCAGCTGACAATGCTGCAGTTATGCAAGGTTAGGGGAAAGGCATAGCAGCTTTCTTAAAGACAAAATCCACACATCTACCGAGTTGATTGTGCCTGTCACCTGAAACACCTCCAGTAGCTGCAAAGAGGGCATCCAGGCAGCTTAATGTGAACATTAAAGACTTCCTTATCACCATTCATTACTATCTGGACAAAAGCAGCAAGAGAAAGTCAGGTCTACGTGACATACAGATCATGTGTGATGCAGACGTGAGGGAGATCCTCAAGCTGGCCTCGGCAAGATGGCTCTCTGGGGCAGTGTGTGAACGGTCTACAGCAACAGTAGAATCCTCTTACAGTTTTCTTTGAAAATTTGGTGGATGCAGGAAAGAAAAATAAGGCAGAATGCTCAGGTTCCTCCAAGTTTCCCAAGCCTTCATCCGGTCCTACCCAGAAGCCTGAAGCTACACCCTCCACTAGCATGCCAGCTACAAAGCAGCCCGAGCTCTCCTCTTTTATCCCACCAAAGCTGCCTAAGCCTCCATCTGGTCCTACCCAGAAGCCTAAAAGCCACACCAGTTACCAGTACACCAGCAGTTAAAGCTCTTGCACACCTTGCTGCTGAGTTTGACTTAACCAGTTTAATCTTCAAGCAAAATTTAATTGGAAAGAGAGCTGCAAAAGAAAAAGAAAAAACAAAACCCAAAACAACCAAGGAAGAGCCCATGTCCCCATGTCAATGGTGTATTCACTCTTTCTGAAGAGAGCCATGCCTATTTTTGACATCAGCAATTGAATACTTCAAAAAGAGGAGCCATGCAAACAGATCCTGCTTCGAACTTTGGAGCTTCACCTGCAAAAGATTTTGCTCTCATTCTGTAAGTCTGAGCATGTGATCACTATGATGACTGAAATTGGTAGGGGTATCAAGCCAACACTGTACAACACAAGGGAAAATCAGCTGCCTGATGAGGAACTCTCAATTGGCCAGGACACCCAAACCTTTATCAAAAGCCTGGGTAACCTAGAACTGAAGCCATTCTTCATCGATGTGAGGAAGTCATTTTCATCTGCAGCTGACTACATGGTTTTCAAATTTCCATTTGGGGATGAGCTGCTTATGTAAGCTGTTGTGGCAGACATAGCTAACAGGGAATCTGTGAAATTCTGTTCTCTCCGGTTCTTTACCAGTCGCTTTCCTTCTATTCTGCCTGAAGAAGTCACTGTGGAGCAAATGGAAGATGAGTTCAGGATATATCAAACCACCAGCCTTGAGGAAAGCATAATCAGCAAGCGCATTGATGAGGCCTGGCAAGACATTGGCCTGTTGAAGAGGGGAGGCAAAGTGATCTTCTCCAATCTTTCAGCAGTCATGCTTGGAATACTAGTTGGCTTCCATAGCAATGCTGATTGCGAGAGGGTTTTTGGTCTCGATACCAAAAACAAGACCCAATTCAGAGCCAGCTGAGCACTGACATGATAAGCGCCTTGGTGACAAGAAAGGTAAACATGGCTGCAAAGAAGATTGTCTGTCACATGGAAGGCTTCAGTGATGCCCTGCCTAGAAAAGCCAAATCAGCAAGCTATGTAGGAAAAACAGTCAAGAGCAAGTGCCACTGCTAGTAGAGGTGATGAATGATGCAAAATGTGAATATCTGTATTTTCAATTAAGGAATTCTATTCAAGAATATATGATGATATACGTAGTACTGTTTTCTTCATAGCCGATTTATATGTTGAATACCTTGATGATATGGTGGTGAGGGGTGAAATGACAGTGTCTCAAGCAAAGTGGTGTGAAAGTATGAGAACTAAGTATTACACTATTGTGGTACTCAAAATATTTTCCTCAGGTTGGCAGTTCTGCCCTTGTGTTATTGCTCCCAATCATCCAGCTGGATGCCCTTGGTCTGTGTACAGTAACAATAGTGACATCCTCTGGTTGGTTAGATGACACTTATTTACATTGTTCTGAGGCTATTTTGCTATTGCGTCCATTGATTGACTAGGGTTTGGTCAGCTTGAAGGAGGTTGGTGACTCGAATGGTGGTGGAAATATGGCCCATCCAAGGGCTCACAGCCTTATCCCTCTGGCCTTTGTCAGACAAGACAGTCAAAAAAAAGCAGACATTGTTTAACTGTTAATGAAATGAGGTAAAAGGAACAGATCTCAAACCTTCTGAAGACTCAAAGATTTGGGGGTTGCATCACATCACAATGAAGATAAGGGTTTAATCACCGGTTCGGCAAGATCTTAATTCGTCCAAAGCATCCGAGGAAACATCACAGTGGCAGCCTCTCTTTCGTGCAAACGCTGGTGTGCGTAGAGAGCACTTCCTTGGCGGTAACTTTTCCCACATTGCTGGCAGTGATACGGTCTCTCACCAGTATGGGTCCGATAATGTACCTTAAGATGACATTGATAGAGAAACTTCTTCCCGCACTGTTCACAGTGGTGACACCTCCCTGTGTGGAGACGCTGATGTACCTTGAAAATATATTTATCATTGAAATCTTTCCCACACTGCTCACAATGGTACGTTTTGGGTTCTATTCCTATGCACTGATGGATCTCTAGATGGATCTTCCCACGAAACGACTTCCCACAATGCTCACAGCAGTGACGTTTCTCTGTGGGGTTTGATTTTGGTTCTGTGTCAGTGCACTGATGGATTTCCAGATCCTTCTTCACAGGAAAGGTCTTCTCACACTGTCCACACTGGTAACGTTTCTCTGTGTGGATATGGTGATGTCTGTAGAGGTTCTTTGCTTCGTTGAAACGCTTCTCGCATTCCTGACACTGGTATGGTTTCTCTCCTGTGTGAGTACATAGATGGATGTGGAGTTTATTCTTCTCGAGGAAGCCCTTCCCACACAGCTGGCACAGGTAAGGCCTCTCTCCTGTGTGAATACGCTGATGGTACTTGAGACTTGTTGGAGATTTATAACTTTTCCCACATTGTTTACAGTGGTGCGTTTTCCTTAGATTGTGAGTAAGCTGATGTTGAAGTAGAGAATTATGATTTGCAAAGCGCTTCTTACACTTGCAACACTCAAAAGGTTTCTTTACTGTGTGAGTATTGTGGTGTTCCTGGAGTTGGCCCAAGTTAGTGAAACTTTTCCCACATTGTTCACAGTGGTATGGTTTATCTCCTGTGTGGACACGCTGATGTACGTTAAGGTCACCTAATGAACCAAATGCTTCTCCACACCGGTCACAACTGTGAGTTTTTGGTTTGTCTTTCTGTTTCCTGGTGGTCCCAGAGGTTCCTATTGGCTGAGACTCTCCAGAGCAGAGGACACTCTCTGCTCTGATCTCTCCATTTCTCAGATTTTGGACATAAAGCTCACTGTGCTCATTGTGACTCTCCTTTATGTGTTTGAGGAGGAAGATCTGAGATGAGAAACAGCACAGACACTCAGGACAGGAAAATCCATAAATCTGGGCCGACTGGGATTTCCTTCCTGGAAAAAGAGAAGGCAGGAAAGAGAGTGGATTAAAAAAAATTCAGAGAGGGCACAGAGGAATAAGGCTTTAAAGTATAAAAAAAAATGTAAATCTCTCTCTCTCACACACACACACACACACACACACGCACATGCACTCTCCCCGTCGTGCCGCCAGAACAGCTCTGACTCATCGAGGCTCGGACTCCACCAGAAGGTGTCCTGTGGTATCTGGCACCAAGGCGTTAGCAGCAAATCCTTTAAGACCTGGAAATTGCGAGGTGACATTTGTCGATAAAGAACTAAGCCCCGCCCCCCCTCATGGAAAGGTTGTGCTTGTAAACACACACACACACACGGAGCAGAGAGGGAGCATCTACAACTCTGAGGAGAAACAAAGATGATGTATCGTTGAGACACATACATACATACATAGTTTGGCAGGTTTTTTTTGGATAATTAAGTTCCGACCCAAAGCAGACGGTAAATATTCATTGTGTAAAATATGTCGACAGGACGTCCCAATGAAGACGGGACCACAAGACGGGAGCACAAACGTTTTTATTTAGACGTACTTGCCATATATATTTTGTTTTTGATTTGATCAAAATGTTGTTTTATTGAAATGTTAATTAAAGCAGCTGCACGTGTTACTTACTGTTCACGAACTAAAATTATTTGATTTCAAGTAGTGATATTCATAATTGTTATTTATTTATTTTAAATGGTGTTATTTTATTTTTAATATTCAATGAAAATATTATACATCTACATGCTTTGATGATGTCATTCTCTATATAGCCTGCTTATCAATTGTTTTTAAGCTCAATAAACACAGATAATACTTGACGAGAATATCTCTCATTTGTCCAGGAAATTGAAATCTTCCAGGACATGTTGACCGGCACAAATTTTTGCTCTTGGAAACTTTGGTCTATGTGAGACTTGGTTAAAGCCAAACGATTTCCTATCACCAAACTAAGCTTCTCCACCAAACTATGTTAGCTCCCATGTTGCATGTTTATCCAAGAACGGTGGCCGTGTTGCCCTGATCTTATTTAATGTAATCTTAGCCTCAATCCAAAATGTAACTTTGACTTCAAAACTTTTGAGGCTCTTGTTATGCGGTCTCAACACCACTCCCTATCTACCTAGCAGTGATCTTCCGTTCTCCTGGCTCCTACTGCAGCTTCTTAGATTAATTATCTTGACTTTGTTTCTGACATGGTCATGCACACAGATAATATATCATTAATGGGTTAATATTCATGTGAACTTCTAATCTGAACCCCTGGGCATTCCAGACAATAACTGATACATTTGGCCTTATGCAGCTAATACATGAACCAACCCATAATAATGGTAACACTATTGACCTTGTACTAACCCAGGGCATTGCTACCTCTAACATAGTGGTTCTCCCCTGTACCCCTGTCATATTTGACTATTATTTGATACAATTTGAAATCTTAACTCACTGCCAGCATTCTGAGCATGACCAGAGCTTAAGCAGCTGTAACATTAGTACCTTAACTACAACTGCGCTTATTGACCGATTTCCCACAGCTGTTGCTTCCTTTCCATTTAACGAAGGTCCCACTGATAACCTCACAAAATAATTTAATGCAGGCCTCCATAATAGTTTATATACAGTGGCACCACTAAGAATTAAATCACGTGTGAAGAAACCAACACCTTGGTTTACAGATGAGACCCGAGGACTTGAGAAAATCTGTAGGATACTTGAGCGTAAATGTCATGCAACTAAGCTAGAAAGGTTCTGTCAGTCATGGGGCAATAGTTTGCTGAACTAAAAACGTTCTCTGTCATCAGCCAAAACAAAGTATTTCTCCAGATTAAATTGTCTAATAAAAATCCTAAAACTTTATTTGATACGGTAGCTATTGCTAACCCAACAACAGCCTATTCTCCACAGCTCCCCCTTTACAGCTAATCACTTTATGCAATTATTTTCTCTGAAAATCGACCTTATTAGAGAAGAAATTAGAGACACTCAGCCTCAGCCCTAATAGAATTCTTCTGATACTGAGAGTGAACAGGCACCAGGGCAGATGGTATAGATAATGTCTCACACCTTGATGGAGTATCTCTTGAAACTAACACAGTAAGGGCAGCAAAACCAACATCAAGCTTACTAGAGCCACTGCCTGGAAAACTTGTTAAAGAGCTTTTTCAAATTCTAGGAATTCCAATTCTATTCCTGCTTCTCAACTCTGAAAAACTCTGAGTTGCTGGTTATTGGTCCTGCAAGGCACAGGCACCAGTTTAAGGATACCACTCTTAACTTTGATAGCTGTACTATTACCCAAAGTAGCTCAGCAAAAAATGTAGGAGTTATATTTAATCTCACTCTCTCCTTTCAGCCGCATATTAAGAACATTACCAGAACGGCATTCTTTCATCTTCGCAATACTGCTAAGATTTACACTAATCTCTGTTGCAATGTAGCTTGAATGTTATTCTCCCTTGTAAGTCGCTTTGGATAAAAGCGTCTGCTAAATGACTAAATGTAATGTAATGTGAAAGATATGGCCCATTCTATCTATGAGTGAAGCAGAGACCATAGTCCATGCATATCTGACAGCCCGCCTTGATTATTGTAATGTGTTGCTCTCTGGCCTTTCCATGCCTAGTATTAAAAGCCTTCTGTTAGTGCAAAAGGCTGTGGCTAGATACTGGCTACCTGGCACTGGCTCCTGGCTAACCTCAGATGTGACTTCAAGTTTTTGCTACTTACCAATAAAATACTACACGGCCTAGCACCTTCCTATCTCACTGATTTAGTGATACCTTATGTACTATCTCGAGCCTTACGCTCACAACATTCTGGTTTTTTGTATTTATTTATTTTTTATTTGACTTTTTTTTTTTTCCTTTTTAGCTGTGGTGTCAGCATGCTGGGCATACAACACAGTATTTGTATGCCATTGCATCTTGGACAGAGTCAGTCAGCAAGTCGAGTTCAACTTCTCAACCTGCAATGCCACTTGACAAAACATGACAAGAGCACAGCAATTTGTTACACAGAACTGCCACCAATCCCCCTCTTTGGAGAACCATCTCACCATGTTTTGGTCTTTGAACGACTGATCATTACTCAAAGAGGGGAGAATCACCACAGGTGAGACAAATAAACACTGAACCAAACAACATGTACATGTAAAATCAGAAACATCAGATGACAACAGGTATCGACAAAACAGAGTTAGTGCAGGAAAACTGGAACAGCAATTCGACAAGTGGCCTCTTCCTGTCATAGTTATGGCAGTAAATGAGGAAGGAAAGGAGCTGTATGTAACCAGGAGGGTGTTGGGGGTGTGTTAAAAGCAGGAGCTGGTGGTGTGTGTGTGTGTGTGTGTGTGTGTGTGTGTGTGTGTGTGTGTGTGTGTGTGTGTGTGTGTGTGTGTGTGTGTGTGTGTGTGTGTGTGTGTGTGTGATGTGTCTACTGGTAAGTGTACGGGACTTGTCCCAATAGGTTCTAGTGTATGAAGTCTGTATTATATTGTAGCGCCTCCAAGCAACGGAAAAGCCATGAAGCCACCCTTGAGGCCCCTGGACACAACTGCAGGAAAGCCCCGCGCACCTCGCCCTGCAGCCAGAGAAGACCCCCCAGTCCCCAGAGAAGCCAGAAGCCCACGGAGCAACCTTTTTTTGTTGTTGCGAGCTACCTGGATGTGATGAGGACAAAATCCTTGGAGGCTCTACCTGTGACGCTCTGCACCAGCAAATTGACTCTCATACTGTTTAGCTTTGACATTACATTGTATAGAAGTACAATATCCTATGATTTGCCATGTTATACCATCATTGTTGCCCACTCGGCATCCATTGCAGCCTGGTCATCCTGGAAGGGGGGATTCCTCCTTCTGTGGCCCCTTCAAGGTTTCTTCCTTTTTTTTTTTTTTTTTTTTTTTTTCCACCATCAGGGATTTGTGGGAATTTTTCCTTTCCCTGATGAGGGTTCAAACCGGGGGATGTCGTGATTTCTATGTGAAATGTTGGTTTGTGAAGCCCTTTGAGACTGTATTTTGATTAAGGGCCATACAAATAAACTTTACCTACACAATATTAGTGGTTATTCGCGGTGGTTTTAATGTTGTGACTTATCCGTGTACATAAGTACTCAGTAACGACAGGCTAATCGCCCATTCAAGCCCAAATTGCTTGAAAAGTTGTAACTTCATAGATAACTTCTAACATACCAAATAACTCTGTTTAATGAATTTGAAATCAGATTTACAGACCCTTCACTGTACTGAAACTACTTTCCCTAGAGTATTATCTTGGATCTTGACATCTTGGATCACAATATTCTTTTAGACCGCTTATAGACACTGTATTTAGGCCCTCAAGGATCAGTTGGTTTTATTTATACCTTATAAAGTCACAGTGTGATGTTCTGATGTTATCTGGGGAAAGGGCGACCCTAGTGGTAACTCTAAACGCGATGTTGTTTGTACTATCAAACTTTCCGTAGTTTGGGTGCGATGACACATGCGGAAGGGAGCCGCCACATGCTTTCTTTTTTGATCGGGTTGGATGGAGAACACGTTTGTCTTTTTACAGTGCTTTCTAAGTAAAAGTTTGAACGATACAAGCAAAACACGCAATGATCCCAGCTTCGCCAGAATAACAGCAGCATGGTGTGCAACAAAGACAGAAAATAGTGTTTTCCAGCCATCCAGTCATCACACGAAAACATCAGTTGCTGTGAGAAGGACTGAAATCTTAACAAGTGGCGGCGGCAACGATAACACCACAGCAGTCAGGAAACACGATGACCCCGACAAACAATGTCCACTACATGACAAGCCTCATCCATTGAGAAAATGTCGTGGCTTCAGAAACGAAACTCTGGAAGAAAGGAAAGCGTATCTGAAGGAAAAACGCATCTGTTTCAAATGCTGTGCATCGTCCACTCATGTTGCTAAAGACTGTGGCAAGCCTGTGCTGTGCCAAGAGTGCAACAGCGACAAACACCCATCAGCGCTACACCCAGGGCCCGCCCCACGGAAAACCGATGCCCACGTGAGCACCGTAGATCACAGCGGGGAGCAACAGCCGCTGGAAGCCATTCCGTGTGTGACGTCCAAATGCACGGATATCTGTGGAAGTATGAACACGTCAAAATAATGCTCCAAAATCTGTCTTGCATTAGTGTATCCTGTGGGCCAAAGAGACCTAGCCATGAAGACCTACATTGTTCTTGATGACCAGAGCAACAAGTCCATAGGCAAAACTGAATTCTTCCAACATTTCGGAATTCAAGGCACAGGAACAAGATACACTTTGAAGACATGTTCAGGAGTGGTGGATACGGCCGGACGGCGAGCCAGCAACTTCATGGTTGAGTCATTAGATGGCAACATCCACATTCCCTTGCCTACTCTGATTGAGTGCGACATGCTGCCAGACGATAGGTCTGAAATACCATCACCAGACGTAGCCAGACACCATTCTCACCTCAAACACTTGGCAGACAAAATCCCAGTCCTGGACCCAGACGCACCCATCCTTATTCTCCTTGGGAGAGACTTAATTCAGGTGCACAAAGTGCAGGAACAATGTAATGGACCACACAACGCACCGTTTGCCCAACGACTCGACCTTGGATGGGTGATAATGGAAGATGTGTGCCTGGGAAGAGCGCACAAACCCACCACTACCAGCGTCTTCAGAACCAGTGTGCTGAGGAGTGGGCACCAATCCCATCTCAGCCCATGCACCAGCAGCTTAACAGTCAGAGAGAAGATTGACAGCCCTGTGCCACGCCACATCTCTCCATGTGTGTCTCATGCAGCCGATGAAACAGACAGCCTGGGCAGAAACGTGTTTCAAAGAACACAACGCGACGACCAATTTGGCCTTTTCATCGAAGATGAGCTGTTCCTTGACCTCATGGATAAGGAAGTCTACATGAACGAAGCACACTGCTGGGTAGCACCGCTGCCATTCAGGCCAAACAGGCCGCGTCTGCCCAACAACGGACATGCTGTTAACCGGCTCGCCTCCCTCCGCCGCATGCTGGAGAAGAAACATGCCATGAAAGAACACTTCTTCAACTTCATGCAAGCAATGTTCGATGCAGACACATTCACTTTCCATGTATACAAAGAGAAGAAGCCATTCACTAGAAGGGGAATCCTGTCTACTGTCAATAGGCTTTATGACCCCTTGGGCTATGTGGCACCTGTCACAATTCAAGGAAAGGCCTTAAGTCAGGGAGCTGTCTGCCGAACAAGCTGAATGGAATGCTCCCCTGCCAGCGTTAAAAAAGGAACAATGGAAAATGTGGACCAACTCACTTTGTGAGCTTGAGCAGCTTAAGATTGAAAGACCCTATGTGCCCGTTTCCTTGTGCTCCACAAAACACAGAGAACTCTGTGTCTTCTCTGATGCTTCCACTATGGCCATATCAGCAGTGGCCTATCTTAAAGCAACAGATGAAGACTGACACATTCACATTGGATTTGTCATGGGCAAGTAAAAGCTGGCTCCTCATCCCCCACATACTGTTCCACGGCTCTAACTTTGTGGTGCTGTCTTGGCTGTTGAAATGGCGGACTTGATTACAGAAGAACTCGACACAGACATCCACAAGGTCACATTCTACACAGACAGCCGAATCGTATTGGGCTACAACAACAAGCAGTAGAGACAGGTACAGGCGTTGGCCGAAGCATTCTGGAAACGCTGGCGTCAAGAGTACCGGGTGTCACTCCAACCAAGGAGAAAGGGGCACGTGGACAAGCCAAACCTGAGCCAAGGAGATGTTTTGCTGCTCAAGGATGCACAGGTCAAGCGGAACGAATGGCCAGTCGGAGTGGGGTGAACACCATTCCCAGCAAAGACTCTAAAGTCCGCAAAGTAGATGTGAGGGTGGTCAGACAGGGTACTCAGCGGGTGTATTCTAGACCAGTCTCTGAAGTTGTTTTACTTGTAAAAGGGGAATAGTGTTATAATACATTATAACAAGCGGGGAGTGTGATGTTCTGATGTTATCTGGGGAAAGGGCGACCCTAGTGGGAACTCTAAACGCGATGTTTGTACTATCGAACTTGCCGTAGTTTGGGTTCGATGACATGCGGAAGGGAGCCGCCACATGCTTTCTTTTTTGATCCGATTGAATGGAAAACACGTTTGTCTTTTTACAGTGCTTTCTGAGTAAAAGTTTGAGCGATACAAGCTTCTTCATTCTTGGAAGAACTTAACTATCTGTCGAGTCGATGTAGCAGGCGTGCGCGCCACACACACACTGAAGCGGAACAGAAAACACAGTTTGTCTTATAAGTCACAATGTGGCTTAATGGTACTCTTAAGGTTTTACATTGATGAGGAAGTAATTCATTTTCTAATGGAGAAACCAGATCAGAGTCTAGGTAGATGGTGTAGACCAGGGGTGCCCAATAGGTCGATCGCGATCTACGCTACCGATTAGGCCTCAAAGGTGCCAGTGGAATGATCTTCTTGGAGGCCCCAATGGTACTGGTGGTGGTGGTGGTAACTAGGGATGGAGGGTAGACACTGGTTGTGGCTGTTATGGAAAAGTGGAGGCTGAGGGGTGGGTGGTTCTCTGTGGATCCTGCTGGAGGGGTACTGGCCTAATTTAACCAAACATCGACGAAAGACAGAACCCACTTGAAAACCTCATTGAAACACTCATACTGTGCAGCTTGTGGAACTGCCTAGAATATTTTATCAGCACAAGGGATTTCACAGACCCTGTTTATTATTACATGTTATAAATCAAATATGTCCGCCTGTTAAATCTTAGACCATTTGAATGAGTGACTCGATATAAACCCAACTACGCAGCTTGGGAGTAAGAACATAATAAAAAGTTACCTGTCTGAGGTGCTGTGGTCTCCTTCCAACCTTCATCACTGTCTTCAGTCTCAGGTTCTGAACAGTGTGAAGAGAGGAGATACCCAGCATCACTCGGGTCTAAAGCAGCAGCTGGACATTCTGGATCTACTTCTACTTCTACTACTTCTGCTATAATCTGTTCAGTTGAGGTGCTGGTGACAGGTTCTGCCTCTCTCTTCTCCTCAGTTTGCCACTGATGAAGCTGGGACCACTGAGTGCACTCTTCATCCTCTTCCCTCTTCACAGGGAACTCCTCCTCTTCCTCTTTAATGTGTGGGGGCTCTGGCTCCTCCTGGCCCAGACTTGGGCTCCACTCCTGCTGCTCAGGGGGAAGCTCCTCTTTACAGACAGAGCTGCTGGAGCTCTGGAGGGAACGCTGCCATACAGACACAGGGAGGAAAACTAGGACAGTGAGACCAAGACATCACATCACGTCATTGATCAGACGCTTTTATCCAAAGCGACTTACAGCAAGTACATTTTGTAGGGCTGCCCTGAAAGTGAAAGTCCATGAGTCAAATCGTCAGTCGACTGAGATTCTTCAAATCAAGCAGTCTTTTTTCCTTTTTTTTTTTTTTTCCCCTAGTCAGTGTGCATTACAATAACAGGATAAAACAGAAAGCTTACAAAATGCACAGGGATAACATTTTACTAAGGAATCATAAATATTGGGAATCATAAATGTATTTCTATGTGCTAGTCGCCTGAATCCGGACACATGTGAACACAGCTCTCCGTGTGCCAAGATCGGCAAGGCTCGTTCTTTCAAATAAAACAACTAAAACTGTGTTTTTAGTTGTTTTAATTTGAGGAACGGGGACAGGGCATGGAAGAACGGGGCACGAGTAGGGATGGGTATTGTAAACATTTTAACGATACTACTACTCTTACCGATATTGCTTATCGATCTGGTACTTTAACGGAACTCTTATTGGTTCTTTTATTATTTTCTTAGAGAAAAACTAAAACAAATTAAGCGCAGAATGAACACTGCTGTGTTGTCTGAGCATTACGCATGGAGAGCGGGCAATCAGGGTGCAATCTGTGCCCTCGTCTCCTTGTGCATGTGTGAGAGCCAAGCAGAGGGAGCAGGAGAGAAAGAGAGATGTCTCTTCTGATAATAGCGAAAATGCTTCTTAGACGAATACCTTTATATTATTGTAACTTTGAAACAGGTTATAAAGCCTAAATAAATAGAAAATCAAGTTTCTTAATTTATCCAACACCGATACCAGTACCGGTAAACGTCGGAGCTCATCGATACCACTGTCTTTAATCATTTTTTTGGATTCATACAAAAAAAAAATGCTTTGGAGAGAAGGCCAAGTGGACGCAGCGCAGTGGACTGGAAATCGCTCCCTCTCCACGGTCCCGATCCAAGGCAGAACAGACAGTCCCTTAACTTAGTTGTGTTAGGAATGAGGAATAGGCAACAAACGAAAATAAATACATCTACCATAAACATAGGAAAACCTCCGCAGTGTGTAAAGCAAACTGCTGTCTCGAGGAGAAAAAAACTCCACTCCAATTCTCTGACTTGTGTTCACGTTTTTAATTTTCCAACCAGGTAACTCAATAAATCTGTTCGGCCTGAACATTTCAGTCTGTTTTGTTTTGATTTTGCCTGTACACCAAGGTCTCTGCATCTGATCTTTGCAGAAGGAAATGATGTACGTGTTTCTTTGCATATAGAGTTTGGAAATGAGATCCGATCACAAGTGGTCAATCGACCAAAGCTTCACTCAGACATCCACCCTTTTTTTCCCCAATTAGATTGCAGAAAAACGAAAGGTTGTTTGTACTATCAACACAAATTGCACCAGAAATACGAGAAAACCTACTACCAAATGTAATCATTTTGGGACAAGCCAGACAAAAAATTGAATTACAATATGGGTCTTGGATGAAATGAAAACTGGAGAGGATTGAATAACTGGACAAATCTGAAAGTACTTAAGATTAGCAGGGCTAAATTCACATTGCACTGCTGCCTCACGGCAAGAAGGTCCTGGGTTCGATTTCCACCCGGAGCTGTTGGCACTATGCTCCAGGTGGGTTATCTCCCAAATAGGAGCCTTTCTGTGTGGAGTTTGCATGTTCTCCAACTGTCTCTCCTGAATAGTTCAAGTGTAGCATGGAAAGACTATAATTCAAAACCTTAAAATTCTGTTAGTTGTGTTATTGAGTTACCCTCCTGACATATGACTAATACTATACTTCATCCCTTGTATACATTTAAGTTCATTGTTGAACATGTAGTTTTAACTATAAACACAATCCGAGCTTTATTAAGCTTTAACATGGGCTTCTTATTGGTATCTAGTCCAGGTTTGACAGCTATAAGTACAGTAGTTTGACGACTATAAGTACAGATCTTTACATGGTTTTGGGTGTTCTGCGTGTAGAAAAAAAGTTTAAAAATTCTGAGGAATTTGAAAGGACCGTGAAAACAGGCACTGCGAATTGGAAGCTAACTTCAGCGTCGAGCTTTATTAGCACATTAGAATACATTATTTGTAGATAGGCCAGACATAAATTTAGCTCGCCTTTAGCTCAGGAAGACACTGAGCTTGCCGACAAAGGAAAACCAAACGTATAGAAAATGTCACGCTAGGAAAACTGAACTAGAGCCTCCTCCGTGTGGTGTCCATTCAAAGTGCCGTTAGTTCCATGTTCCGTGTCCAGACCTGCTCTGTGCTGCACCACTCGGGGACTCAGTGCAGCGTCCAGTAACTCGCGTTGACCATTGTTTTCTTCTTGTAAACGAGAAACGTTCTCCTCGTATTCCGAGATGGTTTTTTCAAATAATCCTAAAATCTCCTCTACAGCTGCAGCCAGCGGACGGTTAATATCTGCTCGGAGGGTTTCTAACCTCCACATTTTAACATAACAATACATTATAATGCCATTCGAGGACAACGAAGCTCCCCGCACTTCTGCGTTCGTCACTTTCTTCGTCGTTGGTGCTCGACGGGTTGTGAAGCACGTTATGACTCATTACCGCCACCACCTGGACCGAGACGGGGGATTAATGCATTATACTGTATGATCAACTGCAATTGTTGTTCAGTGTATTTTTATATTCATCTACAATATATCAATCTTTATTTTTTATATTCAAATGCAATATATCAATCTGTATTTTTATGTTAATCTACAATATATCAATTTGTATAATTATATATATATCTGAAATATATCAATCTGTGTTTTTATATGTATTTACGTCACTACACCCCTTGCATAATACACTAAAAACTGTACATTATATTATTAATCATTATTATTATTTACATCATTACATCAATGGGCCCTTTGCATAATACACCAAATACTGTACATGATAATTATTAATGACTGTACATACATACAAATATATTTTGATCATGGATTTTATTTTGCTCTCTTGTATATATTTTTTACTCAATATATCTATATTGTTTTATGAATTTATCTTCGTGAAACCTCCCACTGGAAGCAATTGACCAGAAACATTTTTATTTGCATTGAGAAAATAAAAATATATTCAATATATCACAAATGAAAACATGTTTGATGTTTATTTACATTTTTGCGGATCACAACAACCGTTAGGGAGGCACAGAGCGGTGGAGGTGCTGTCCCATAATGCTTCAGGCCTGCTCAGCTTCCACTGGTGCTGGATCTTTGCTCGGACAGAACCCTGTGGGGGAACAGGAGGCACCTTAACTCTGGGACTGGAGGGAGCAGGAGTCTAGTCCCGGGGGTTGAGCAGTGAGTTCTACCACAGTTCTAGACGATACTGCTTTCTGTTTACCAGCTCGGCCGGACTTCCCTCCTCACACAGCATTGAACTTATCGAACAGACCTTTGCATTACATCAAAATGTTCCATTGGTGTCTGGCAAAGCCAATCCCTGCAAAGTGTGCATCAAAATGACATTTTAAACTGCCTTCACACTGAATACGACTAGAGGGATACAACTGTCATAAAAAATCAGTGAAAATGGAGAGTTCTGTCTCCCACAAGATAGTTCAGACATTTTCCATTTTCACTGAATGAAAAAAAAGGTTAAAAGAGCTTTGTTAGGCCCAAGGCCTCCCAGCGCCACTAGAGGCCGCTCTTGCCTCATCTGCAGCTCCCCTTTGAGCCAATTGCACACAACTGGGATCAATTACCTGCATCACTCTACAAAGTATTTAGTCTCCAGCTTCCCAGTCATTCTTTGCTAGACCGTCAACTAGCTTACCCGAGTTGTACGGCTACTGGCATCATTCCTAGTGCTTGTTTCAAGTCTATGTCTCTTTGTTTCGTCTTCCCCTTACCTGCTTGTCTCCTCTCGTCAACCCAGTCTGTCCCTCCATCTCCAGCCAGCCCGGTTTACCTGCTTGTCTCCGCTCGTCGACCAAGGCTTTCTGTCCTTCTCCATCCAGCCTGGTTCCACGTCTCTCCACCCAGATCCTGGACCCCTCCTCCCGGTCATCATCATCCCTGCCCAGCCCTGCTCCATCCCTACCTGACCGGGTCCCTCTGGCCAGCTCCACCATGTCGGCTAATAAACATCCTTTGTCTGCCTCCCATGTCGTGCGTTTGGGTCTCTCCTAGCCCTGGTCGTGACAAGCTTAATAGGTGTAATTCAGGGTTCATAGTGTCAAACAGGGTTCCTGTGCTTTCTTATCTTGAGCTCAGTGAGTGTGGCCCCTGACCTGAGAAACCGTCGTAGGTGAAGTCTCCCCTCACGTCCAGCTGCAGACACTCATGCAAACGTCAAATAACGAGTGATATGTTCCCTGGTATTACTGTGGTAGTGGGGTGTTTTTGGTGCAACGTGGAGGTGGATGGGGGCAGCAGATTCTCCCAAAGCTGCCGTGTGTCTGACGTTGAAATGTCATGTTTCTGTTCACCCCAAACTCCCATTAAAGCCTGTAATTTACGATTTTGTCCGGAAATTGACTAAAGATGTGGATGTCATGTTTCTGTTTTTGAACTTTAAACTTGTTTATCTTTTCTGCTTTTATGATTGCTGTTTATCCTGCACTTTGAGGACATGAGCTTTAGAACTTCCCCCGCTTTGCTCCAGTGTTTTACAGAAAGGGATGGGTTTACTCATAAGGGCTGTCCATGCACATAGTGAGGTTGGGGCTATCAGTCAAGGTGCCGGTCATGTAGAAGGAGATACAGGAGCCATCACTGGAAGAGAGAACCCCCTAAAACACCACACCAGAGCTCCAGTAGTACAGGTGGAGAGCATCAAATAACATGTGTGGTGGTGTTGGGATGTTCACGAACAATACGATTCTTTTGAACA